>NC_135532.1:74027748-74381915 GCF_045843805.1 Urocitellus parryii
GTAGCTGTATTCCTATAAAATGCTGATTTCAGATCTTTTGGATAAATATATCAAGGACTGGAATAGTTGGATCATCTGGTGGTATTATTCCTAGGTTTTTAAGGAACTCTATCCTGATTTCCAGAGTGGTTGCACTAATTTGCAGTCCCACTAACAATATAACAGTATACCTTTTTACCCATTTCCTCACCAATACTTATTATTTGTATTATTGATAATTGCTATTCTGACTGGAATTAGATGAAATATCAAAGCAGTTTCTTTTCTTTTTTTTTTTTTGGTATGGGGTACTGAACCCAGGGGTGACACATCCTCAACCCTTTTTTTGTGTTTTATTTAGAGAAGGTTTCACTGAGTTTCTTAGGGCCTCACGGAGTAGCGGATGCTGGCTTTGAACTTGTGATTGTGATTCTCTTTTCTCAGCCTCCCAAGCCACTAGGATTATAGGCATGTGCCAGTGCATCCAGCTCAATGTAGTTTTGATTTGCATTTTCCTAATTGCTAGAAATGTTGAATATTTTTTCATATATTTGGCCATTTGCATTTCTGATGGAGTTGTCTAAGATCTCCAGGACTGTGGTAGATCTCTAGATGTTAAGAAGTTAATGTCCTCTGAGCTTTTGGCAGGCCAGAGCAAGCAAGGACAGCAGACTACTCTGAGGACATGCTCAGTTGAGATGGTCAGACTTTCCATAAGTTCCTCTTGACACTGTGGTCGTGCTTCATGTCTTTCCCTTGTGATCAAGTTATTTTGGGGAATGTTCCTGTTATCTTACGCTTAGCTGCTAGTAGAGATCTAGGATAAAGGAAATAAATATAAATGTAGCATTGTTTTAAAAAAAGATATTTTGGTATTTTTTCTGCCTAGCCTCAAGGTTGCATTCCACAGTTGAAATCTCACCATAAACTATAAAATGCTGTGCATTCCAATAATAAATGTCCTTAGCTGGACCAAGCTTTGGATCCCCTTCTTTCAACTTGCTGGACTCTTTAGTCCCCATCAACACATTTCTTCTTTTGAGAAGTGTCTTTTTGTTTCTTTTGCCTATTAATTTACTGGGGTTTTTTTGTTTTTTTTTTTTATGGTATTAAGCTTTTGTGCTCTTTATATATTCTGTATATTAATCTTCTATCTCATGAGCAGGTAGCAAAGATCTTTTTCTTTGTAGGCTTTCTCTTCATGTTATTGTTTTCTTCTCTGTAAAGAAGCCTTTTAATTTAATGCCATCCCACTTGTTGATTTTTGGTTTTATTTCTTGCACTTTAGGAGCCCTGTGCTGACATGCTGAAGTGTTAGGCCTACATTTTCTTTTAGAAGTTGCAGAGTATCTGGTCTAATTCCCAGGTCTTTGATCTACTTCGATTTGACTTTTGTGCAGGGTAAGAGATATGGGTCAGGATTCATTCTTGCACATATGTATTTCCAGTTTTCTTAGCACCCTTTGTTTAAAACCCCACCAAAAGAATTGTGGAGCTAACAAGAATTTAGTAAAGAAGTAGGATACAAGATCTTGCTATGACATAAATCAATCACTTCCCTATATTCCAATAATGAATCTGCTGAAAAGAAATTAGGAAATCTATCTCATTTACAATAATTTCAAAAATAAAATATTTGGTGGTTAATCTAATGAAGAATGTGAAGAATTCCTATAATAAAAACAATAAAACACTGATGAAAGAAATTGAAGAAGACCTTAGAATATTGAAAGACCCCCCCATGTTCTTGAATAGTCAGAATTAGTATTGTCAGATGGCTATACTACCATAAGCTTTATACAGTTTCAAAGCAATTCCCATAAAAATACCAATGACATTAATCATAGCACTAGAAAGGCAGTTCTAAAATTTATTTGAAAAAAAAAATAAGAGGCCCAGAATAACCAAAGTAATCATGAGCCAAAAGACCCAGGATGAAGGTATAGTAATACCATATCTCAAATTTTACTACAGAGATATATTAACAAACATAGCATGGTATTGGCACCAAAACAGACATGGAGAACAAAGGAATAGAATAGAAAACACAGACAGACACAACCCCACATGAGTATGGTTATCTGATATGAAACAAAGTTGCCAGAAACTTACATTAGAGAAAAAAAATAGCCTTTTAAAGAATTGGTGCAATTATTTTTGCTTCTTTATAACTTAGATACTTTTCTCACTACTTCTTTCAATATTTTTTAATCTATCTTTGGTTTTATGTAGATTTAAAATGATATATCTTATGTATTTTATTGTTGTGATTTTTTTCTTTTGTGTTTTCTTATTTATCCTGTTTAGTGTTTAATGTTTCTGTTTATCCTGTTTAATGTTTAGTTTCCTGGATCTGAAGCTTGTTGTTTCATATTAATTTGGAAGAATTTTCAGTCATTACTACTTATAATGTTTTTCTGTTATTCTTTCTAATATTACTTGTATTTCATATACACACAAAAAAATCACTTTTAAGACTTTGTATATATATCCTCTATATTAATATTTATCCTCTATATTCAAACTGCTAATGAAACCCATCAAATCACTCTTTTCAGTGTTTCTAATCTCTAGCATTCCTTTTCATTATTTAATGCCAAAAGCTATTTACATTTATATTGTTATAATTGTATTATCCATCTCTCCCTGTCTGTGGTATAATTTTTCATTAAAGTTTTTAGTATATTAATCATAGTTTACCAAAAATTCTTGGTCTCAGATTTCAAACATTGCCATATCTGACTCTCATTCTAACGATTGTATCAAGTCTTCAAAATGTGTTTTCCTTCTTAGCTTGTCTTGGGATTTTATTGTCATTGTTCTTTAAAAGGGTTCATTAAGTCTAGGTCACAGGAACTAGAGTAAATAGCCTTCAGTGATATATGGGCTATGTTTGGTGAGGGAAAATATTTATTAATTTTATTAATTCTTCAATACATAGAACATTCAGTTCATATATATATATATATATATATTATACATATATGTGTACATAATATATATATATATATATTATTCATATATGTATATATATAATATATTTATTTTGTCAATAGACCTTTATGTTATTTATTTAGATGCAGTGCTGAGAATTGAACCCAGAGCCTCACACATGCTAGGCAAGCATTTCACCACTGAGCTACAACCTCAGCCCAAGCACTCAGTAAGACCAGCCTTCAGGAGACATTGTTATACTTTTGCTAACACTGCTGGGACTTTATTAGAGCCAAACCTACCTAGGGTTGTAGATGTCCAATTTCAGCCCTTTCTAAATATCCTACCATATATTAGTGGGTCTTCAAGTAAGAAATGCACTGCTGAAATTCACAGTCCAGGTCCATGTACACAGCAAATAGAGAACTAATACTACTAATTGTAGTACTAAAGCATGCACATGAAGCAATAGTGATGTTGTAGTAACTGTAGGAAGCTGGCTAAGATAATTGATGAAGGTGGCCTCACTAATGGAGATATTTTCAATGTGGATAAAGAATCCTTATGTTGGAAGGAAATGTACTCTATGAGAAACATAGCTGAGAGATGTCAATGTCTGGCCTCAACATTTCAAAGGACAGGCTGACACTTATTAGGTGCTAAAGCAGCTGGTGAGTTTAAGATGATGCCAGTGCTCATCTACTGTTCCAAGAATCCTTGGATCCTTAAAACTCATACTAAATCTATTTTGTCTTCTCCTATAAATGGAGCAGTAATTCTGGATGACAAAACATGATTTACTGAAAGATTTAAGCACACAGTTGAGACTACTGCTCAGGAAAAGATCCATTTCAAAATATATTAGTGCTTATTGACAATGCACCAGGTTACCAAAGAGCTCATATGGAAACAAGGATGATGTTGTCTAGCTCTTGCTGTACTTTGCATAGGCACATTTTTAATAATCCATATATATTATAAATATTATTTCAAACATTTACAGATATTGAAATATGTATGTCAGTATACGTGAATATGTATGCATATATTTGTGTGTATGTATACTGTATGCTACAAGCAAGTATCCCACACTTTTACTGTTGTCTTAATTTTTGCCATTTTTGTAAGTATGATTGTGAAATGTATTATTCCAAATAGGTTGTCAACATGTTTTGTAGATTTTTTAAAATAAAATAACAAAAATATTTGGTAAAATTTTGATGAACCTGTTTTTATCAACAAGACCACATCTCTGTTTCTGGCCTTTTTTGAGCAGTCAATATACTATAGAATTTGTCTTTGTTTAGAAAATTTAAAGATAATCTGACATATGCATAAATGTTAAATTATTGATTACATTGTAACGCACATAAAATAAGGAGTTTAGAAAGGTATTCTACCTGACAGAAAACCATGAAGTCTTTCATATAATTTAGAAAGGGGAATAATGATTATCATAAAATTTGTGGAAAATATTATGATGTGACATCTTTACTCTCAGAAGTGAATGAAATCACATCATAAATAGTATACACAATTGAGAAAGGAACAACTTATTGTACTTACAGAGGAAAGGTTAAAAGCAATAAATCTAGATGAATGTTAGGCACATATACATCTCCTTTTGCTAGTGGTTAGTAACTAAATAATGCATTATCTACCTTAAACATGTCCTGGTATGTTCTGAAAACATGTAAACATAGATTTCTAGAAAGTTAGTTAATTGCTTAAAAGAAATTTTGGCAGAGAACCCCATTTAAGAAAAATACTTGGCCCTTAGCAATTGTTTCAGGTCTACTATACTGTACCTTAATAGAAAAAGACATTTTTGTGTGTGTGACAAGTGAATTTACTATTAGAAAACCAGTTAAGATAAGCAAAAGAGAGTAAGAGAAAATGAAATATTTAGAGGTGATAAATTATCCAACTGCAGCTTTAAAATAAGTGTACTCAATGCTTTAAAAAATCACATATTTTTGCTTTTTCAAAACATCTTGTTACTTTTTTCATAGAAAATTTATCAAATTATCTGGAGAACTTTATTAAAAGAACTCTCAAGAAACACGCACACACACACACACACTCATAACCTTAGGAGAAAATCTTAGTTCATATTCTCTTTGGATCAAATTTCATCCCCCCACCACATTCTCTTTATTAAGAATAGAGAAGAGAGGAAAACACCATTTCAGATTAGTTATCTCTTCTCAATAAAGTGTAACATTCTTTACTCATAAGTGTTTATTGTAAAGTTTGGGTGTGAAAAAAATATTTCACAATTTAGGTTAATTATATTATAGAATATATGCATTTTAAATAGTACATTGAAATTTATGTGATACAATTTTTGTGCAGAAAGTAAATGGAGGAATAGAAAATTTACATCCTTTAGGATCAGGGGGAAAATGTGTGAAGAAACACACCATCTGTATTTTTTAGTTGTCAGAAATCAAGGTGAGTCTTGTACATCAGAGAGAACACAAAGCAAGAGGCCTGGGAAATCAATGAATACATCTGAAACAGATAAGGGCTTCATGGGTTTTAGAACACATAAGGAGGTTATGTCTGCAAGGAGACATAAAGATCAATTATGTTTTTCTTTCTTTCAAAACAGAGGATTTACTTGGGCTGGGATTTTAAATGGTCTACAGAGTTTTTCAATAGTGAGCTCCAAATTGATTTCTACTACTCATATAATTTAGTCTTAATAAACAAACAGGCCTTATGTCTCACGGAGATTACTGGTATACTTTGTATTAAATTATACAAATGTAAGTAATCTTATTATGTCATTTATATAACTGTGCTTTTACATATTCTATTAAAGATCATTCATTTATTCTGTTTATACACAACTACACATAAAATAATAGCCCTTTCAAATGTAAAATTAAAAGTAAAATGGAAAACAATGATATGAAAACATTACTAGATACTTATGATTGGTTGCTAATTGAATGCATTATGTGGATTGTTCATGTTAGGGTATAACACAAATATTTTTTTCCACAAGTATTTATTAAGTATAAGGAACAACTGTAGGCATTGCCACTTACTAAATAATACAACTAAGATTCCTCAAACAGTACTTCCCTAGAGATGAAAAGCTAATTTTCACACTGGTTTTGAGGTAATTCTGGACATATGAATAATGCTATGAAATACACTGTCATAATTCCATTTTTGAAGGTTTTGGTAACTTTACTAAAAGTTCTAAGAAGAAATTCTGTCAACTTTTGATATGAGCAAAACTATTTAAATAATCTCTGTAAAACACAACCATAGCTCAATATCCAAACATATAGAATATGCCATTATGGTATGGATGTGAGGTGTCCCCACAGCTCTTGTGTTAGACAATGTGAGAGGGTTTAGAGGGGAAATGATTGGGCTGTGAGAGCCTTAACCCAATCAGAGAATTAATTACCTGATGAGACTCATTGAGTGGTAATTGAAGGCAGGTAGAGTGTGGCTGTATTAGGTGGAGCCCTGGAGGCAAGGCTTTGAGATATATATTTGTGTCTGGCAAGAGGAGTTTCTCTCTGCTTCCTGATCATCATCTGAGATGCTTCATTCCACCACACTCTTCCACCATGGTGTCCTGCCTCACCTTGAGCCCCGAGGAATGGAGCCTGCTGTCCGTGAACTGAGACCTCTGAAACCGTGAGCCCCTAAATACACTTTTTTTTTCCTTGTACAATTGTTCTGCTCAGATCTTTTAGTCACAGCAGTGAAATAGCTTAGTAAAATATATGCTGTGATGTTGTTAGAAACTAGGATATAGAGTCATCCACCTGAAAGAATGAGACCATATTTAATAAATCACTCAAAACTCACCCAAATTTACTCTCAAAAACGGCATTGTATCAACTTAACTACACCTGGCAAAATTCTTCTAATTCCATTTAATTCAGAGCCATAGTGTAGCAATTAAAGGAAGTCATGCCAATTATACTTTGAGAAATATATTGGATTCATATGTGGTTATATAAAAAAGAAGAAAATAAAAATAAAGGTCTTTGTAATTTGGCAGAAAGAGTGTCTAGAAGAGCCAATTATATATCTACCTGTATAAAAGACAGTTTAAACAGCAACCAGCGTTCAGAATGTATATATCAAACAAAGGTTTTTGCATATAAATTTTAAGTAAAATCTTGAAATAAAAAATCTAGGAATTAAAGTAGCCAGGCACAGTGGCATTTTCCCACAATCCCAGCAACTTGGGAGGCTAAGGGAGGACAATCATAAGTTCAAAGCCTGCCTCAGCAATTTAGTGAGTCCCTAAGCAACTTATTGAGACCCTGTTTCAAAATAAAATGAAATGAAATGAAATAAAATGGTCTGGGGCTCAATGGTTAAGCAACCCTGGATTTAACCACTGGTAATGAAAATTAATAATCATCTAGGAATTAAAGATGCAGATGATCCTAAATTTTTCATCCTTCATATTCTCCTGGGGAAAATATTTGAAAAAAAAAAACAGTTCTCTAACTAAATAAAAAGAGGAGTAGATGCCTATATGAGAGATTTCTCTACTCATTTCACCTACTATGGTCATAACCTGACAACCATATTGAAACATAATATTTCATATTCAGATATTCACATTTTATCTATATATTTTCAACATTTTATTTCTTAGAAATTTACCACAATATGTTTGTCATTCAATATCATTCGAACAGGAGAAATAAAATATTGACTTACTTGATATTGTTAAGCAATAGTAACATCTTTTCCACACTCACTTAAAGTTGTGCATTTGACACCCCACAACAACAAACAGTCAATACATGAAAAGTTTAACAAATGTATTAAAACAGAGTTTTACAAGACATTGGAGCCTTCAGAAATAAAGATGCAAAGGTCCAGAGAAACTGTATAATTTTATCATATGTCTGACAAAGAAGTGGATGATTATGGAGAAACATGCTTGGACAAAAGGGACTCTAACCTAACAGTGATAAACCAGGGGTGGGAACTCAGGGTCTCTGTATTCAGATTGTTTTCTGCACCTCTATATTACATTCCTTCCTATGGACATCTGTCACATAAAGATTTTCCAACTTGCTTTCAGGGGAGGTAGGTCACAGCATTATTTTATGGAAAGCTATTATACAGAGAGTTCAGAGAGGCATGGCGGTGTACACCTATAATCCCAGAGGCTTGGGAGACTGAGACAGGACAATCTCAAGTTTAAAGCTAGCCTCAGCAACTTCCAGGCAATCAGCAACTCAGTGAGACCCTGTCTCTAATAAAATACAAAATAATGTTAGGGATGTGGCTTAGTTGTTGAGTGCCCCTGAGTTCAATTCCTGCTACCCCTCCCCCCCAAAAAAAAAAGAATTCAGAGAATTTTAGAATTTCAAAATATGATCCCAAAGGAACAGATTTTGGGGTGGAGGATCCTTCATGCTGAAAAGATATATCCTTCAACTTTCTGCAGGCTTTCTGTCAAACTAATGTATATTCCATGCTCAGTAAATTGACCTTTTCCATAGTGAATGTATTTATCCTTGAGCTTATTCAAGTGAGATTATATTTAAGTCTCAAATAAATTTAAATTTTCTTCTATCTACATTAATTGCTGAATAAAATTGCACAAATTTATAGAACGGATTTATAGTAAATATAATCTTCAACTTGCATGGTAATCCAGTCATTACCTGAAAATCACTTTTTTTTTTCAAATTAGTAGCTGTTCACATAAGAAAATGTTATTTTTTAAACCTTTTCCATGCTTCTCAAAACTTCTGTCTCAGTAAGTCATCTCATGTGAAATATAGCACAGCAAAATTAAAGAATATCAGAGAAAACATTCTTCTTCATATTTTTATATTCTCTAAATAACATCTAATGTTTCTTATTCCTTTTATGACTTCTCATTATACCCTATTCTTTTTCAGCTTCACAATGTTCCAAGATAAATTCTTGAATAATTGAAAATACATAGGAATTAGAAGATGATATGTATTATAGGAGTGTTATTACTTGCATATTTGGTTTTATAGTTCAATGGCACATCTTACAATATTAATAGATAAAATCCTTTATTAACCATCTTTGCAAAAGTGTTCAACTTGTGTAATGAGTTCTATGTCAGAACAAAATTTAACTAAATAATGCATTCTTAAAACAGCAAAATCTAAATTTGGGAAACAAAAAAATAGATAACTCAGAATATTAAATTTCCACATGATAAAAACACATGTCAATTGACTTTTCAATGGTAAATTTAAAACATACAAACATACTAATTGCTAATTTTATACTCACATATACTCTATTGGAAATTGCATTGCTTTATTATAACCCCCACAGTTGAACTGAAACCAAGCCATTTTTCAAATGTGCCAGAGGTGCCAGATTTAGCAAATACAAATACAAAATGTCCAGTTAAACTTGAATTTCAGATTATTTGTCATTTGAAATTCTGACTGAATTGACAGTCTTTTTCTTACTCTTTATATTTGCATCACTCAGAAAATTTCTCTTAAGATTCTCATATTAAATTAAGTGATAATGCTTCTAAACTTGACTTGTCATGGGCCCATGGAGGACGAATATCCCTATTTTCATATTAGTTTCAAAAACTTCAACTTTTCCAAGATATCACTAAAGCAGATATTGATCATGTCACTATTCTATGTAATCATATCCAGCTTCATTATAAATTCATATACAGTACTTTAAAAGGTCTCTACCCTTGTAACCTATAGAAAACAGACAAGATAAAATTTTCTCCAATTGGTCCTTTCTAGCCAGAGTTTAAGGCAAAATTTTAGTTTTGTTAACTTGTAACTTCAGATATAGCATATAACATCTTCCTGAAAAAAAGACATGAAGTCAATAAAAACTTTCGATATGCAAAAAGAATTTATTAAACAACAGTAGTGTGTTCATCTTTCCCTCTTGTGAAAGATAATTCTACATAATCAGTACCCTGCAATTTGTCCTATAGCAAACACAAGTCTCACTACAATCTCCTTTGTTCTGCTTTTCTATCTTTATTATAAGAATCACGTCTATCTTCTTTCAGATTTTAAAGCCATAATTTCACAGACTGTGTACCTTAGGGAATGCAATATCTGTTTCACATCTATAATAAGTGAGCAATTAAAATTCAAAATTTAGTATTTTCAAAATTCTATGTAATGTTCCTGTGTCTGTGTAGCTTTCCCCAGAAGTCTAAAGAAATTATGTTCATATCTATTCTGACTGATAGTCATTAAAGGTTTTATTCCAAAATATTTTTTTCTATTGAGTAAGTCTTTAAATTTAAAGGTGAAACTCAATAAATTTTTAAATATAGTGACCCACTTTAGTAGTTAAAAGAATATTAAACTAAAATGTACATCTTTTTTTTAAAGTAGAGGTAAATTAAATGCTATTTTTAAATATTCTGGGAATTCTAATATGTCTTTTTTTAATTGTTTAATTTCTTTTAATTAGTTATATATGACAGTAGAATCCATTTATGCACTTTGATATACATAGATGGAATATAATGTCATTTTTCTGAGTGTACATATTGCAGAATCATATTGGTCACGTAGCCATGTATATACATACAGTAATAATGTCTGTTTCATTCTACTATCTTTCCTATCCCCACATCTCCTTCCTTACCCTTCTATCACTTCCCTTTACCTGATCTAAGGTAATGCTATTCTTCCCTACTGCTCCCCCTGCCTTATTTTAAATTAGCATCCACATATAAGAGAAAACATTTGGCCTTTGGTTTGGTGGGATTGGCTTATTTTTCTTAGCATTATATTTTTCAACTCCAATTATTACTAGAAAAATGCCATAATTTCACTCTTTTTTAAAGATGAGTAATATTCCATTGGATATATATATATATATATATATATATATATAGTCACATTTTATTTATCCATTCATCTATTGAGAAACACCTAGGTTGGTTCCATAGTCTAGCTATTGTGAATTGAGCTGCTATAAACATTTATGTGGTTGTGTCAATATAGTATGCTGATTTCAAGTCTTTTGGGTATAAACCAAGGAGTGAGATAGATGCAGCAAATTTGGTTCCATTCCCAGTTTTCTGAGGAAACTCTACGGCTTTTCATAGTGGTTGCACCAATTTGCAGTCCCACCATCAATGTATGAGTATATCTTTCACCGCATCTTCACCAACATTTGTTTTTCCCTGTATTTTGATGATTGACAGTCTGACAGAAGTAATATGAAATCTTAGTTTTGATTTGTATTTCCCTAATTGCTAGAGATTTTGAACATTTTTTCATATAAATTTGTTGATTAATTGTATTTTTTCTTCTGAGAAGTGTGGGTTCAGTTTTTAGTGGGAATGCTTTAAATTTTTCTCCATTTAGAATGATGCTGGCCTTGGGTATAGAATAGGTAGCTTTTACAATATTGAGGTATATTCCTACTATCCTTAGTTTTTCTAATGTTTTGAACATGAAGGTATGCTATATTTTGTTAAATGCTTTTTCTGTATCTATTGAGATGATCATATGATTCTTATTTTTAAGTCTATTACTATGATAAATTATGTGTATTGATATCTATATGTTGAATCAACCCTGCATTCCTGGGATGAATTCCACTTTATCATGGTGCACTATCTTTTTAATATGTTTTTGTATGCAATTTGCCAGAATTTTATTGAGAATTTTTGCATCTATGTTCATCAGGGTTATTGGTCTGATGTTTTCTTTCCTTTCTGTGTCTTTGCATGGTTTTGGTATCAGGGTGATATTAGCCTCATAGATGAGTTTGGAAGAGTTCCTTCCTTTTCTGTTTCATAAAATACTTTGAGGAGTAGTGGTGTTGATTCTTGTAGAACTTGCCTGAGAATTCATCTGGTCCTGGGCTTTTCTTAGATAGTAGGCTTTTGATGGTGTTTCAGTTTCATTACTTGAAATTGATCTGTTTAAATTATGTATGACCTCATTCAGTTTGTATAGATCATATGTCTCTGGAAATTTGGAAATGTCTTTGATATTTTCTATTTTATTAGAGTATGAGTATAAATTTTCAAAATAGGTTCTAATTATCTTCTGTATTTCAGATGTGTCCGTTGTGATATTTCCTTTTTCATCTTGTATTTTAGTAATTTAAGTTTTCTCTCTTTATTCCTTTATTAATATGGCCAGGAGTTTATCTATTTTATTTATTTTTTTTCAAAGAACCAACTTTTTGCTTTGTCAATTTTTTCAATTGCTTCTTTTGTTTCAATTTCATCTCTGATTAATTATTTCCTTTCTTCTGCTTTTGGTGTTGATATGTTTTTCTTTTTTTCTAGGGGTTTAATATGTAGTGTTAGTTCATTTATTTTTTGACTTTTTATTCTTTTAATGAATGCACTCAATGTAATAATCTTTCCTCTTAGTAATGCCTTCATGGTGTTCCAGAGACTTTGATATGTTGTATCAGTGTTCTCATTACCTCTAAGAATTTTTTTATTTCATCCTTGATTTCTTTTACTGTTCATTCATCATTCAGTTGTGTATTACTTATTCTCCATTTGTTACAGTAGCTCCTATTTTTTATTTTATCATTGATTTCTAATTTCAATCCATTGTGGTCTGATAGAATGCAGGGTATTTTCTCTGATTTTTGGATTTACTAAGAGTTGCTTTGTGGGATAAGATATGGTCTATTTTAGAGAAGGAGCCATTGCTACTGAGAAAAAAAGTATATTTGCTGCTTGATGGATGAAATATCCTATACATGTTTGTTAAGTTTAAATTATTGATTGTATTATTTATTTAGTTCTATATTCTCCTTATTAGTTTTTGTTTGGAAAATCTGTCTAGTATTGAGAGAGGTATGTTAAAGTCACCCAGTATTATTGTCTTGTGGTATATTTGACTTTTGAAATTGAGAAGGGTTTGTTTGATGTATGCAGATGCTCCATTGTTCAGGGCATAAATATTTATAATTGTAATATCCTGCTTATATACACTTCCCTTAAGAACTATGAAATGTTCTTCTTTGTCTCTTCTGATTAACTTTGGCTTGAAGTCTACTTTATCTGAAATGAGAATGGAAACCCCTGCTTGTTTATACAATTCATATGAGTGATAAGTTTGTTCCCATCCTTTCACCTTCAGTCTGTGGATATCTTTGCCCAGCAAAGGGAGGATCTAAACTAAAGGGACATTCAACCAAATGAGAAACTAAGACAAATCAACAACCAGAAATAAATCAAAATGAGAGGGAATTCAAATCATATCTCAATAATAACCTTAAATATTAATGGCCTAAATTCATCAATCAAAAGACATATACTGACTTATTGGATTAAAAAGCAAGACCCAACAAAGATCTAATATGTTTTAACAGATTAGATGACTGCTCCAATTGGTAGCTCCCAATTTTCTCACTCAGATTATACCCATCCTACTCAAAGATATATTTATGCTTGCAGTATGATTTTGAATATGTCCCCAGGCATTTATGTGTTAAAAATTAATTCTTATAATGAAATATTAAAAAGTTAATAACTTAATCCAACTGCAGTGTTTTGAGCTGGATCACACGGAAGATTAATAAGGTCATTAGGATGGGGTCCCCATAGATTCTCATAAATTCTTGTGGCTTTATTAAAAGAGAAAGAGAGTAACACACACTGTCACTTACCATACACTGTCACTTGCCATGTGATGTCCTATATCACTTCATGACTCTTGTATTAAGAAGGCCATTATCAGATCTGCCCCCTTAACCTAGGACCTCCAGAACCATGAGTCCAAATAAATTCATTTGCTTTATCACTCACCTCATTTGAAGAATTATGTTATTGGCAATACAAAGCAAACTGATTGATGTAAATATATTTGTGGACATATTCATTTCTAATAATAAATATTGATAAAATAACTCCTTGTCCCTAAACATATTTATAAGTGTAGATGAATTTTAACTTTTTCCCTTCCATAACTTCTTAGCAGAAAGAACCATTAAGCTTTTCCTTCTTGACTTTAAATTGACCATGTGGCAAAATATGGTTCATATAATAAGATTAGCAATAGAAGGTCAGTACTGAATGTAGGCCATAGTGGACTGGCTCTTCTCTACTTTTTCCCTAATGTGGATGAGAGACAGGGGAAGTACATAGCTCCAGGATCACCAAACCAAGCCTGATCAAAATTATTAAACTTTTAGCTAATCTCTAGCATTGTGTGTGTATACTGCTGAATCCAGATATTCAATAATTTAATGTGTGAGTGATAATGATCCATGTTTTAAGTCACATGTGCTTATTTTGTAACTCAGTATTTTCGTAATATAAAGCCATTGATATATGACTATAAAGACACAATTGTGAATTTCTCTTATCAGTACAATTCACAGTGGCACCCAAGTCAATTTTGGTTAGGAGAAGGAAATTTTAGATGGAGGAAAAAATGCTAACAAAATCATACAGATAAGAAATAGGGGTAGGTATTATAGAAATAAACAAGTTTAAGTTTGATTTTGGTTCCAAATGGTCTCTAGTGTAGATTAAAGTAACTTTTGGATTTGAGGATATATCAAGAATACCTGGAACCTTTATTAAAATAAAAATCTCCATTATCGGGGTTTTTAGTCCTCATTCCCTCCAAAACTGCTGGAGAGATAGGGAGAACATACCCTGGCCAGAACAAGCCAAGAAAGGAGAGGGCCGACTAATGGCTGGCACCCAGCCCTCCCTCAATGGAGGACAATCAGAGGCATCAGGGAGACCAGTCAAGGCTGGAGCTCCTTTATTGAGGAAGCACACACAGCTAATATAAAGCACAGGAGCCAATGAGGATAAAGGTCAGCAGGGTGAGGAGAGTTCATGTGTACACCCATTCTACAGGCAGGAAGGGGAGACAAGAGCTGTCCATGAGCTTGGAAGGGTTCTAAGCCTATCCTAGAGGTGGTCTGATTTTTCCTCACAACCCATGGTAACGCCTTCTGGCTGATCGCCCTCTTAGCCATGTGAAAGTCTGCAAGTTAGGTTCCTTTTTCTCCATCACAGGTTTCTATGTCTCTGATGTGACGTGCCCTACACTCCATATGCTAATTTTGATGATTTTTTATTTTAAGGACCCCATGTATGGATTCTAATTTGTTACTGAGGTGATTTTTATTTAATTTGCCCAGAGTTCTCACATTTAAAATATTTCTGTTATTTAACTTGAAAAAAAATGAGGATATTTTGGTTAAAAACAATGTTTTTCTCATTGAAATCTCTGGTTTCACAACTTTCTGTTTGCTTTCCTATTTCTTGGGGACGTGACTTAGTGAATTACTCAGTGAATTACTGAGCCACATCCCCAGGAAATAGGAAAGTTTCATTTATTAGTTCATTTATTATTATAGTACCTACTGTATAAAGTTTCTATAATAATAAATGAACTAATATTCTTAAATCACTTTAGGACAGTGCCTGACCAGGCAGAGTAAACCTTCAATTACTGTTTGCTATAATCGGTTGCATCTTATGTAAGTAACACCAAATATTTTAACAGCGTTATATTGTTAACACTATCCCAGTGAAAATGTAATCTCAGATAACATGCAATATATATATTTTACTATTTTGTTATTGTTATATGATATAATCTACCATAGACTCTAATAGTATTATAGCTTCAGTATGCATCCCATAACATTCTTATATAGGAACTCATTTTTATTTAAACAAATGCCTTTTGATTAAGGTACTTTTACAATCAAATTGCAAACAAAATTCTTACCTAATGGATTCTCCATAGATGAAGAAATAATGGATGGAGGGTTGGATAGATATTCTATACTCTTACCTCCTACCTCTCAGAGTTTGCCTTATAAACATGATATTGGGGACATAATAATATCAAAATGCCTGATATTTTCCTGGTTCTCTATGAAATCAGTATTTATATTGATTTTGACCCATAAATCATGAGATTTATATTTAGAATTGTATTCATACATTTTATTTACACACCTTTTATCCACTTTTGCTTGATATAATATTTATGTTTGACAATATAATATTTATATGAAAATTTAATACATGTATAGAATGTTTAATAAGTAAAATAATTAGCATTTCCATCTATTTAAACATTAATTCTTTCTATGTTTGAAATTTTTGTTCTAGTAATTATGAAATAAATCATAAACTTTTTAACCAATACTTACTCTGTTGTGCTAAACAAACAAGAGAACACCAGGCACAGTAGCACACACCTATAATCCCAGGGGCTGGGGAGGTTGGAGGCTGGATGATTGCAAATTCAAAGCCAGCCTCAGCAACTTATGGAGGCACTATGCAACTCAGAGAGACCCTGTTTCTAAATAAAATATAAAAAGGGCTGGGGATGTGGCTCAGTGGTTAAGTGCCCCTGGGTTAAATCCCTGGTCCAAAGGAAAAGGGAGAGAGAGAGAGAGAGAGAGAGAGAGAGAGAGAGAGAGAGAGAGAGAAGAGAGGGAGAGAGAGAGAGGTTCCCCACTCTAAGCTGTGTTTCAGAAACCCTTTCTGAACTTCTTTGCATCTCTAGTAGCTACCATTTTAAATTTGAGCACAATATAATTGAACTATATGATTATAACATTTTAATGCATCTTAAGACTAAGAATATAAGCAAATTATTAAAATTTATTTACTGAAAGATGAGGTAATCTTTGAGAAAGATTTCATTTCTTAGTGTTTGAGAAATAAAAAAAAATATTTTAAAAATAGTATCATATATATTAGGAATTGTTTAAAAATGAATAGAGAAAATAAACCAATAGTTCAAGATACTCATAGAGGGGGATACATCAGCACTGAATTTTTAATTGAGTCCTGTAGAACATCCCTCACTATATCTTGTGAACCTAAGTATAAAATCAGCAATCAGGAATCTCATGAAACAATATAAGAATTCCTAAAACCACATTTTCTTAATAATAATGACTAAAGGTAATATAAGAGCATTATTCTATAAAATATGTTATTTTAAACCACCAAGAATATAGAACTATAAATATTTATGATAATTTCCAATTTTATAAAAAATGCAGAGAGCAAAAAGAATTCTCTTAGCTCTAGTACACATATGGGTTGGTAATTGTTTGTATTTTTTATTAACAAACAGCTATTCAAATAAGTATGCTATATTTTTATTAGATAAACACAGATCTTTAAACAGAATTCACAGAAGTCTTTCAAAAATTTCTGTTTAGCTTAATATGCTATCAGGTAGAAAAGACTATTACTAGTATATTAAAAGATCTTTGAAGTTTGTTTGAGGATGGCTTGTTTTTTTATATGCTGTGTATTTTTAAAATTATGTTCTTTTTGTTCTTCCAAAATAAAATGAAAAAATAACAGGTATGTGAAACCTCAAAGCTCTACAAATCTCACTCATTGTGCACTGCAATACGCTGTGTATCCATTGAAGTTGCCAAAGAATCTGTTTCAGTACAGATTTAACGAGCACCACCTCTAAATTTTGTTTGTGATTTCTCACTTGGAAATTTCAGAAATAATTAGTGGCACTGATACATTGTGGAACAGAATCAGACCTCTAGCTGCTTTATAAATAAGAAATGAGAAGTATAAAGATATTCAAAAAGAGAATAAATAACAACTCCCTAGTACATTTTAGTTACCTCCAATTATTTCCTTTAGAACAGACCTTCATAAAGGGATACTCAGGTAGAACCAGAGCTGCTGCCCCAGGCGCTATGGGGCCTCTGTTCTGCCTGCTGTTCTCACTATCTCTTCATTCCATTAATTTATAGTGACCATGTTGTCTGTGAGGTTGTTTTTTATTTTTTTAATCTTGCTGTCACTTTCCCCTAGGTTGCTACCACTAATGTTCCTTTCCCACTGAAATTACTAACAAACTTTTCACACTACTATGGCCAGCTCTTTTAGGTGACATTTTGATTTAGTTCAAAAATGAATTTTGCATGATTTTGTCATTCATTCTTGGAGATGGTGAACATGGGGAAGAAGTTGAAGAATATTCAGCTGTGTTAAAAATAGTCTTATGTCCATATTATTGTGAAGTATCACAGTATCTACTCAAGAGATATTATTTTTTTTTCTCTCTCTCTAAAACAAGTATGTATTAGAAAGGATCTTCTCCGGCCCTGTAATTTAGCAAAAATAAGGAAGATATGAAAATAGTTGGAAGTTTCTTTATATCAAAATAGATGAAGGAGAAACCTACTACAGTTTTCTGGTGTGATTATAAGACCTATACCACAAATGCTGTCCTGGCTTTCCTTTCACTAAAGTCAATCTTAGTCTCCCTAATATAATGTCACTACAGTAGAACCTATGAATTTACAGTTTCATTTGGTAGGGAAATATCACATATAATGAGTGGAAAAATCACATATTCAGAAGTATAATTCTAATAATTTCTATGATTACAAATTTGCAGAATGTTTTTTCTTTCTTAGCTGAGCAAATGGGAGCAAACAACTCATACTGTGTAAAACCCAGAGAATGATGGTTGTGTGTGTGTGTGTGTGTGTGTGTGTGTTTATGTGTGCACATCTATCAGTCTATGTGTGCCATTATAAGATATTCCTGATAATAATTGCTCAATTAGTTGATTATTGCAGTATCTGATATGACTACCAAAACAATAGTTTATGGAAAATACTGAATCATTTAACTTTCAAAAAACTTCCAGGAAATCTGTAGATAGAGCAAAAATAAGTTTATTAGACTGGCTAAAGTAAAGAAGAACAAACCTCAGAATATCTTTAGATATCTCAAAATGTAGTGATTAGGGGCATATATTTATGAGGTTTTAGGGCTTAGGATGTTTTTATTAAATAGTGATTTTGCATTGTTGAGCTCAATGAGTCTTTGAGGCTTAATGAGTCACCTAGGAATTCAATACAGAAGTGATTTCAGTCAACTCACAGGCTTATTTTCAGGAGTAGGTATGTTCTGTTAGCCGTAGGTAAATTTGTCTAGCTCACTCTTGGTATTATTTAGCACAGAATACATATAAATTCCTCATCTCAGAAAGGACATTTTAACATAAGAATACGAAAGGTTGTTTCTTTATAATATCATTTAACATAGAGAAAGAAAAAAATAATAAACATATTAGGAAAAACAATAAATTAATAACAATCACATGAACAAACAAAAGCAAACCACCAGAATTACTATAAGAAAAATAAAAGCAAGCAAACCCTACTGACTCTGTTTGTGTGTGTGATTGTATGTCACTCTTAAAACCTCTAAAGAATATTGCATAGATGTTCTTTTTTAAAAAAAAAGTGATATGAAAACCATGTAAAAGACTATTTTTTATCTTTCTAAAGCTTGCTTTTGTTCTAACCTTTTTAGTTGAATTTTACTAAATGTAGAAAAACTAATCTTTTCTGAGTCAAGAATTATGATACATGTCTCCTTTTACAAAATGTCAGATAAATAGACAGTGTTCAACACTTTTTGAAAGAATAATTCAGCACTTAAATATTTTGTTTCCTGGTCTTGGATTTTCACCTCAGAAATAAGGCCTTTGAGCCATATCATACAACAATTTTCACAACCCTGTGAGTGATATAATTTCCTCTATACATATAATAAAGCATCAGAATTGATACTTCTTGAAATTGACTTATGCTCTGCATTTTTAGTACAGTTCAAAACCTTGATGAGCCTGTGTTATTCCCCCTAAATGACTTCAACAAAAGCCTGATATTTATAATAATTAACATTCCAGATAATTCATATATAAATTTTTTTAATCATTCCTTGGAAATCAAAGAGGGGAAATTCTCAATGCTTTCACTCATGTCAGTAAATTCTCAGGGATAAAATAAAGCAAGACAGTTGAAGGTTAATAAATGTTTATAAGTGTTTTAAACATTCAAACACATGCATGCTACCATCACTAATAACTCCTTTACCACTACTATTGAAAGGCAAGTGACTCACTAGAGAGGGAGATTCAACCAAGAGATTTTTTTTGAGAGAGAGAGAGAGAGAGAGAGAGAGAGAGAGAGAGAGAGAGAGAGAGAGAGAGAATTTTTAATATTTAGTTTTTAGTTTTTGGTGGATACAACATCTTTATTTTATTTTTATGTGGTGCTGAGGATCAAATCCAGCGCCCCACGCATGTCAGGCAAGCACATTACCACTTGAGCCACATCCCCAGCTCCTCAACCAAGAGATTTTATTGAGGGCTGCCCAAAGGGAAAGAAAAGGAGAGGCAGAGACAGGAGAGGAGGTGGGCAGAGAGAAAGAGAAAGAGAGAGGAGAGAAAGAAGAGGAAGAGGGCAAAGAGGAAGAGAGCAGAGAGAAGAGCATGTGCTTACAAGCTTCGGCTTAAGAAGGGTTGCATAGGGTGGTGGCAGGTGCTGATTGGCAGGGTGACTCAGGAACAGCAAGCAGACACTGTGTCCTGTTGGGATTGATTGAGAAAACCTTTGAATTTGGCGCTCTTTAGAGAGGAGGGGGAGGGGTAAGGGATTCCATGATGTTCTTAGAGAAGGGGGAGTCTTCGACACACCCAACAACTATTCTCACCATATATCTGCTAATCTAAATGTTGTTAAAGTGAATATAATTTGATAAATAAGTACTAATTAATCAACGGTTTAATTAAAATGTAATTTCTTATATCAGCCAATGAGTGAATATTTTCAGATGACTGATCTATTTAATATAGTTATTTAGAGACGAAGTACCTTTGTACTCTAGTTTCACAATTTATTTATTTATTTATTTATTTATTTATTTATTTATTTATTTATTTATTTTTGGTACCAGGGATTGAACTCAGGGGGACTTAACCACTGACCCACATTCCCAGTCCATTTTTGTACTTTACTTAGAGACAGTTTTCACTGAATTGCTTAAGCCCTTGCTAAGTTGCTGAGGCTGGCTTTGAACTTGTGATCCTGCTGCTTCAGGCTCCAGAGCCACTGGGATTCCAGGTGTGCTCTGCCATGCCTGCAAAATCCCTTCATTTTAACCTTTTAAGGTGAAAGAGAAAGTTCACTTTTGATCCACACTGAACTGTTGATCGAGATGATTTTTTCCTAAAATTCTTGGTCTAGATGACCTATTGTTTCGCTCCCATACATTGACTAAATTCATTCACGTACTACAGTGGAGGAAATTCTTCAGTTCAACTTTGAATTTACAACCTGGGAAAAATGCCTTTCTCATTTTTTTTTTCTTTCTCTATTAGCCCTGATTGTACTTTAAGGAGGTGATTCCCATTTTCAGCCCTCCATTCCCATATATGACATCTGAAGAGGACATTCCACCCCAAATACTCACCTTTTTGTGGTATTACACATATTAAAACCCACTACTATGCTCATACACATATGCAAACATTCATGTATGTGAGAAAGAGAGAGAAATATGTATTTAGACTGCTTATGGTTTCCTTGGCAATGTTATTTTAAGTACAACTGTAATACTGTAATGAAACTAAGTAGAATCATTGTTTGCTCCCAGACACTTCTAGTCTGTTCAACGTGTACCCTCATTCCTATGGCACACTCCAGAAATTATTCCCTGTGTCTGATCCTAAATTTGCTTCATTTTTGTGCTGTTTATTTCTCAGCTTAAATAATGCATCCTTTGAAGCTTTGTGAGATAAATATGATTTCTGGATGATAACACATTTCATCTGGTTGAAAAATCTTTCTTTAACTGAGAAGACTTAAAATAATGGGCTTTTTATTCCAAGGTTTTTTTTTTTTAATCCTACTTTTAAGGTCTCAAAAACATCTAGTTTTCACATACTTATGGAGTCAAGGACTCCCTTTACACTTTATTCCTGCTCAAATGAAAGTCATTTCTTACCGAAGTCATCTCTTTTCATAATGCTCTCCCAAATGAAAAAACATTAGCGAACACACAGTAATATTTTTGCTGTTTTCAAATCTGGAATTACAAGAAAGTTGTCATTTATTCTGCCTTCTAATTTTATACATTGCCACAAGATAACATGTTGAACTTATCACGTAGCTTGCCACTTCATTACATAATCATCTTCTTCAGCTTCATTACTCCACTTTTTACTCTCTGTCATTGAATGGTTAAAATGGTGCCATATTTTGTTACTACCATTGCAGGATTCCATTTTAACTACAAGGTTTTGTATTACTTCAGGTAGAACTGAGTGTAGTAAGAAATAAATACATGAGGGTATAACCACTATAGCGCAATGTAAGTTCTCTCTAACGAATAGTAACTTGAGGCATATGTTCTTCTTCTATGTAGTAATTTAAGACCCTACCATCATTTTTTAGGCAGTTCATCCTCATGGGGCAATTCATGGACTAAACCACTTACAGTTTGGTTATCCTATCACACACATGGTGAAAATATTATCTTCAACTGGGTATTTTTAAAGAGAAAAAAAATGGAAAAATGTTTGCTTTTTCCTAAAATTTTTCTGTGTATATTCATATCCATGTTCATTTTCTAAAACTCAGTTACATGAAACTCTTAATGTAGTGAAAACAGAAATAGGATGTAGCTGAAAACTCAGGCATAGCAATAAACTTCTAAGATACCTCCTAATGATCCCTGCCTCCTAATAGCTAAAACCAATGTGTGGATTGACTTAGAGACTTCAGTCTAACGAACAGACTAAGGCAAAAAGAAATAAACAAAAGAAGATACCTTAGAGATTAAGTTGTGAATGACAATTAGCTCTGAATTCTGTCTTATTTGTCTCCCCCGACTCCACCCCTCACCCCTGCTTACCTTCTCTGAGGAGCAACCTGCAATATTCTTGGACTGTCTTTCTAAATGGTCTGTATGATAAGGAATCAAGTGTATCTTCCAGTCAGCATCCTAGGAAGAATCAATCATAAAGCAATCTTACCATTGTTGAGCTTTGGATTACTCCTTCTACCGGCCACCATGTTGATGACAACTTTGTGAGAGTCTCAGAGCTAGAAGATTCCCATGAGACACATCTCCCTGTCGGATCTCCAAAATCCACATAGTAACAATAGTTGTTGCTTTAAATTTCTTAACTGGTGGGTAATTTGTTATTTATCTGGAAAATGAGGATAGAGATATTTGAGAATTATCAAACAGTCTGAAGTAGCATAATCTTATTAGTATTCAAAATGAGTTAATGTATATAACTAAATGATACTTCATTTTATTTATATTGAAGTTTACAGAGAATATGTTTTGAAACTAAGATATATGATGATTATTTGATTGCGAGCATGAGTCTTATTTTATTCCTTTAAATTAATAATACATTAGAGTTTTATTCTATACTATTCCAAAATAAAACTAAGATCATTTACCCTAATTTATATTGATTAGATTTGCTACTTTTCAAATTCAAGTGAATTAAATTATGCTCAATAGTTCTTCGAATTCTTCGCTCTTTTGCTAATATTGTTTGAAAAGTTCATCCATTCTGGAAATTAATCCATCTTCACTGAATTTATTATGTTATTCTATAAACAATGAAACTGTTTTGTTGATGTAAATTTAAATTGGTTTCTTTTTGCATATATTTGACAATGTTTGTTTGAGCACTCTTATGTATACAATATAATGCATATATGTACAATTTAGAGTTTATCATACTGAATGCACTATTGGAACATAGGTATATTTTTAAAATCTTATACAATGCTCAATTATTTTCAAAAGTGGTAAAGTCAATTTGGATTTTACCAGTATTATACAGAGGTGTTTTTTCTTCCACATTTTCTCAGAACTGGGTGTTATAGTTATCACTTTTAGCATGATTTATTGGCTCAAAATATGACAGCTAACACAAAAAGTAGTTCGTTATTATATAAGACAGTTCTTCAGTCTGAGTTTTAACTGGATATTTGTCATGTGAGTTCCATGTAACTGAGTTTTAGCCTATGCAGTTGCACTCTGGCTATTACTAAGGAGTCATTTTGAAAGCTGCCACTACCAAATATCTTTTAATTGATGTTGAATTTCTTCTTGGTTCAGACATGGGACTATGAGGAAGAACACTTCTGAATGGCCTCTGAATGTGTCTTGGATTTTCTCAAATAGGGTTCTCAGAGTGCCCCACAAGAACAAGACCAAAAATATATCACCTTTTACAAACTAAGCTTGGAAATTACACAGTATCCCTTCCACAATAGTCTGAGATCTATTCAGATCAAGGACAGGGAACATATATACCACTTTTCAAGGACAGAACTATTACATTGTGTGTAAAAAGCTTATGCAAAGAGAAAGTTGTAATAGCCACTTTGAAAAACAAAATTATTTCTATTTTTTAATACAGAACTTTTAGCATTTCTAATGTTTGGTGATATTTATTTTGGTTTTGATTTTAACTATTGATTCTTCTATAATGAAAACATTTTGTGTAAAAAGAAAAATATTTCAAGTAGAAGAAGGGGTTTAGTATCACTTTCAAAATCTAAAACTTTGTTGAGGTCATGAAGATATTCTATGTTAAAATTATTTATAAAATTTATAAAACAATGTTTATTTTTAAGATAATTGCCATATCAACATGGAATATTTTCTTTGTGAAACATTTGTAAGTTATTGTGAGGCATTACCATGTCTAAATATATAAATATATAGTTTCAAGAACAAAGATGTTCCTCTAGGTAACCTAAACACTTATATACTAAAATATTAATATTTTATATATATATATATATATATATATATAATTTTTACTTCATTTGAGGTTTTTGATGTCTGTACACCTATGTTTCATGAATAACTAGTCAAATTCTGCAAAAATAATACATGCATTAATTGAGATTACACTCGTTTAATATATCAATTTTGCTACAACTGGCAATTTTAAATATTTTTCTTCCAATTCATGGTAGCTAAGAATTGTCCTCCAATCTATTAATGTCAATAAAGATATTTAATTTTGACAAAAATATTCTTTTAAAAAAATTCACATTGATAACTATAAGTATAGTGATTCAGCAGTAGGATAGTGTTTTCAGGATGTTTATGTGAAGCACCTGGTATTTTTACACATTGTTGTTGCTACATAATTTGGCATAATACATTTGGTTTGAATATTTGGTGGTTGCTAGTAAGGTTGAAATATCTAATTAATCAATGATTTCCTTCTAGGTGTGTACCCACCTCCATGTTTACAAAATGACAAATACAAGAATAATAATAGTACCTTTGAGTTGGGGGAAAAATAAAAAAGTATTTTTCTATCCTCTACTGTCATATATTTATTCAACATTTCTGGCACCAGATGTGTTGGGGTTCTCTCCCTACATGAAACAATTATCCAGCAAATTCCCAAGTTGATTCCAACTGGATATCCACTAATTAAATTCAGCTGTGACACTATCTATAGCTAGCAGGTTTAGGATTAGGTCTAATAGGACTGCCCCTCACTTCAGATGCCAGTTTCCAGCATGGGTTGTGACTTGTGATTGTGGACAACCAGCTATCATTCAGGGTTCTCATGATCTTGTTCTTTGGTTTGATTAGTGTGATAGAGTAACTCACAGGACTCAGGGAGACACTTTCCTTACATTTGTTACTGAGTGACAAAAGTACATAGATTATCAGCCAGATGGAGAAATAGTGGCAAAGGAGAGGGCCAGTGTTCCATGCCCTCTCATGACCTTTCAGGAATCTCAGTTTGTTTAGGCATCTGCACTGCCACATTTGGGGGATTTATGAATACTTCATTATGTAGGCACAGTAGATTACATTATTGGCTTTAGGTGATTAACTTGATCAGCATCATTCCTCTTGCTGAAGGCAAGAAGTGAAAATTTAAACCCTCTTGTAAATATGGTTGGTTCTCTAGGCAAGCACCCTTCATCCTGAGTTTATCCAGGAACTCAACAAGTTTTTCATCCTTAGAACAAAAGACAGACCTATCTAGGAAGTTCCAAGAAATTAAGGAGCTGTATATCAGAAAATGAGGTCAAAAAACAAGTATTATAACAAAAATTCCCTTATCATACCTGTTCCCGGGGATATTAATGTACTTGTTTAAGAAAGTATATAGGACTCAGAGCAAACATTAAAAGATTTGAACACCCCATCACTCAGGCTATTAAAATGATTTGAGGACCTCTGTGCCAAGGATAGGGGGTTATAACTAATATGTGTATTGCTTATTTCCCAAGTGCAAAACTAGAAGCAAAATATTTTTCAAACATTAAGATATATAAATAAATTTTTAGTAATATACAGCACTGGGAGTCAACAAAGTGAAACTACAAGTAATAACATAAACCAATTTCATAAACTTAATATTGAACAAAAGAATCCTGACACAGAACAGATTATATTGTATGTTTGTGTAGAAAAGGAAAAGAAAATGAATGAACAATCTATAACATTTGAAGAGAGGAGAACAGTGCTGCCTATGAAGAAATTGCTATGAAATGAAAGTTTGTGTTTTCAAAGAATTCACATTTAAAGCCAAATCCCCAATATGATGGCATTTTCAGGCTGGGCCTTTGGAAGATAATTAGGTCTTGAATGAATAGGTCTGACACTGAAACAGGGGTGATGAGATCCAATCTTTCTCTCTTTAGTTATATGATAACAGAAAGGAACAGAAGTCATTTGTGTCCTACATAAATGCTTACCAAAGAGTGACCTCAGAAGATGAAAATTTTAATAATCAAGTGGCCAGTATGACCCATTCTGTGAATACCAGTTTACCTCTTTCTTTAATTATCCCTGTCATCACTCAGTGGTTTCATGAACAATGTGGTCAAGTTGGCAAGGATGAAAGTGATTCATTGGTACAGCATCATGGATTTTCACACATAAAGGCCAATTTGGCTATCGTCCCTGCTAAGTGCCCAACCACCAGAAGCAGAAACCAACAACAGAAACCTATGCTAAGTTTGGCAGCATAGCATAGGCAATCAGCCAGCTACCTGGTGGCAGCTTGGTTATATTGAACTGCTTCCATCATGAAAGTGGAGTTTTGTTCTTTCTGGAATAGACAATTACTCTATGCATTGATTTGCCTTCTCTTCAGGTAATGATTCTGCCAAAACTGTGACCTCCAGACTAAGAAAATTACTTATCCATCATTGTGATATTTTTCACAGCATTGTTCCTGAGCAACAGACTCACTTGACAGCCAAGTAATGTGGCAAATTATTCAACTCCATTGAATTCTTCGGTTTTTACTATGTCTTCCACCATTCTGAAGCAAATTGATACAAAGTTGAGTATTTCTCTGAAGCTAAGTTACAGCACCATCTAGGTGACAATACCTTAGAGAACTGGGCCAAAATGCACCTGAAGCCTGTATGTGCTTTGAATCTGTTGCCAATACACAGTAATTTATTTGATTGCCAGGACTCATGAGTCCAGGAATCCCAGGTGCAAATGATAGGTAGAACTCTTCTCATTACCCTTAATGATGCACTAGAAAAAGTTTTGCTTCCAGTTCCCATGACATTATGCTTTTAGTTTCAGAGAGAGGACTGATTACAACAGCATCCACAACAATATGTTCATTGAGCTGAGTGTTAAGACAGCTATCTTGCCATTTTGGTTTTTTCTTGTTTCTCAGTCAACAGGAGGGTTTTATGGGAGTTTATGGTGTTGATTGAGGTGATTGATCCCAACTACAAAGGGGAAATTGGTCTACTAAGGCACAATAGAATTGTAAAGAAGGTTTTTGTCTGCAATACATAGATCTCTTAGGGCACCCCTTAATGTTATTACCATGCTATGTAATTAAAGTCAATGACAAACTACAACTCAATCCAGGCAAGAGTTCAATGACCCAGACACTTGAAGAATGAGGATATATTTTTCACCCTATGAAGTAAAGAAGAATAAACAACTGAGGTACTGGATGAATGCAAAAAGAATCTAAAGTAGGTAGTAGAAAAAGGTAGCGATAAATAGCACTCATGACCAGTTCATCTGTTACAAAAAATGAGGACTATATTATGACAAGCATTTTTCTTTTTTTTAATGAATACGTTTGGGTGTCTCTCTATATAAATTAAGCATATACCTGCCCTATCCTGTCTTATTCCTTTGTAATATAACACAAGAGTACTGGCATTATCATAGTACTTAATAATTGTTAATATTACATCATAGTGGGGCTGGGGATGTGGCTCAAGCGGTAGCATGCTCGCCTGGCATGCGTGCGGCCCGGGTTCAATCCTCAGCACCACATACATACAAAGATGTTGTGTCTGCCGAGAACTAAAAAAAAAAAAAATATTAAAAAAATATTTAAAAAAATATTACATCATAGTATTAAGTAGAAGAATAAACATTAAAGACTTACCTCCTTTTGCATGTAAAGTAATCATGATTTCAGTTGTATGTAGGATAGTTGTATAAAGTTAGCTGGAATTATAATCTAATTTAATCTTTATTTGAAGATTAAGTATTGTTTAAGAAGATGTGAATGGGTTCCAAGTTGACAGGGGCTGGAATTTAGATGGTATGTTAGCTAGCTTTATATTGCTGTGACACAATATCTAAAAAAAGAAAAACTAAAAGAGGAAAGATTATATTTTTGGGTTATAATTTCAGAGGCTATAGTTCATGGTGATTTGGCTCCATTTTTCCTGTGCTTGTATTCAGGCAGAGAAGCATGGGAATCATGTGGTGAGCCAAGGGCTTTCCCTCATGGTGGCCAAACAACAGAGAGAAAGGAAGGATCAGAGATAAAATATGCCATGCAAAGGCATGCCTGTGATGATCTACTTCTTCCCAATAGGTCTCATTTTCTAAAGTTTCCATCATCATCTAGTAATCTATTAAAGTGTGAATTCATTAACTGATGAAATCATAGCCCTTATGATACAATCACCTCCCCAAAAAACCCACCTCTGAACATTGCTGCTTTGGGCATCAAGCATTCAACACATGGCCTTTTGGGGGACATTTAAAATTCAAATGATAATAGGTGGTTAATTTTGTCTAACTTGAATAGCCCAAGAGATACTCAGAAAACTAGTCAACCATTATTTCTGGGTGTGTCTATGAAGATGTCTATGGAGGAGATTAGTATTTCTATAGGTAAACTGAATAAAAAAATGATTGTCTTTACCAAGGTGGCCAGACATCATCCAATCATTTGAGAGCTAGAACAAAATTAAAAAGAATTAATAGTGAATTCACTCTCTCTGAGTTGAAACATCCATCTTTTCTTGTTCTTGGACATCAGTAATTCCAGTTCTGAAATTTTTATACTCACATTGTGACTTACATCATTGCATTTGGACTTGTACTATATTGCACCCCTTGATATTCTACTTTTCCAGATTGCATATGGTAAAAATTTTCCATCTCTATGATTATGTGGGTCAAGTCCTATAATGAATGTCCACATGTCTCATCCCTCTCTCTCTTTCTGTACATGTGTTTATATGTGTGTGGGGGGAGTTGGAGGGTATACAGAGGTAGTGGGGAGAGATTGAAAGGGAGAGGTGAATCCTATTGGTTCTGTTTTCCTGGAGAACTGTGACTAAGAGAAATTAACAAAATATATCTAAAAAACTATTTCCAAAAACAGAAAAATATACAAACATATTTGAAATAGCAATAGATAATGAGATGTATTATTAATGAGCAGATACATCATATAAAATGTCAAATTTTCCAAAATTGATCTAAAGATATGTTATCTCAAAAAAATTATTTGGAGGCATTTTTGCTTATTTTTCATATTTATAAAACTTGAAAAAAGTAATTAAACCAAGACACAATTAATTATAAATTACTAAAGCAAGAGTGTAAATAAAGAAAGTCAAAAATAATCTCATGCACAGAGAGTTGGGAAAATATAATTAAACCACATATTCTCCAAACTCCTAAAATCTCTTCACAAAGGTACAAAAATTGAATAACTACTGAATCCAAATGTGATGTATAGAATAGAAAGTCTACTAAGAGGATGTATAGATAGAAATATAATCTCTTCCTTTTATATAGCTAAACAGAATGTAATCCACTCATGATGCTTAAATTTACTGTATCAACTTGTCTGGACCACAAGGTGCCCAGATATTTAGACAAACATGATTCAAGGTATGTCTGTGAGAAAATTTCTAGATAATATTAACATGCACATTAGTAGAATATATAAAGCAGACTGTTCTCTGTAAAGTGAGTAGGCCCCATCTAAAACAGTTGAAGACCTGAATATAATGAACAAAAAGGTTGATTCTCCCAGGAATAGGAGATAACTTCTACTTCCTTTGAGCAAGGGCAATCATATTTGGGTTTTGTTTCTTTATGACCAAAACTGAAATATCAGCTCTTCTTGTGTCTCCAATCTACCAGCATTTAGAATGAGGCTACACTTAATATCCTGGCTTTCCAGCCATTAGTCTCAGACTGCAGCTGCAACATTATTTTCCCTGGATCTCTACATAGCCAACTACACATCTTGTGACTTGTCAGTCCATATATCACACCAGACAATTCTTCCTAATAAATCTCTTTATATATTGATTCTGTTTCTGTGGGAAACCCTGGCTCACACATACTATTACACTCATAGTCTTAAGATAAGCAATAACTAGTACTCTGTAAAAAAGACTTGACAGCACCATTTGTCACACAGTTATTTATTTATTTTCTAAATTCTCTTCATAGTTGTGTTGTGTTGACTATCTGTGTTAGCACTCTGACTTTATCCAAAGGAAAATAAACTCCTTGTATCTTTTAGGACAAGATTGTCCTGTTACAGTATGGAGTGTGGTGTCAGTGGACCTTGGGCTCTTGCCTTCCCACAGAACTGGGAAATAGGAGCAGTCTTTTGCTTGTTGTTTACATATCAAAGCAACAGTTCCTAGGCCTTTGAGAAAGACAAATCTTAAAGCGGGAAGTAGGCTTATTTAGCTTTGGAAAGATTTACATATATTTCAAAGAGACAAAGAATTTCAAATAATATATTTTCTAAAGGAAATCCTTTAAGAAAAGGAAGGGATGGAAATCTTTTATTTCCCATAGGAGAATTAAGCTGCTTATTTTTTATTTGCATTTACCCTTACAATCTTCATCTTGTGTTATCACAAAATACTAACATTACAATTCTCTCATTGTTTCTACCTTCAGTTGAACTCCAGCAAGTTCATAGAAATCAAACAATTGTGAGAATTATAAAAGAATAAAAAGTGCTCAATTTTTAAAAAGTCAATAAATTATTTGGCTTTGGTAAGAATAATTGAATATGCCATAAGAATAATGAACAATTGAATCAGATTCCTGATTTGCAATATACAATTTTTTTTCTTAGACATTCATTAATTTACAAGTTGTGATGATTTTGTTATTTTAATTTATAAATGATTAACAAATTATTATTGGTAGTCATTTAGGAAGGTTTACCCAATCAAAACCTAAAAGATATATTCTAAAGCTTGATAATCTATTTTTAACTGAGTTTTTCTCAGGAATTTCAATGAATGTCTCCTGAGCTTAAGTCAATCAATTGCCATTATCTTATGTATATGGTAATTTAGGCTTTTTAGTAATTGTGATGGCTTCCTGAATAGAGAGAAAGAGTCTAAAGAAAGTAAATCTATGCATCTTCCTCTTGATGCTTCTTTTTGTTTGGGTTTAAGGATTTTGAATTTTTATACTCTATGTTTTATTTATTTCTATAATTAAATATTATTATTCTGTATTTGCTAATTATTGATACTTTTATGACAATTATTCAACATTACCACATGACTAAACTATATATTCATCAGGTTAGTGCACTGAAAAAGAAGAAGTATTTAATATTTGTTTAGACCTGATCACTCAACATATTGAGAATCTACTAAATGCAAATTTCTATGAAACACAAAAGGCACATAAGACAGTGGCACAATCCTAGAAATTTTTAAAAAATGATACAAAAAGGACTCTGGAGTTTGAAATTAAATTGTTCTTTAATTACTTTTGTTAATTCTGTTTACTTGCAAATCACAACTTTTGGATTTGTGAGTTGTTTTCTTCAAAACCAAGGCAGTAAGAATGTCCACATTTTGTGAGTAGTAATAAGATAGTAAAGGAAATGGAAAAGACAGTGCAGAGTATGGAGATGAGATTTGCTTTGTACAGTGCATACAACCATCTGATGTTTAAAATAAAGTTATTACTAAAAACTTTATCCTTACAGTTATGCATTGTGTTGTTTCAGTGTTTGTCCCGGCAATACTCATTACAAATCTAATTGCCAATGTAACAGAATTTGAAGTTAATACTTAAAGGGTTGATTATGTCTTGAGGGCTCCGAATTTATAAGTGGGATTAGTGCACTAAAAATATGATAAAACTGCCAGTGTGAATGTGAAAATGTGCTCTCTTTTGCCCTTCTGCTTTCCAGATATGGTGATGCACCAAAATGGCCCTTGTCAAATGCCAGCACCTTCATATTAAAATTTCAGCCTCCTTAACTGTGAGAAAATACATATCCATTTATCATAAATTACCTGATCTCAGGTGTTCTGTTACCAAAATGCAAAACAGACTGAGACAAGGTTTTATAACATACTTGTGATGTGTTCAAATTTGCAGCAAATCTTCTAGTTACTTATATTATTTTCTCTTTTTATATTGATATGTTGATTATTTCTTACTGATCTTACATTTAATAACAGAGATGACAGAATTCTTAGCATTGCTTAAATTTTGACATTTAAGTATCATTTGAATTTGTGTAATTTATTTGCCTTAGTCCAAACATATGTAATTTTGGATCTTAGTTATCCTGTAATCTGGGTCTATTATTCATTATCAGTTTTGTTGTTTTCTTCATTAACCTTTTCTGGTTACTGAACCTTGATACTTTCTACAATATGTCTCTAGCAACACAGTATTTCACACAAACTCCATAAAAGACTAGTATTTTTCAGCTGTTTAATTTTTGACATAATTTTATATGGCCATGAGATTATTAAATACTGTTAACTGAAGTGTATTTTTACATATATGATTACATCTCTCTCATATTTTGTTTGCATACAATTGTAACAAATCTTTAAATACATATGATTATATTATACAGTAGCTTGTTATAGAAGTAGGAATTTAAAAGGCTATGTATATTATATCATTAAGTGTCATACTTTAGAAAATCATATATACTAAGAGAATTCACCACTGGCTGAAATAACATATGCAGGTCTCTGTTCTTATTAATCTAAGCCACAGAAGCATTTTACTGTTACTATCCTTTGGGTGAAATTTTCTGCTACATTGAATTAATTTGATTCAGGGATAATATGAGAATTTGCCAGAAACAAAGAACTCTATTTATCATTATTGTATTCATGTGCATTATGCTAAAAGATGCAGTGGAGAATAAAGAAAAAAAATTATTGAGGATTTTCTTTGCTATATCAGTTTGGGATCTTAAAATAAATTTTTGTAAGTCTAGACATAAGTGCCCTTCTTGAAAAGAAAATCTTGTAAATTAAGACATAAAGTTGAAATGATATAGAGGCATTTTGAAAATTGTTAGTATAAAAGTATAATGCATATAGTTATATTGCTTACTATTTCCTCAGCCTGATAATGGCAGTTCCCTAAATAGCAATCATATATATGAGATACATAAGAACTGAATGAATTTTATCCTAGAATAGTATTATTAGCTTGCTAAATTTTTATTTATCAAAACTTAGTAAAATAGACTTTTTAGGAAATAGAAATTACAATCAGTTACAACTGATATTTTTTAACCTAATTTTTATTTCTGGAAACTTTATTGAAAGAAAACAAAATACATAAAATACAGTGTTCAAAGAATGTTTTAAAATTCTTGTTTATAAATAGAGGCCTATTATCTGTTTTGAAACGTAAAAACATGGCTTTCATGAAAAGAGAAAATGAACATGTGTCAAGGATTTTATTTAGCTCATTAAATGTAATTCCATCATTGTAATAAAACTACATAAAATGATGATTTGACTCAGAGATATATTTTCTGTAAGAAAAACATTCATTTGTATTACTGTGAATACATTTGCATAGTTTTCATTTTCTCTTACTTCATTTCTTCCCCCATAGCATTGTAAAATAGTCAAATCAGTAACACACAATCAATTATATACACATATATAAGATCAGATAATTTCAGAAGGTCTGTTAGCCAACATTTGGTATGACACACATAGTAGGTTATATTAAAAGAAATGTAACCTGACTTTAGGGTGCCAGAAATTTTTACAATGGGAAGTCAACCTGATAGACACTTGCCCGAGAGATATTGCCTATAATATATCAAAAAATAAAGCAAACCTGACTCCTATTAGCTGAACCTAATTCAAAATCTGTAGTTAAGAGGCTGAGGTGATGCTGGATATGGTCTCATTTTGTAGAATATAGAGCAGAGCACAAAGGAGGGTTGATAAAGGATAATAAGCATATCCTCCTTTTTCAGATTATTATTTTTCTCTCTTAGTGATTGAAATTCCATGTGTTTAATTTTTTCTGTGAGCTTAGATCTGCAAAGAAAATTTGATAGCAGTTGATTAAAATGATGAGACAGAGAAGTACTTTCTACCTTAGCCTTAACAATTTTTTAAACATTGTGTTTTTAAGTTTTTAATATCTAATCATCAGGAGTTGAAACACACAGAGGTTCTCTGATATCTTTATTAAGTATACATGTCCAGTCCACTCCCCAGCAAAACTATTTCACTATGTTTTCATGGGACTCGCTGCTTTCATGATTAAATGTGTAAAACAGTAAGCCATGCTATAAATTATGACTTTCATTTTTCATTTTCTCTGTGCTACTTCTACAGAGTTCTCTGCTATTTCCACAAGTGCTGTGCCTCATTGCAATCCCTTCTTGTTCCAGGAAGACTTGACATATACTCAAAGGTTAGATGGCAAACTTTTTTCTTTTATAGAACCTGTGCAAAATAATGAGTTGGAAGAGTAACCATGAATAAAGTGTGGACTATATGCATTCTCTTACAGGCTTCTTCTATTGTGCTTGTGTCCTGGAACTCAAAGTACCTTTTGTTACATTTTTCACAAAATAGACAAATGAAAATGCTTGCCTCTCAACAATCCACTTGTTTTGGTTATGTGCATCATTTTAAATGGATCTAAATTCAGAGAATCTCAGAAGATATGAGAAGTATATACTCTATTCTTATCAATATCCTGTTTTACATAACAAACTTCAATTTTCTATGTCTAAAATTTATTTTTAAGCTTTCCTCTGATGATGTTTCCCCCTCCTCCGTGGGCTTTGCATTGATTACTGTACTTAATCTGAATTCAGACTGGAGAAGAAGAAGATGTTTTTCAGTTGATATCAGATCAAAAACCTTGATGCTCTAATGCACAGTCAGTACCATTACACCTCTTCTATAGATAAAACATTCCATTTTAAAAGTCTTTTCTACTAATTTAATTACAGAGCTCATATTTGTTTTTTTCCTACTCAATTTCTTTTTCTATTGAGATATAATTCACATACCACAAAATTCACTTCTTTTTTATGTATTTAAATTTATTTTATTTTTTATTTGTTTTAATTAGTTATACATGACAGTACAATGACCTTGACATATCATATATTTGAATCAAATGGGATATAAGTTTTCATTTTTTCTGAGTATACAGGTTGCAGAATCACATTGGTCATGCATTCACATATATACACACAGTAATAATAATGTCTGTTTCATTCTACTATCCTTCCTATCTCCCCAACCCCTTCCCTCATATTTGTAATTCTATCATATTTTTTCTTTTATTTTAAAAGTAGAAGAACTCATTCTACTCATAGCTGAATGTACCACTAACTTGTTTTTCCAAAGAAAATCATGTTATGGAAAGTTTCCTTGTGAAACACTGCAAAGAATAATATTTTTAATTTAAATATTTTAGAATATAATTTTGGAATATAATTTATAAATGTCCTCTTAATTACAATGCATGGATATATACATAAGCAGTAAAATTAAATATACATACTACACAGAGATATAGACATAAAAGAAAATAATAATAATTTTACTTTCATATTACATCAAGCAAATATTTTCTGTTATATTTTTTTCTGTCATTCTGTAGCAAAAACAGAACAAAAGAGAGTAAAAAAACTTTTCAATGTCAAACCTAAGGTCAAGAGAATTTTTCATAAGATAATTTTAAAAAATTTCTAGATTTGTTACTGAGTAATTTTGAGTCTCTTTGCAAAGATTTGGCTTTTGAAGGGCAGTTTTAATCATAATTTCAGCAATAAATGTATTATATCTTAAAAGTTCTTCAGTTCAGATAATAGGATGCTCTTCCTTTTCATCTTTATTAAAAATGTCAATGCGAATTTAATATGCTATCAGTATCAGAATGGTGTCATAATATAAATTCTAATTTCAATGTATTTCTTCAATAATTATGCTAAACATAATCCAAGAAACATATGTCTTTAAGATATATTCTTTAATTAGTTCTCTTTTTTAACAGGCCCACTACTCCCATAAATATTACTAAATGATATAGTAGTGATCACAAAGAATCAGTGTGACAATTTATTTAATTAACTGAGAGGACAAACTGCAATATTTATATAATATTTATGAAATCAGATTTTCACAATGTAGTTAAAAAGCAAAATATAGGTGTATATATAAATATTTATACTTGACTATTTAGAAGCTTTCTCTGTAACATTTTGAGCATGACATAATATTAAGTAGGAAAGCACTAAAAACTCAACAAGTTTTCAACCAACAGTGATGAAGAGATATCAATAAATGGTAGAATATATTGATTTCTTAATAATAAGACCATCATTGGAAGTACTGTTATTTGTTGTCTACCCACTTAATTAGGGTATTTTATTTAAGGCAGTAATCAAGAAATAAAGAGGTTATAACTATAGACCCACTAATACCTCTACAAGGAATAAATATTTTAAATTAAAAGGTAATTAATCACTTTTCATTTTGCATGCTAAACTATTTCTAGATATTTTAGCAAATTCGTTTTTTTAAAATACTATAAAAAGTGTTGACTGAAACATGATATTACTTCTAAGACACAGAAAGGACATTAAATCTTCATTATTAGATGGTCAGGAATTCTTGAAGAGACAATAGAAAAACAAATTAGCAAGTATTGTTTAATATTTACTAATAGGGTTCAGTTAGAAAAGGAGAATATTTAGTTTTTGAAAAGAAAGTATGTCATCTACAAAATTGGGGACACAGGTTGGAAAAAACAAAATAGACAATATGAAAGGCCAAGAAATAATTTCAGGAAGTCAATATTACCCTGAAGGTTGGTGGGAGAAGATAAACAGGAACTGTTAAGAATCTAGAAAGTATTAAGAGGGAAAACATGGAAGTAGGACCTGGACTTTGAGAAGCAGGTGTGGCTCATCTGCTGCTCACACCTTAGAAGAGGTACAGGAAGATGGTGTAACACATTTTAAATCATCATGATTATATTACACCAGAGGGGGAAAATGACCCCCAAAATACTGTATTAGTATTAGAGCCCAAATAAGTTTGCAGTGTAAGAAGGGATGTTCTCAGACATCAGAGTCTATTTATTCATCTAGTCATTTAAAGTGATTATATCTTTAAATTATTGATTTATACTATGAAATATAAAACTGCTTTAAATTTCAAGGATTAAATATGTCTCTGGGTAATTTTAAATAAATGCTTTTCTATTTCAACAATAGTACAAATGTATTGATAGCTTGAAAAATATTTTATTTTTCCTAAATTGTAGTACATCTGCCCCACAAATTCACTAGCTTTCTGCCTGCCAAGTTGCCAAAAGTCTTTAAAGTATTTGATATTAATAACACATTATTCCTTTCTGAGATGCTCTTTCTCTATGGTATGGATGACACATTTTGGCACACATTTTCCTCTGCCTCCTGGCATGTGTCCTATTCATTCTGTCTTTTCCCATTCCAGTGTCTTCTCTTCACAGCAAATCCCAGTGGTTAGAGCAGCCTGGGCTGAAGACTTAAATGTCCATGTTGAAACTCCAGCACCAACTCTTAGCCTGTCTTGATTTTGTCCTCTATTTATTAAATGAGAATAATAACAAACAACCCCTATCGCATGCACTTATTCTGAGATTAAACATGATCATACGGGCAAATCAACTAGGTCACTGGTTGGAACATCCTAAGTGCCAGTACTAATACATATTTAACTGTCACTATTAGCCTTTGAATGTTGGTGTGTCACAAGGCTGTAGCACAGATATATTCTTGCATTTCTATCTACTGTTACAAAGCCATTTCTAGTGCCCCCTTGATTTCCATTACTCTTTGAATACTCAACACTTTCTCAAATCTGTTTATTTTCAGTTCTTATTTGTAGTATTAAATTTCATACTTAAAATCACTACCAAGCAAGTAATTTGTTTAATCATCATTTCCCTTTAAATATGCTCATTTTCCACACATTTATATGGTTCACCAAGTTGTTTTATGAAAATAACTTTGTCATTTTGTCTCATTTTTCTCCTTGACTTCTCAAAGCAAATTTATCCCACACTTTTTTTCCATTTTAAGTAGCAAAATCTGTTCTATTGCTAGGCATGGTGGCACATACCTAAAATCCCAGTAGATGGAGAGACTGAGGGAGGACAATTGTGAGTTCAAAACCAGTCTCAGCAATTTAGCAAGGCTCCTAGAAATTTAGAAAAACCCTGTCTCTAAAGAAAATATAAAAATGGGCTGGGGAAATGGCTCAGGGATTAAACACTCCTGGGTTCAATCCCCAGTACCAAATAAAAATTATGTATATGTAATTATCTATATATTTCTATTTCCTTTCTCAATTTCTTGATTTTTGTCATACTATACAAGTTTTTCAAATAGGTAACTAAATACTCTGTATGTAGTCAAGCTTCCTTCTTACAAAGAAATCATGAAGAGAGACTTTTGTAAGATACTAATCTGCTGCTACTATTCTCCTAACATAAAGTCCATCAATATTTCATCATATTGCTTACAATAAAATCCATGCATTTCCACATATCTTATAAAGTACTACAATCTCTGCCTCATGCATACTATTCTTTAGCATTTGTGAACATTTTAAACCACTCAGCTGGATTATAGACAATTAAAAAATTTTGAAAATGATTGTTGGATAAATGACTGTCTTTCCTGCCATTAAGATGAAGGTTCATGTTTCTTTCAGGTGCATCTGAGTGGGAGTAGGCACCATCTCTAACGTGTACAGCACAGCAGAACTTATCCTAGATATTTCCCAGAGTTCAGCCATGAAAAGAGGATAACTACCACTTCTCACTCTGTCTCCTTTGTGTCTCTCTTGCTGCCCCTATTCATACCTTTACTTACAACTCCATTTTATTTCCCTCTTCATCTCCATCTATCTCTGTCCCTCTTAGGATGCTTACTGTGAGAATTAGCACCACACTGGAGGAAGCCCAATATAGTCCATGTAGGAAGATCACATGATGTTTCCTGCATTAAGAGGAACCTAAATATTTTTAAATATAAAAAATATTAGAAAAAAATATCTCATTTAAAAATAATTCTGGATTTGAATTTTTACTATTTATTAGATGGGCAGACATCTTTTTAATATTATATAAGTATTTTCTAATTGGAATTCTACATGAATAATTAACATCTAAAATCACTCTGAATTTGTTAGAATTTGTGTATAATCTTTTCTTTTATATCCCTGTGTCAATAAATATAATATCATTATTTTTAAAAAGGCAATATAAAAATGGAACCTAAACCAGGAAGCTCAGTCCATGCCTGTAATCCCAGAAGCTCTGGAGGCTGAGGTAGCAGGATTGTGAGTTCAAGGCCACCCTCAGTAAAAGCAAGGTGCTAAGCAACTGATTGAGACCCTGTCTCTAAAAATTACAAAATAGGACTGTGGAATGTAGCTCAGTGGTCAAGTGTCCCTGAGTTCAATCCCTGGTATCTAAATAAATAAACAAATAAATAAATAAATAAAAGGAACTAGACCTAGAGTGTGATAATCACAGGAGGCAGCATCAACAACCATGCATATACAACAGATTTTCCTGACCTACAAAAATATATCTTACTTTGAACTGAAATATTACCTGTTGCAATTTCTTTTATTTCTTAACTGGATTTTATTAAGGAATATGCACTTATATGTGTATACATATATGCATGCATACATATGTATTTCAGGTTATTTTGGCTTTGAAATATCACTGAGATATTTTTTACTGCCACCCCTTTTCTGGAAGATGAATAAAGGCAAATGTATGACGTTTCATCTGTGCTGGCCTTTAATTGCTCTGTTCATGGTCATTATTACTCATCTAGGAGCACTCAAGTTGTTTCTTATATATAATCACTGGATTCAGAGCATCAGCAAAACACTAGGAAGCTATTTGTCTTCAGGAGGGAAGATAATTATCTCTTCCACCATTGTAATTACCTATATTCTATTTTCATGTAAGTGTGTCATTGAAAGATGATTTCAATATTAAATAATTTGAACAGAAAATAGCTAAATCTTGGTATAGATATAATTTTGCATGTAGATATAGATGCTGGCAGTCATAAACTAGATTAGACACACATAAACATAGATACACATGAATTGTTTCCTTATAATCTATTAGATATAGTCACTATAACATCCAGTTAAAATATCTAAATATAAATTTCTTTTTTATTCTGTACAATCCTATTTCATCTCAAATCAATTTCTCAATCAGTAGATGCCTCCTGTCCAAGTACAAAATGTGGAAATAATTTGTTTCTTTTCCTTCACTACCTGCCTGTCAAAAAATGCACATAGCTATAGGTCAGAATCATATGTCAATTCTGGATGTTTTATGCTGTTCCAAAAGGCACTGTTATAAATTCACATAATCATCTTTTCTGTATCGTTATGAAAAGTATTTTACTGTAATCCTACCATGTAGTCCTATCCTTCAATCTACAGGTCTCCTTTGTTCCCTTTGAGAAGGACTAATTTCCTTTGAAGAAAATGTTTGGCCACGGAAATTATGTATCTTGACTAGACTCCCTGTGTGTCCTAGTGCCAAGAGCCCTCAAGGGAGTAGCTGGACTTCAGTGTCCCAGTCACAGAAAGTAGGTGTTTGCACTCCACATTTCCCAAATTCTTAGGAAACCTGCATTTTCTCAAAGATCAATCAGAAAGAGGTGCTTTGGACATGGTATCAAGTAAAATGCTAATTTTTGTTCTTCTTACATTTGAAACAAACTTCCTTAACTTAAAATAATCAATCAAAAATCTGGTCAAATGGTTGAGGAGGGGAGAATTAAGGCCACAACTTTCCTTGTTGTTTTACACCATTTATCTTTTTTTCCTTTTCCTGGGAGACCAGAATTGGCACAGAAGAACTATTGGTTTGTCTTCTATAAAATAATCCAAAATAAATTTTTCAGTTTTCTTTAGAAGTTGGAAGTACAATTCTGACTTGGGGCTTAAATCTTAAAATTAACAAAATTCACTGTGGTATAATTTTATAGTTGATATTCAATATTAATATAGTCACATATCCAATTTTTATTTAAAATCAATGGATATAGTAAAATTTGTTTACTGTTTATTGGTAATGACAGTTTTGCTATGTTTCATCAGGTTTTTTGCTTCTGTGATTAAAGGATCTGACCAGCACAATTATAGAGGAGGAAGAGTTTATTTGTGGGCTCATGGCTTCAGAGGTCTTAGTCCATTTTGAGTTTTGAGGTAATGCAGAGCAGTATGGAGGAAGAGGGTGGTGGAGGGAAGCAGCTCACATCATGTCAGGAAGCACAAAGGAGACTCCACTCTCCCAGATACAAATATGTACCCCATAGTCATGCCCCATTTAACCACTTCCTCCAACACACCCCATGTGCTTCTAGTTACCAGTAATTTAATCTCATCAGGGTTTGATTCTCTGATTATATTAAGACTCTCACAACCTAATAATATCTCCTTTGAGCTTTTGTGAATTGTCTCACACATGAGCTTTTGGGGGACAGCTCACATCCAAACCAAAATATCCTATGAAGTTGGAATTGGACTGAATATTTTGTTTTTATAAATTTTCCCTAACGCCTCATCAGTTCTATAAATAATTATTAAGAATATATGAATGTGTCCCTCCCCCATTTTGCACTAACAGTACATTATCTATAAAAATTACTTATTTTTGGTGTTAAATGTTTTGAATTTTTTTTTATATTCTGGAATTTAATCCTCTATCAGAGAGGTAACAGGCCAAAATATTCTCCAATTCTGTAGGCTCTCTCTTCACACTCTTAATCATTTCCTTTGTTTTGCAGAAGCTTGTTAGTTTGATGGCATACCACTTACTGATTCTTTGTTTAATTCTTGCATTTTGGAAGTCTTGTTAAGGGATTCAGTGCCAGCACCATTCTGAAGGAGAATGGGAGAGGAGAAATTGAACACAGGGAAATGCAGGGTAATCAGGAACTGAAGTTGATTTCCATGCATGCATGTGTTTGTCAGGATGAATTCAACTTCTATTATATCTATAAAGCTCTAATAAATAAATAAGTTGTTTATTTTAAAGTCAGAATTAATTAATTTTTTATTTCTTAAATTGCCTTTAAAAATTATTTGAATGGTTTCACTGTTAATATGTTTGAGTACATGTCCAGAAATATGATCTAAAGAAACAAAACCTAAGCGTGAAGAATAGAAACATATACCTGCATACACACATTGATACACTTGTTTGCATGTCTACATGTGTTTGTACATGCACCAGTTTATCAATATATGAACTTTTAAATGTAGAACTGAATTTACTGGAAACAAACTTGCTGATCTAGATATCATGACTCCAGATTATAAAACAAGTCATCTGTGGGCTGGGGATGTAGCTCAAGTGGTAGCATGCTTGCCTGGCATGTGCGGGGCTCTGGATTCGATCATCAGCACCACATAAAAATAAAAAAAAAAAAAATACAGATGTTGTGTCCATCGAATACTAAAAAATAAATATTAAAAAATTATCTCTGTCTCTCTCTCTCTCTCAAAACAACAACAACAACAACAACAACAAAAAGTCATCTGCATCTATGGAGTAACAGGTGATAAAGACGAATTCCTTGACAGGTCAGAGGCTGAATAAGAGATTTATGTGTAGAGAAGGGAAGATGGTGAACTAGAGTTTCTAGTAGCTGGGTAGCTTGGGATTCTGTGTGGGCTCTCAATCAGCAAGAAGGTCCACAGAACAAGGTGGAGGAGAGTGTGGCTGCTGAGTGGCTAATCAAGACCTCTGGAGACCAAGTAGGAAGGAGGTCTGATTTTTTTATTTTTTTAAAGTTTAGTTGTAGTTGGACATGATACCTTTATTTATTTATTTTTATGTGGTGCTGAGGATCGAACCCAGGGCCTCACATGTGCTAGGCGAGCTCTCTAACACTGAACCACAACCCCAGCCCAGGAAGCAGATCTGATTTTATTGCACAGTTACCATGTGTGTGTATATATATATATATTCAGGCAGTAGCTAAGCAAATTACAGGCAGCCTCCAATACGATTTCTGGCCAACTGTCCTTGTGGTGACAAATTGAGGAGCCGGTCATGGAGCAAGCCCAGGGACTGCAACACGGGGCCTCATGTCCAGGGCTGTGCCTATGGGGTAAGGAATTCGACACTCACTTGCATAGCATGGGGGAGTGACTTACCACTCATATGCTCTTAATATGCCATGTATGCAGTACTCCATGCACTTGTCCCCACAGGATTTGATCATTGGGAATACTACTTTGCAAGATGGATGACGAAGATTTCACTAAAACTCACTATCAGGTGCCTTAGAGATGTAAAAATTGGGGGATCATTAAACAAGAAAAAAAGGGTCAAAAATAAAGCTAAGCTGATTGCAGGAGCAGTAAAATTAACCCACATAAAAAAAATTGAGTAATACACTGGATAGTCTTAGAGTGGGAAAACCTGAGAACAGAGGAACCTCTGGCCACCCTAGTCCCATCCAGACACTGTTTCACACAATAAATTGGTGCATGATTGATGCCTCATGTTTAGCAATAGGACACAGTGAACCTAGGCAGGAGTCATCTTAAGCTGAATGCACTGCAGCAGCCATCAGATACTGGAACTGAGAACTCCAATCTGGGAAAAGGGAGCTGGCTTCCATACATGGTACAGGCAGCCACGTGAACTAGTCTGAGCCTAGAAAAAATTGGAGAAAATTAGACATGGAGTGTATTCTGCATGTGTAGGGGGGAAAGTCAGAGAGGCTAGGGGAATCCTGCTCCCTCCGATTGTAGAGTTCATCAGCTCACAGGACCAGCTGTGTAGGTTGGGAATCTAAAGAAAATGGTCGTTCCCTGAGGCTGGGAAGAACACAGGACCACCTACAGCAGGTAGGGAACCCAAATTGGCTGGTAAGATTGCATTCAGGGAGGGGGCGGCACCAGAGGGCCTTGAAGGGCAGAGTACTGAGGAACAAAAGTAGGGAGGGACTGGCTTCCCAGTCTTACAAGTGTATCCCTGGGGAGACACCTGAGATAAATGCAGAGTATAGTTAAACATCTGAGGGAATCTAAAGGTACCTGTATTCAATGTCTTCAGTGAACTAGCTACTCAATAAAGTAAGTGGGGCATCACTGGACCTTAGCCCCACCACCAAGAACTCCACCTACAGGTATTCATATCTCACAAAACCCAGCTGTACCTCCACCCTCCAGCAAAGCTGATGATATCTCCCATTCATACCACTGAGAAGGGAAGGAGAGATTATTGAAATCCAACTGGCATTTTGGTGAATGGCCCCTACTCTTGCACGCACTGCAAACCGCAAAAAGAAACGAAAAGACTGTTGATGGGTACAGACAGCGAAAATATATTCTCACTAAATTTTGTGTCCATCACAATGGAAACAATCCCTTAATTTTGCATGGATTCTTTATTTTTATTTATATTTTTGGTTTTGTTTTGTTTTCCCTAGTGTGCTGAATGATTCAAGTATATATATATATATATATATATATATATATATATATATACACACATACACACACATATATATATAACATGTATATTTATTATATATTTTATATATGTATGTGTATATATTATATGTGTATGTTTTATATATTATATATTTGTATATAAATATATGTTTATTTATATATTTATATTATATATTTATATTATATATTATATAATATATAATATATAATATATAATATAATATATACATATATAATACATATAAATATATTTATATAATATTATATATAATACATATACACATATATTTATATATATTATGTATATGTTATATGTATATTTACATATGTAATATGTATATATTATATGTATATATTTATATGTAATATTTATACATAATATGTATATAATTATATATATATTCATATATATTTGTCTCTGTTTTCTCATTTATAGCATTTCTTTTGAAATTAATCATTTTTCCTTGTTCTGTCTGTTGAGAATTAGGGTTTTTGATTAGTATATTTTCATTTTGTTTTTTATTGTCTTCTTCATTATTTTGTTCTCCTTGTTTTCCCCCTTCCCTTTTCTCTTCCTAATAACCAAATTACACTATTTCTTTTACTCTTCCTTTAATCTTTTTACTTTTATTTTTTCTCATCCCTCTGAATAACTAATATATCTTTTGTTACTTCTGCATCTTCCACATTCACCCATTGAAATTATAATCCACCCCCCATCCTATACCTTTATCTTTTCCTTAGTTAACATCTTTTAATACCAGGCCCAACCACTAATACAATAGTAATAATTAATACTACAGAAATCAAAGATGAACTTAGTGTTTGATTTTATGCCAGACATGAGTCATAATTACTTACTGTTGATACTGATAGAAATTTCTAATCCTACGAATTATGTTTATTGTATCAATTAACATTGTAGATATCATAAGAAAAATTGAGTACTTAGTTTATTGATATATATTTTTTACATAGTTCATTTTAATCACTTGGTTTACCACAGTCTCTGAGTTAATGGAATCCATTAGGGACACTATATACTCATAGGTAGAAAGTCTGTTGCTTCAAAGTCATTCATATAGATGGGTAAGATACACAAACAATATGAGAAAGCAAGGGAACAAACCATCTTAAACAGCCCGGATTGTCTCAACAACAGACTCCATTGACACCACAATAGAGGGAATGTCAGAAAAGAAATTTAGAAAGTTCATAGTTAAACTGATCTATGAAGTAAAGATGATGCAAGGACTGAAATCAGAGAGAAAATACAAGAAGTAAAAGATCACTTCAATATGGAATGGAAATATAGATCTTGAACAAGAATCATTCAGAAATCATTGAAATGAAGGAATCAATAAATCAAATTAAAAATTCAATAGGAAGTATCACCTATACACTATATAATTTGGAAGATTGTTTCAGGTAATGAAGACAAAGTATATAATCTTGAAAATAAAGTTGATCATAGATAGAAAATGTGAAGAGATCATGGACAGAATTTTGAAGAAATATGGGATAAAATTAAAAGGCCAGATCTCAGATTCATAGGGACAAAAGTAGACTCTGAGATACAAATTTAAGGAATGCATAATATTTTCAATGAAATAATATCAAATCTTAATAATGAAATGAAAAATCATATACATGAGACATTCAGGACTCCAAATATACAAAATTATAACTCTTGGAGGCACATTATTATGAAAATGCCTAACATATAGAATAAGGATAGATTTTTTGAAAGCTTCAATAGAAAAATAACATGTCAAATGTAGAGGAAACTAATCCAGATCCCAGCCATTTTTTCAACCCAGATGCTAACCCAAGCAAAATTAAACTTCAGAAATGATGATGAAATAAAAAAAAAAACTCTTCCATATAAGTAATAGTTAAGAGATTTCACAACTAGAAATCCCTCACTAAAACATAATCAATGTTCATAAAGAAGAAATGGAGACTAAGAATGAAAATTTCCAGAGGGAAAAACTACACTAGAAGAAAGTCAAGCAAAAGGAAATCCAATTCAACTTAAAAATTGGAAATAAATAAAAATGGAAGTAAATAAAAACCATCTCTCTCAATAATAACACTGAATGTTAATGGACATAGGCTGGCAGATTGGATTAAAAAATAAGACCCAACAACATGCTCTCTTCAAGACACTCACCTCATAGGCAGAGACACCCACAGGCTGAAAGTGAGAAAAGATAGGAAAAACATTTCACTCACATTTATCTCATATTCATATCAAATAAAGTGGACTTTATGTTAAATGTAATCAGAAAAGAAAAAGAAGGTCAGTTCATTGCTTAAGGGACTCATACAAGAGTAGGAAAAGACAATCATAAATCATCCTGAAAAATGTTGCATCTACATACATCCAAAAAACTCTTCTCAGTAGCAAGAATGAAATAGACAAACAAGCAGCAATGCTGGGTGACTTTAATATGATGCCTCTCTCATAACTAGATAGATATTCTACATGGAATCTTAATAAAGAATCTATGAAACTAAAAAAAATACAATAATAACTTAGAGTTAACAGAACTTTATACAGAGTATTTCATCCATTATGAAAGTGAATACACTTTCTTCTCAGCAGGACATAGGACATTTTCTAAAATGTCCACATCTCAGGTCATAACACAACTTGTAGTAAATACAAAAAAAAATAAAAATGAAAACATAATAGAATACCTTGTATTCCCATAAGATCATAATGAAATAAAATTAGAAATCTATGATAAGATAAAGAATAGAAACTACTCTAACACCTTGAGACTAAATAATTTACTATTGAATGATGAATGGATGGCAGAAGAAATCATCAAAGAGAAAAAAAAACACTTAGAAGCAAACAAGAATACACATGCAACTTATTCAAATCTCTGGGACAGTATAAAGACATTTTAAGAGGAAAGTTCATAGTACTGAGGTCATTTATTAAAAGAACAGAAAGATACCAAATAAATAACCTAACATCACATCTCTAGGCCAAAAAAAAAAGAACATTAGCACCAAAATCAGTAGAAGACAGGAAATCATAGCTAAAATCAATGAAATTTGGATTTTAAAAAAGTTTAAAAATCAACTAGATAGCTACTACTTTGAAAAAATAAAGAAAATTGGTAAGCCCTTAGCCAAGCTAACCAAAAAAAACAACAAAAAAGGAAGAAAACTCAAATTGTCTAAATTCATAATAAAAAGAAAATATCATCACAATTATAAAATATTGAGGATTATCAGAATCTATTTCAAACATATATATTCTAATAAGCTAGAAAATCTTGAAGACATTGACAAATTTCTAGTCACATGACCTACCCAAACTGAACCAGGAGGATGTAGAAAATTTAGACAGATCAAGTACAAATAATGAAATTGAAAAAGCCTTCAAAAGCCTGCCAACACATAAAAGCCCAGGACCAGATGGATTCTCAGCCAAGTTCGACCAGATGTTAAAGAACTAAAACCAATCCTCTAAAAAATATTCCATGAATAGAAAAGAAAGGAACACTTAAAAACTCATTCTATGAAGCCAATATCACCCTGATAGTAAAACCAGACAAAGACAAAGAAAAAAAAAAAAAAAACTTCAGACCAATATCTTTGGTAAGCATAGATGCAAAAATTCTTAATAAAATACTGGCACACTGCACACCATAAAAATAAAATAATAATAATGATAATGATAATAATAATAATAATAAAAAGACAGTGTATTATCATCAAATGGGTTTTATCTTAGGGATTGAAAGTTGGTTCTACATATGGAAATTAATGAATGTAATTCAGCAAACAAATAGAATTAAAGACAAGAATCACATGATTATCTCAATAGATGCAGAAAAAGCATTTGACAAAATACAGTATCCATTTGTGTTTAAAACACTAGAAAGAATAGGGGTAGAAGGAACATACCTGAACATTTAAAAAGCTATATATGACAAACCCACAGCCAACATTATTCCAAATAAAGAAAAACTGAAAGCATTACTTGTAAAAAGAGGGAAAAGTTAGGGATGCCCAATTTCCCACTTCTATCTAACATAGGCAGAATAATTAAGAAAAAAAAATGAAAGAAACTAAAGCAACACAAGTAGGAAAAGAAGAGCTTACATTATCTCTGCTTGATGATGACATGATACTATAATTAGAAGACCCAAAAATTCCACCAGAAAACTACTAGAACTCATAAACGAATTCATCAAAGTAGCAGGATACAAAATCAAATCACAGAAATTGTGCTTGTATACTCCAATGATAAATTAGCTGAAAGATAAATTAAGAAAACTCATCACATTCACAAAGGCTTGAAAAATACTTGTGAATCAATCTTATGGAAATGGTAAACGACCTCTACAAACACTGCAGAACACTAAATAAAGAAGAGGACGATGAAACAGAAATAGTAGATGGAAAAATATCTCATGTTCTTTGGTAGGCTAATTAATATTGTCACAAATGCCATAGTACTAAAAGCCTTATGCAGATTCAATGCAATTGCCATCAAAATTTCAATGACATTATTCATAGAAATAGAAAAAGCAATCTGAAATTCATCTGGAAAATAAGAGGCTGAGAGGATCTGAAGCAATCTTTAGCAAGAAAAGGGAGGCAGGAGACATCACAATCTCAGTCCTTAAAATTTACTTTCCAAGATATATAACAAAAACATCATGGCATTGGTACCAAAACAGGTAATAAGACCAATGGAACAGAATAGAAGACACAGAGACAAACCCACAAAAATACAGTTACCTCATATTGATAAAGGCTCTAAAAACTTATAATTGAGAAAAGATAGCCTCTTCAATAAATGGGGCTGAGAATTCTGGAAATCCATATGTATTAGAATGAAATTTAACCCTATCTCTCACCCTGCACAATACTCAACGCAAAATAGATCAAAGACTTATAAGTTACATCGGAAACACTAAACGTACTAGAAGAAAAGGCCTAACTTCTTTAATAAAACTCCTAAAGCATAAAAAATAAAATCAATAGTCAATAAATGTAATGGCATCAAACTAAAAGTCTTCTTCACAGCAAGAAAACGATCAGAAAGATTCTGCAGAATGGGAGAAAATCTTTGCCACCTGCACCTTGGATAGAACATTAATTTCCAGGATATTGAAATGTCTCAAAAAACTTAATACCCAAAACCAAATAACCCAATCAATAAATGGACAAAGGAACTTCTCAGAAACACATACACCAATGGTTAGCAAATATATAAAAAAATGTTCAACATCTCTAGCAATTAGAGAAATGAAAATTAAATCTACATTGAGATTCCATCTCACTCCATTCAGAATGACATTAATCAAAATAAAAGTAACAAGCAATGATGGCAAGGATGTGGGGGAAAAGGTACAATTATAAATTGTTGGTGGAACTGAAAATTGGTGTAACCACTCTGAAAAGCAGTATGGAGATTTCTCATAAAATTAGCAATGGAATCTCTATTTGACCCAACTATCCCACTCCTTGGTTTATACCCAAATTATTTTAAAATTAGCATACCACAGTGACACATCCACATCAATTTTATAGCAGCACAATGAATGATAGTTAAGCTATGGAAACAAACTTGATGCCCTTTAATAAAGGAGTGGATAAAGAAATTGTGTTATATATACACAACACAATATTGCTTAGCCATAAAGAAGAATGACTTGATGAGATTTGCAGGTAAATAGATGGATATGGACACTATCATACTAAGGGAAATAAGTCTCAAAAATACCAAAGGTCAAATTTTTTTTTAATATGTGGAAACTAGCCTACCATAAAGGAAGGGGGGCGAGGGAAAAATATATATTTAGTAGATTAGACAAAGGTGAATGAAGGGAAGAAAGGTGATGAAGAAAAGACAAGACAGTGGAATGAGTTTTTGCAGGAAAAATTAAAATTGTTCTTTCAACACAGAAGTAATGACTGTGAGGATTTAAATATAAAGAGCTGAAGTAAGAAGCAGTGGCAAACAGTGAGAGCTGCCCTTGTCTCCTGAACAAAACCTCAAAAGAAAGTCTGGGAAAGTAAAGAGCACATGAGAGAGTCCTGCAGGAAGTTTGGGAGTGTCTAAGAGAGGAGCAGATAAGCAGAATGCCTTGTTATTTTTGAGCTGTGCTTTTGGTGAGAATTTTTCCATTGTTATTTTCTTTATAGTTATGACTAACTAATAAGCAATTTGGAATCCACCCAACAACAATCACATTTGATGAAGCTTCCTTCCAGTTTTAATTTATTGCCATGCTATCTACTTGATTGTTTTATCCACTCGTGATGGTGTGACATTTTGCAGCTGACTATGTATAGAGAGGATTGTAAGAAATGACGAATCAAACTAGAAATATTATATTATTTTGACTAAGGTAATAGGTCTTCTTTGCTCTTATAAATTTCTGGTAAAATTGTTTCCTGCTCTGGAACCTTCAGGTTGTTTTAGCTTGGTTTTGAGCATTTTCTCTCTGCTATCCCATTTGAACCACTTGGGAATGTTATCTAAAATATATCACAGCAGTTGTTCTATTACATCACCAATGTTTTCTGTAAACTGAGCTTCTTGGTGTACTATTTTGATCTACTGTCATCCCAGATTTTGAAAGTCAACTAGACTCAACCATGTAAAATAAGAGGATCAGATGATTTAAAACACTTGACAACAAACTACTCCCTGGTATTTCTTCTCATGCAAAAATTATGTTCCTCCTCTAACACATAGTTCATTCTTGTTTCTCTGATATCCTTATTGTATATTATTCTGTTAGCTTAGTAGTTTTTTGTGATATTTCTAGAACTGGATTTTTATTGACTCTCATTCTGTTTCTATTAGCTACCTCAAGCAAGATATAAACAAACAAACAAAAAAAAATTCAAATCTGTACCTTTTAAAATAAACCAAATCAGTTTCTATTTTAATTCTATTGTTATATGAGAGCACACTTTAAGTAATCTCTCATCATTGTTATTTAAGTTGGTTTTTATATCTTAGGATATGGTTTAACTTAGTGAATGCATGATCTTGTTGACTCAAGAATTTATATTCTTCTTGGTATTGGTTGCAGTATTAATTACATGCCAAGTAGGTCAAGTTCATCAAGTTAATTGTATCTTTGTTGATTTGTCAATTACTAAATGATTAATATTGAAGTCCTTTACTATAAGAGTAGACTTGTCTATTTCTCCTTCCAGTTCAATGAGTCATTGGTTTAAGCTATTCAATGCTCTTTTAGTTAGTGCAGACAAATCTAAGATATGTGTGTATAACAAGTACAAATATATTGATATATTTATCTAGATGCAAAATCTCTCCTTCTCCTTGGTAACTTGCCTTGTTCTGAAGACAGCATTACTTAAAATAAACAGAGATATTCTTGCTTTTTGGTTAGCATGAGCAAATATATATATTTCTTAATCCTTTTACTTTGAATCTATCTGTGTTTTTAAATTTAAAATGAGTTTCTTGTAGATAAAAGCAATTGGATATTGGGATTTTCTTAGTATTCTTTGTGACAAACTCTGTAGGTACCTTGATATATTTACTCCATTCCCATTTGAAGGGGTTCAATAACCCCTTTAAATAGCTGAATTAATATATCTACATTTATAACTATATTCTATATATATAGTCTATCTTCTGAAACACTTTTACATCTTGTTTGTTTTAATCAAGCATTTTTTGTGATTGTATTCTATCACTTCCCTTAATATATCAATCATGTATCTAAAAAATTAGTAACTTCTCTAGATTTACTGATATATAAGTTTAACTAGTTGAAGCTGATGTTCAAATAACACTACATTGCTTCATTTGTAATGCAAATACAATATAACAGAGTACTAAAAATCTTTCCCTTCTATCCCTTAGGATATTTTGGTCCTTCATTTCAATAATGCATACACTAAAGTTGCCTAAGAGTTTATTACTATTATTGATTAAGATGGTTATACTTTAGTTAAGAATAAGAAAAATAAAATTTTGTTGTATTCTCATTTATACCTCCTCTGATGCTCTTCTTTTGCTTAAGTAGATTCATGTTTCTGATACATCTACTTTCCTTGTCTGAATACTGGTTTTTCTAAAAGTTATCCATGTTTCTTAACTTCCTTTTTCTATTCTTCAGGGATAAAAGTCTTGAACTTATCTGAATATCTATCTACAGTCTCTTCTTCTCAGACGCCTAACATAGCAGTCATAGGTTCTCTTCCTTGAGGGAGTTCAGCATTTGCATGAGTTAACATGGATAATCTGGGAAAATTTCTCCATTTCAAACATCTTAACTTTTCAAAGTTTTCTTTGCCACATAATATGACATAGTCACAAGTTCCAGAAATTGTTGACAGCATTAGTATGCCATTGCCACAATATTTTATAAAGAATGACATAGTAAAATTGGAATGATAACCTCTTATTACCTCAAAGTTTAATCAAAGAAAAATAATTCAACATTCCCCAAATGATATTTTAAAAAGATAGAAAAAAATCATTCCATGAAATGGAAACTGGTGTTTATCTATAGTAGCTTTATGAGTATTTGAATATAAGCACAGAAATTAAAAGTTGTTTTACAAATATTTTCTATACTCTTTTCCACACTATTTAATCCTGAAAAATACATTGAACTTTTAAAGATATTTTATTAAAAATCAGTAATATTTGCTTAACATAGATCATAGCAATATTAAACATGAAGGACTTTGTAAAGGATAAAGCAAAATAAGCAACATATTTTCTAGTTTCATTCATAGTGTCTACAATGAATTTAAATAAATGGAAAATGTACACTTGGCTATATGGTACATTTGATATAAAAATGATGTCAATTCTACCCAAATTGTAGTAAAGAATAAAAACAATTTTACTCAAAACCTCATTGTAAATTGGATGTGGATAGTGAAAGAAGAATCCTTCCTTCCACTTTCATATCAGTAATAGATGATCAGGAATTATGAAGTACCAAAATCATCATTTTGTTGTCATAAATGCTGATTTAGAAAGAATGACCAATGAAAGCCAAAAAATGGTGGGTAAATATTTTATGATGGACAGTTAATTTTATCTTTTAAAATATCTCCTGCCAGTTACTTATAATAAATGTATACAGATAAAACCTGAAAGACACCATAATAACCCAGGGATCAGAGTTTGTATCACCAGTAAGGAAATAAACTAATAATGAGGACTTGTGACATAGTGACATAGTGCACTGGGAATGAAACAAAATTTCATATATATATATATATATATGAATTTATTTTTTAGGGATGAGAAAGTACAAAGCTATTGTTTGATTGTGAGCTAGAGTTTCAGAAGTAGGTAATGAAAGTTTTTAGTGATTTTCAAATCAAAGGAAAAGCTTTAGTGTGGGTGTTATAATAAAAATGTCGAGTGAGGTTAAAGGAGAGGCATAGTAAATGGGCTAGGTTAAATATGAGAGATCTCTCTGAGCAATATGAGATATCAAGGATATGTGAGTTAATTCACTAAAGGGGATGAGGATTTAACAAGGTGACAAAATACTCATTATTTGATGGGATAATCTGTAGATCAGGGAGAAATTTTATTTGATAAGACAATTGCTAACTCAGGTGATTATCACCAATGTTTCAAGAACAAATACTTCATAAATTTTATAAGAGGAGATTGGTTCCCAAATTAAAAAAGAAGAAAATAGTAAATGATTGATGCCTAAAATTTACCTTTCTCTCTCTCTCTCTCTCTGCCTCTCTCTCTCTCTCTCTCTCTCTCTCCACAGTGCAGGGACTGAAACCAGGGCCTTATACATGATAGGCAAGATCTACCCTGAGCTACATCTACAAACCCTACATACAAAAAATTTATAATCATTTTATATACATTGACATGAAAGACACAGAATGTGAACTAGTGAACTACATTTCTTAAATGTGGCCAGGCAAGACATCACCTTAACATGGTTTGAACTAAGTACCATAAAGACACAGTTTGTTTACTCCTAAAGACAAGATTTCTGCCATTAGTAGGTAAAATATAAATGCTCCAGCCTATTACTCTCTCAATAAGAACAGGATCCGTAGTTATAGGATTGATAAAATAAACCTATTAAAGCCGCAGTGGCACATTCCTGTAATATCAGAAGCTCCTTGGCAGGCTGAGGCAGGAGGATCTCAAGTTCAAAGCCAGCCTCAGAAAAAGCAAGGCACCCTTTCTCTAAATAAATACAAAATGGGGCAAGAGATGTGGCTCAGTGATTGAGTTCAGCCCTTGGTGTTCCCCACCAAAAACAGAAAACCTAATATAAATGAATTTTCAATTATATTAAAAACTAGAGAAGAATCAGTAATGTAGGGAAATTAAATATAGGAAATTAAATTATAAACCAACCTGAACCTGGATAGTGCACTTAGAAAAGAAAAAGGAAATGATTCAGGTTAAAACTTTACAAAGTGGGCTGGTAAGTAATATGCACCTAATATATTTTTTCTTTGGTACCAAGGATTGAACCCAGGGGTACTCAAATCCATGGGTGCTTAACTCGTGAGCTATATGCCATCACCCCCCGCCCCCGCCATTTTTTTTTTTTTTTTGATACCTGATCTCAACAAATTGCTTAGGGCCTCACTAAGTTGCTAAGGCTGGTTTTGAACTTTCAAATCTCTGGCCTCAGCCTCCCAAGACACTGGATTGACAGGTGTATTCCACCAAATCAGGTTGTGCGCCAAGTTTTGTATATGTGTCACATGTTCTCGTGTGTTTCAAGTGACCATATCATGAATCAAGAAGGAAAAGGAAGAAAGCCTGAAAAATCTACCTTAGCACTTGTTTTTCTGAAGCAGAAGAAAAAAATATTTTTGCCAAAGAAATATTTTTAAAGTTTAATTTTAGTTGAGGGATAATTATATATATTTAAAGGAAAACATATGGTATTTCAATAAATCGTGGAATAATCACATTAGGCTAGTTAGCATATTCATCGCATTAATTATTTATAATTTCTTTGTGGTGAGAATATTAAAAACCCTGTCTGTTATATATTTTGAACTCTACTATACATTATTTATAAATATAGTCATTTGCTGTTCAATGTGTCACCAAGAAAGTCTTCCTATCTAATGTAAATTTGTAATCATTACCAACTTCTCCCTATTGCCCAGTCACCTTTTATCCCCAGGTTCACCACTATCCTCTCTTCTTCTTTGAGTTCAAGTTTTAGTTTTCAGTGAGACACAAAGAGACAAATATTATATGCTAAACGAAATATTTTAATGATTCATCTAGTTTGAAGGAAGTTATTTCAGGAGCCCACTATGTGAAACTTAAGGTCTCTTTCTCTATCCTTCTTTCTCTCTTTCACATATATACCCACAAGTATATGCACACTTATAAAGTAACAATTAACATGACACATTTGTCTCATTAGGACAAAATGATCCCAAACAGTTGTTAGAATGCAGGCAAAAGTGGCAATTCCTTTTTGACCTGATTAGATTGGTAGTAGATAAACATGATGCATTGTTGGCAAAGCCAATGCTTTGAGTATGCATATGGGTACCTATATATTCATATGTATTATACAGTAAACATAAATTTTCTGAGCTATTAGTTTCTACACACAAGCTATTATTTGCAGTTACAATAAAGGTTAATTTTTATTTTTCTCTTCTTCCTTGATAAAACCAAATTGTCATCCTTGTAATCATAGTTATTTAAAAATCCAAATCCTAAGACTACTACCATTTATTATAAGAAACTAAAATTACTAATGCAGTTATGGTAAAACTAAAAATACATAATCTGAAGACAGTAATTGCTAAGTTTTATTTTGAAACAAATATTTTTTGTAATATTTTTTAATCTCTGTTTTCCTATCAGGATAATAATTTGTGTTCATCTCTTCTATTTATCAATACATTCTCATGGATAATAGTGAAGGAAAGTGATAAAATTAAGAGTTTTAAGGATTGAATACAGAGTATAAAAAGAAGATTACTATGGTTTGTCTATTATGTAGCTTTAAAAGCTTCTGTATCAATATAGCAAAGTTCAGAGGTGCAATGCAAGTGGGGTGTGGCTGGCTATAGGGGTGAGTCACTGAGGTTGTGTACTTCATGGGTTTTTCTTCTCTGTGGCCCCTTCCTGGATTTAGTTCTTATTTCTAGTTGCCATGAGCTGAGTAGCTTTCCTCTGCCCTTTGGAACTTCACTTCATCTTGGGCCCAGAACAACAGAGTTGACCCACCATGGACTAAATTGTGAAAGAGTGAGCCAAAATAAATTTTTCTTCTTCTAAGTTTTTTTTTTCAGGCGTTCTGGTCATAATAAAAAAAAGATGAACAAGACAATTATCTTTCTGGTATTTTGTTCAAAGAAGTATGTTTTAAATAATAGTTATCAGTTTTATAAATTCCTTTAAAAAACATTGTGTATACAGTATGTTAGCAATTAAGTATTAGCCAATAATGGCTAGTGGTATACAATATAGCATGCCAATTTAAGAAGAGAAGAATGGTTTTTAGAAACAACTAAACTATTAAGTATAGATTTCAGATATCTTATTTATTGTGAGAACTTACATATGTATTTGTGTGTGTGTGTGTGTGTGTGTGTGGTGCTGGATATCGAACACAGGAATTTGCGAATGCTAGGTAATTGTTCTACTGACTAAGCTACATCTGCAGCCCATGAGTAGTGGTTTAAGATTGACCTGAGAGTGTTATAGATATGATTAGGAAGACAGGTGTTTGTGGCAAAAAAAGGGAAAAATATGTATGAATATTTGGTTTGGAAGGACACTTGATAAGTTTAGGAACTGAAAATCTGTGTGGCATTTGGAAGAGCAGTATAAGAAATGTTTAGATAATTCTGTATTTAAGATTTAAATTCAGGATAATAAAAAGCAATCAAACATTTTAAGCAGAATTGGAATTGTTAATTAAATAAAGACCAATAAAGAGTAAGAAGTTATACAGGAATTAGTTATTTTAAAATATCATTTTGAACAGTTATGTGGAGGAGGGATAATAGTGACACCAATTAAGTAAGATAGAAGAAGTGGGGAGCAATTGCAATACACGAGATGAGAAACAGCAGACTATAAGACAAGTGCAAATAAATGCTGTCTTAAATATTGTAGCCTTTATTATCAACAGCATTTCATGTTGTTTACATATGCTGAGTGAAGAAAACAGGTATCAATGACTTCAGAAATTCTGGCACCCCAAATTGTGTGATTCATTGCAACCATTAATAATTTTAGGCTTGAATTGGGTGCATTGCATTATTAACAAAAAAAGAATGATGGGAGTATTACAAGTTACACACTGTACTAGTGATCAATAGAACTTAGAATTTTTCACTGCATTATACAACTATCAATCCAGCAATCACAAAATTTTCAAAAGTATCACATGGCTTTGAAAAGAAGATAGGAAGTTGCATGGACTTAGGGAGTGAGAGAGACTTTGAAGAGGAAGTAACATTTGCTTCAAGATTCTCTAATAAATTGGAGTTCAATTGTGAAAGATTTGGCAATCTAAACAGAAGAGGCAAACTCATTTCAGTCAGAAAGTAGAGAATATACACAGGTTTCTAGGTAAAATAACACTTTCAAAGGATTTTGCAGTGGGGAGTATGAGGAACTATGGGAGAATGATACAGGAGAAGATATATGTAAATATAGAGGTCAAAAGATACATAATGTCCTTATCGTTTGTCTTAGGAATAGTTTCATTCAGTCACAAATTCATAAACTTGAAAATTCATCTATGATCTAAGTATACAAAACTGTGTCTCATTTATATTGTCAAGTTGTAGGTATGGTATAATTTTCAAACCTTGCATAATTTTCTTTAATATGACAAATCCACATTTAAGAATTTTTAAAATGCAGTTATTATTGAATTCAATATAGAAACAAAAGTTGTCAGTAACAGAATTTTCTATATTTGATTTAGGTTATTGACACATGTAGATCAGAATATTTATTTCTTCATTAGAAGCCTTGATTACGTACTAATATGTATGGTATACATTGTTGTGCATGCAGAAGGTATGCTGTGTACAGAATTGTCATTCATAAAAAAATTCTAGATTACATTATACAATAAATAATATAAAACTAATCACCTCTGCATTGTTTTTCATTACATTTGGAAATAATATAAAAGAGAAGGTATTCCTTGCATTATTTCTCATATATTTTAAAGTAAAATATTTTGTAAAACTAATAATTTTAATAAAGAAATTACAAAGTATCCTTTAAGCATAGTATTACAAATGACATTACAAACAAACAACAGTGCAATTATACCATATAACACTGTTTTATGAGAGGAAATCATGGGTAAAATATATTCTTTAAGCTTTCAATTATGGATTAACCTTATTTCAAGATGATTTCATATCAGTTTATTGATAATGTCAAAATAAAAAAGAATTAGAAATTATAAACATTTACACTATTCATTTTGATATTAAATTCACACAGAAAATTAGAACCTAATTTTATCTAGAATAGAAAAAATAGATTAGAAATTCAATCTAATGCAGTAATTTTTAAAAAGAGTTCTGACAGATCTATTTCTAAATATCTCTCTGCCATGCTTCCAAATGTGTCACTTTATGTGTCATTGAAAAATTTACCTGCTGGAGTATATAAACATTCTTTAGGTTTTGCATAACAGAAAATACAATTAAATTGATTGAAACAAATAAAGAAGAGTTTTTTTTTTTTTTTTTTTTTTTAGTTTTCATTATCAGTCCAGACATATTATTATCCGCTTTGTCAAGGTTTCAGTTTCCTTTTGGGTTAAAAGAAAATGAGAATCATAGGTATAGAATCCATTTTAAGAAGTCATTGTGAGATTAAAGGAGGTTCATGTAAGTTTTGTATTTAGGTTCTAAATTGGGGGTCTTAAGTCTCTCCCATAGGCCCAGAGATACAGGCTTGCTCCCAGTGGCAGTGCTACTGGGAGGATGGGAACCTTTAAGAAGTGGGGTCTAGTGGAAGGGAGTCTGTAGGTGAGTTGAGGACATGCTCTTGAAAGGAAAGTGGGACTTAGGACTTTTCTTTTCTCCCTGTTGCTCCCTGGCAATGTGGTATGCAGTTGTGCTCTGCCATGTGCTTCTACCATGATGTGCTGCCTTACCATGAGACAAAAGCAATAGAGCCAGTGGATGATGGACTGAAACCTCCAAAACTGTTAGTCATAGTTCAAAATTGTCCATAGTTCAAAACATTCAAAATAAACCTTTTTACTATATAAGTGATCTCAAGTATTGTTTTTTGTTTGTTTGTTTGTTTGTTTTTTAAGGTAATTGAGAACAAACAGAACAGATTGCCAAGTACATAAATGTTCTGTATACTTACTTCCTAATTAAATGTTTTCAGCATATGAGTTCATACTTTTCATGTAAATAGATTTGCTAAATGATATTGTTTTATATAGCCCAAAATATGAAATATTCTGGAATAAACTTCACAAATTAGGCAACCATAATGAAAATTATAGTGCAATATTAACTGAATATTAAAAAAAAACAATTAAATGAAGAGATAAACAATGTTCACAAACTTGAACATTAGATAGTTTTAAAATGTCCTTGATCTTTACTTTGCTTAATAGAATTAGTTTAATAAAAATTCACTGAACATTTTGGTAGAAATTAGCAAAATGAGTCTGACATTATCACCAACAAAATGTTACCAGCTAGAACTATTTGAATATTGTTTATTTCAAGGCATAATCTAAATCTACACCAAATAAAATGGTGTGTCCTCAGCATAAACTCTTAGAATCATGGAACACAAAAGAAATTATAGAAATTGAACCACTTCCATATGGTCAGCTGTGCTTTGACAAATATCCCATTCAATTCTATGGAAAAAGGCAGTCTTAAAAATAAAGAAAAAATAATTATAACCCTAGCTGACACCAACACAGGAATTATATCAAAATGAATTATACCTCTAAATATGAAAACTAAACAACATATCTAGAAGAAAGAAAAAAAAAATTTGTTACTTTGAAATAGACTAAAGGTTTTTATGTAAAACGCCAACAAACACTCATCAATAAAAGATAAATGATTAATATGACTAACTGATATTAAAACATGATCCTCAAAAGACATTATTAAGCAATAGATAGATATGAGTCGTAGAATGGGAGAAAATATGTATAATACATGTATCTGACAACCACTTAATATTCAAACAGTACTAAGAACATCAAACTCAATTATAAGAAGACAACACAATTAAAAGACTCATCATGTCACAAAAAAGAATAAAGGTTGGGACTAAAGATTCTCAGCATCATTAATCAACTATGTCATGCAAAATAGAACTATAATTGTACATCACTTTACATACATTAGAATGACTAAAATTAAAGATTGTTTATTCAAAATTTGTAAAAGCTGTAAAATAGCTAGAATTCTCTCATACATTGTCTATGGATGGGCAATCTACAATACCACTTATGAAAATATTGACATTTTGATGTAAAATTAAATAGGTTCTTACCCTAAGTCAAAACAAATTCAACCCCATTACATTTTACCTAATGTATGTCTATAAAATAGCTACAAATACATGTTTATAATAAATTTATTTATAATATGCAAAAATAGAAAAGAGACCAATAGTATAACCAGTTTGCATTTTTTATATAGTCATGTTGTTAAATAGTACTCAGCAATAGAAAAATGAAGTCCTACCTATTGCAACATAGATGAAAAGAAAAATGCTTAGTGGAAGAGCCAGAAACAAAAGAGTACATGCTGTATTATTCCATTTGTGTGAAGTTCCAGAACAGACAGACTTATTCCTTAGAGATATAAGTCAACATAATGGTTGCTGGGATTGTGGTGAGGAAATTTATAAATGAAGGAGGTCAAGGAAATTTTCTGAGGTTATGATTATGGACTACCTCTTAGCCAATGTGCTGGTTATATTATATATAGTATATTTGTCAAAACTCAATGAACTATATAATAAAAGCATTTATATTTTATAATATAAAATTAATTGCTCAAAAAATATGACTAAATTATTATAGTCTAGGGAGAAAAGTCAACTGAAAGTGTCAACAATTTCATGTTCATTAACCACAAAATGTAAGTTTAAATAAGATGCCTGGCATTTTATTAAAAAGTAAAACTATATAAAAGAAGTGACAAAAAGTTCACTATTCAGAATAGTAGCAACATATTATTAAAAAGATAATAAGACATTGATTTACGTGTTTGCTATTGTTCCAAAAATAATTATTATGATGAACTACTAATGCTCTGAACTCAATATTTGTTGTTCTTGTTGATGTTGCTCTTTAATATTTTAAAAATAATGTGTTTATACATTCAGGGTGATTTTATATGTACAACATGATAAATCTATTTTATTCTTATAGAATCATAATAATTTAACAGTTCTTATCACTGTAAAAGTGTTCAGGCTTATATAATAGACAACGCTGTCATTGTATTTCTGAGTAGATAATATTAACTTATTCTCCTTGTCTACCTTTGTCTGCCTTTCCACAAAATTACCTTCTTCTCAAAATTACTTAAGAGGACATATGATATCATAATAACCATATTAATCAAATGTTTGAGTGATCTCAAAAAATCATATGTGCCCTAACATTTTGAATCAATCTCCCAAAATATCCATTTATTTACTCTCTTCATAAAATTACACTATTCTTGTATCAAGGACTTGCATACATTCTTACAGAAATTGATGGAGTGCTGACAAGAATTTGGAGAAAAGGGACCTCTTGAAACTTGTTAGTGGAATTGGTAGTACATACACTTCGGAAAACAGTGTAGTTTCTTTAAAAAATTTTAAATAGAACTACCAGCTAATCCAGCAATTTCATTACGAGGCATATATCCAAAGGGAAAGAAATGAGTAGATTGAAGAGATATCTTTACTCCTGTGTTTACTGAAGCACCATTTGAAAAAAACCAAGAAATGAAACAACTTAATGTCAATGAACGGATGGAAGGATAAATAAAATGTGGCACACATACAAAATGGAATACATTCAGCCTTAAAAAGAATGGAATCCTGTCATTACAAGTTGATCTCACAGATTTTGAGAGCAGAATGATGAATTCCAAGAGGCTGGAGAGGAAAAGTCTAAGTCTGGGATTAAGAAAGGTCCATCAATGGGTACCAACTCACCATTACATAAGAGTAAGAAGTTCTGATGTTACTGCCACTGTAGGGTAATTGGAGAAAACAATTAGGTATTATATACTTCTGATAGAAGAAACGATTGTGCATGCTTTCACTGTAAAGTAATGATAAAGTGTTGAGGAAACCAATATTTTTACCTTTATTTGAACATTACACAATGCACATTAAATCTCACGTGGTACCCTGGTACAAAAAAAATGGTAAAATAATAAACCTGATAATGCCTTTAAAATTTTGATGGAATATGTCTTTTAAAAAAATTGGAATAAGGGAGGAAAAAAACCATCCAATTACCATATGTATCTACTCCACAAATATATATTCAACTTATAATAAAGTTGGGATTTTCAGGCATGATTATTTAATTGATGAGTTATGAAGAAAAACTAAAACAATATTATATTAGTATATAATATATAGTTATAAATGAATATAATATTGTTTTAATATAAAAGTAAATATTAATATGTAATATTACATAGAGTACTTAAAATATAGGCAGAAAAAAACTCTCTTTAGCAAAGCAGTTATATTCCAAGAGGTGTTACTAAAGAAATAAGTGAAAAGGTTGGTGGTAAAACCTGAGAATCCCACATAGCCAAAAAAAGAGTACATAAATAAGTATAGATCTTGGTGATTAATTTAAATTAGGCTACAATAAATTCTCTGAATAAGGATGTGGAATGTATTGTTCTCTCTCTCTCCCTCTCTACCTCCCTATTTCTGTTTCTCCCCCTGTATCACTTTAACATATTTTTTTCTAAGCTTAAATATTTTTGTTGGTTATTCTATAGATAATGACTTACGACTTAACTCATGTAAGTTCAGTATAAATTGCTACTTTTCTATGATTCATTAAAATATGGAAGAAATTAGGAACTGTTTATTTTCTTCACCCCTCTGGATTTATAATACTTAAATTGTAATTGTTTATATTGTGATATTTTCCAATAAGTTTTCAATTTGGTTTACTCATTTCAATGATCCCCATCCTCTCAACATTTTGAGATTTTATTATATGATATTTCTATCTTAAAAATCCTTTTAATAAATTTTAAATCAGCCCAACTAAAAGCAATTTTTCAGATTTTATTTGCTTAACAATATTCATTGTGTTTCATTTTTAAGAATACTTTCATTTAATGGATGTAAGGTTGAACTTAGGAATAGAAATATGCTATTTCACTGATTTATAGTAAACACTAATTTTTTAAAACTGTGAGAAAGGTATTTATTATTATTATTTCTCTAGATATATGATTTTTCTATTTGCTTCTTACCAATTTTACTATGAAGAGTCTGAGTAGATATGGATTTAGTTTCAATTTTATTTTTTGATATTTATAATACTTCTTATAAATTTGTGAATTTATGTCTCCATTACTACAGAAATACTCTTATCTATTAACTTTTTAGATATTCTGCCCCATTTTCTTCTCTCTTTCTGGAACTTTAAATTTTAATTGTGGTTCCATGACTCTACAAGTAGTTTATTCTATGAAATTAACACTATAACTTACTTGGGCTGCCATGTGATTTTGGACAAAATTATAACTAAAAAAAATTTACAACTTACTTACAAATTCAATTTTATTTTTTAAAATTAGCATTTCTCACACATATATTTCAGAGAAAAAATACTTTCATATTGTCAGTCACTCTTTAGCTTAGCTAATTTAAAAATTACAACAAGAAAATAAGTACCAAAAGAAAAAATAAATATACAAAATTAGTCATTAAAACAATTGATTTTTCATGGATAAAAAGAGTTCAGAAATAAGATAAACATATATTTTACAAATATATATACTGATTTTTCTGTTTTATGCTATATTGCAGTTCAGATTTACATGGTTCCATGTTACACTCATAGGTCAATGCCTAACATCCAAAATTTGGTAGCTGATGTAAATTTACATTTTTTAAAAAGTTTTGGTGAAATTCTAGCTTTGTTTTGGAAAGAAAATAGAGATGAGTAGTTCTCAGTTTTTAGCAATATGTTTTGAGCAATAGTGAAGAAAACAAAACACTTTTCATGATCTAGCCAAAGCTAAAGTGATGCATAACTTTTACTCATTTAGTGATAAGAGATTTCAAAAACCGATTTGAATTGCTAAGAATTTATGGAATTGATTCTCAAGGTGTGCTGTTTTTTTTGTTGTTGTTGTTTGTTTGTTTTTGTTTTTTGTTGTTGTTTTGTTTGGGGGCTATTTTATTGGGAAATGTGTTGTTTTCCAAATTTCTTTTTCAACTAATTTATTGTTGGATTATAAGAACACAATTGATTTCTGGGTGTTGATTTTGTATCCTGCTAATTCGCTGAATTCATTTATGAATTCTCAAAGTTTTCTGGTGGAGTTTTGAGGTTTTCTAAATATCAGATCATATTGTTGGCAAACATAGCTAGTTTTAGCTCTTCTTTTCCCATTCATGCATTTTAATTTTATTCATTTGCCAAATAGCTCCATGCGAGGACAAGAGCATGGAGTACTGCATACATGGCACAAGTTAAGGGCATCTTAGTGGCAGGCCACTCCCCTCGTGCTAGGCATGTGAGCAGCGGTCTGCTTACCCTGTAGACATAGCCCTGGGCATAAGGCCATGTATTGCAGTCCCTGTTCTTGCTCCACAGCCCACTCCTTGATTGATCATTGCAAGGACAGTTAGTAGACTTTGCATTTGTGGCTGCCTGTAATCTGCTTAGCTACTGCCTGAGTATATATACATGGTAACTGTGCAAAAAAAATCTGACCTGCTTCCTGCTTGGTCTCCTCCGGAGTCTTGATTAGCGACTCCGCAGCCACACTGTCCTCTACCCTGTTCTGTGGACCTCCTCCCTGGATGAGAGAGAGCCTATGGCAGTTCTGGCTAGAGATTTGAGGACTGTGTTGAAGAGAAGTGGTGAAAGTGGACATCTCTCTCTTGTTCATGTTTTAGAGGTAATGCTTTCAGTCTTTTTCCATTTAGAAGGATGTTGGCCATGGGTTGTCACATATAGATTTTACAATGTTGGTATGTTCCTTTTATTGCTGTTTTTTTTTTCTAGTGTTTTATCAATGTGGTTTATCAAATGCTTTTGATACATCTATTGAGATAATCATGTGATTCTTGTCTTCAAATCTATTGATGTGATAAATTACATTTATTGATTTCCATGTGTTGAACCAACCTTACATCCCTAGGATGACCCACTTTGCTCTGTTTTTGAATGTGTTTTGGTGGGTAATTTGCCAGTATTTTATTAAGAATTTTTGCATCTATGTTTATCAAGGACATTGGTCTGAAGTTTTCTTTCCTTGAGATGTCTTTGTCTGGTTTTACTATCAAGGTGATGCTAACTTCATAGAATGAGTTTGAAAGAGTTCACTCCTTTTCCATTTTATGAGATTGTTATGGGGAGCCACTACAGAAAGCACTCTAAGTCCAAATTTCAAATCAAAAGAGAGCTTTATTTACCTAGCCAGGGACTGTCACCCACCACAGAGACTCAAGCTTTTGTGGGAGGACAGCTGCTTCCTGGTCCAGCCAAAGAGAATCTAAGCACAAAACCACAACTCAGTGACTTGCTTATCATCATGTAAGCTAGCCAATGATAGACATTAAAACATTAATAAGTGGGACCTGTGGGCTCCAGGCAGGACTGAAATTTTTTAGTCGACAAGCAAGCGATAAAAAGAAGCTAAAAAAAAAAAAAGTATTAGCTTTGCAGTTAAGTTGACCACAGTCTTGGGTTCAAGCAGGTGCTAGATAGTCTATTCCTGAAATTTGGCCAGGGGTGGTGGGGCGAGAATCTACATCAAAGTCAATGTTGACCCACAAGGGTCATTAAAACCAGTATGTAACTCACTAGAACCACCACTGCATCCTGAGTAGGATGAACTTTGTGGGATACAAAGTACAGAAAGATATTTTTTTAAAAAAGAAAACAGCTTTCCTTTCAGTTTCTCAGAAACAGCTCTTGTAACAGTTTTTTATAGAAGGCAGCAAAATGAAGTCTTAGGTCTGTCTATCACAGTTCTTACTTTATAATGGTCTTATCTTACTTATCAAAAGCTTATATCCATAATCTATATTTTTTACTAATCTATAACCTATAACTTACACTCTTATTGATTGTATTTATCAGTTCATACCATAACAAAATAACTTGAGGAGGATTGGTATTAGTTCTCCTTTAATGGCCTGATAAAACTCAGCTGAGATTCTATCCAGTGGTGGGTATTTTTTTTTTGATAGGCTTTTCATGGCTTCTTAAATATCAATATTTCAAATTGAGCTGTTAGATATTCTATATCTTCCTGGTTTAATTTGAATAGGTCATATGTCTCTAGGAATTCTTTGATATCTTCAAGATTTTCTAGCTCATTGGTATGTAAATTTCAAAGTAGTTGCTGATAATCAGTATTTCAATAGTGTCTGTGGCAGTATTTCATTTTTTATCACTGATATTCATAAATTAATCTTTTTCTCCCTCTTTTGGTTAGTTTGGCTAAGGTTTTATCAGTTTTGTTTATTTTTTCCAAGAACCTACTTTTTGGTTTGTTGATCTTTGAATTTTTAAAATCTCAATTTCATTGTTCTTGGCTCTCATTTGAATTATTTCCTGTCTTCTACTGATTTTGGTGTTGAGTTGTTCTTCTTTTTTCTAGGGCCTTGAGATGTAATGTGAGATTATATATTTGGAATCTTTCTATTTTTTTATGTATGAGTTCAGTGAAATGAACTTTTCTCTTAGGACTGCCTTCACAGTGTCTCAGTGATTATATTGTGTTTTATCAATATTCCTATATTTATTCACATAAGAGAATTTTATTATACAATTTCACAGATAACATAACTGTTGTGAAAATGTATAAGAAAAGTTTAGCAGGACTTCAAGCAAAGTATTGTCAATAGAGTTACAGCTGTTATTTTTATAAATTAAAAACAATGGGACATATAATAATCAAAATAGTCTATTTTATACATAGCATTTTCCATTCACTTTGAAGAGATTTACTGAAACATTTTTTCTAACCATTTAATGTGAATTTTTATGATAATTTATAAAATGATATAAAATCATTTCTATATATTAATGTTATTTTAAATAGCTTTGGTAGCTGAAAGGTTAATTCAGTGAACAAACTGGAAAAGATAATACTGAGCCAGAGAACCAAAAGAATTGTCTTTTTTATCCTTACACTTTATATTTCATATTTAACATAATTTTGTGACATAAATATTTGGTCAAAATTTTTCTCCATACACCAAAAATTTTTCTTTTATAAATAAGTGTTTAAACTTTGTTTAGTCTTAGCATAACTGATTTTTTGCACATAAATATCTGTTTCAAAACTGTCCTTTATATTTTGATAGACAAAATCTCACTTTTATTAAAACTATATAATCTATTTGACTCTCCATTTACTCATTCTTCTATCCACTAATTTTGTTGACATTGTTTTCTGTCTACACCAGAAACTATATGAATATTGGTACATATTTCATGTTCTACCATCTTAATTATTATGCAATATTTGCAAGAGTTATAAGAGATGTTAGGCAATCTAGGGGAGATATTAGCAAATGCTATTAGAAAAGAATATCAATTAATGTTATAATAATTGTTAAAAAACAATTATTATATGCAAAATTCTTGACATCCCAAGGAAGTCTATAATATACATACACAATCTAGATTGAAAGTATAATGAAAGAGAAAACCCCATTTTGAACAGCAAAAAAAAAAATAAGAAAACTGTATACTTAAGTATAAACTTAAAAACAAATGTATAATCTTTTTTCTTTTTGGATTGAACCCAGAACATGGTATTACTGAGCTACATTTTCAGACATTTTTATTTTTTATTTTAAAACGGGGTTGGCTGTGTTGTCCAGGCTGGCCTGAAACTTTTGATCCTCTTACAGTCTCCAAAGTCATTGGAATTATAAGCATGAAAACCACACCAAACTCAATAGTACAGTGTCTCTATGAGGAAACCTTAAAAGCTTTGAAAAACAGATAAGAGACTTGAATAAATGAGAAAACATCATTATTAAATGATTTAATATTATCAAGGTGTGAATTTTTCAATTGTTAGTGATTTTTAAAAGTAGTAATAGAAAATACAATGGTGGTTACTAGAGACAGGGGACAGGAGAAGGGTGTAATAAGGAGATAATGGTAAAGAATACAAAATTTCAGTTAAGTAGAAGAGACAAATATTTTATATCTATTGCACAGGGTTCTGACTATAATGAATATTAATGTATTATATATTTTGAAATTTGAAAATTAAGTTTGAATTTTTCTCACCACAGAATGTGTGATAAGGTAATGGATATGGATATGTTATTAAGCTTGATTTCATCATTCTGCAATGTATATCTCAATATATCACATTGAAACCCATATATATAAATAAATATATATATATATATATATATATATATATAATTTTTTTAAAGAGAGAGTGAGAGAGGAGAGAGAGAGAGAGAGAGAGAGAGAGAGAGAGAGAGAATTTTTAATATTTATTTTTTAGTTCTCGGCGGACACAACATCTTTGTTGGTATGTGGTGCTGAGGATCGAACCCGGGCCGCACGCATGCCAGGCGAGCGAGCTACCACTTGAGCCACATCCCCAGCCCTATAATTTTTGTCAAATAAAAAATCATATGGAAATCTGTCAGAATAGTAAAATAATTCTAAAAAATTAAAAATTATGAAGTGTGGTTAATTCATTTCCTATCAAAATTTCAAAATGTACCTATAGTAAATCCCATTTTTACAACAATATAATACTGGCATATGAAAAGAAAAAGTGCATTATAATAGAATAGAAATATCCGGAATGCATGTGTATCTGGGTCAAAAATACATGTGGACATTTAATATATGCAAACTGGGGCAATAATGGGTATTTTAATAAATGGTTCTGGGACAACTGGATAGTCATTTGGAAAAATAGAAAATTACATACATGTTTTAAACCATGAAATAACAAAAGGATAACATATCAAAGTGTAAAATTGAAACTATACTTGTAAAAGAAAGCATAAATGAATCTATAAACTGTGACATAAAATCTAGAACAAACAAAAAATCTTTTAAAAAACTTAAAGACTTCTTTAATATATGTGAAATAGTAGGATAGGAGGATAGCTGGGAGAAAATGTTTGGAATGCATACAAAAGACAGAAAAGCATTCAAATATATGAAGAACATTTTCTCATTAAGGGAAAAATTACTATGAATAAGATAAACAAATGGGAAAAGTCCTAAACAGACTATTCATCAAAATTATAACAAATACTGTTATTTGAATATGATGTGTCCCTCATAAACTTCTGTGAAAATTCAAGAAGGTTCACAAGTGAAAAGGTCAGATTACATAAGCTGTCAGCTCATCAGTTGATTAATCAACTTGATATATTAATAGTTTAAATGTATTAAGTCACTGTAGTCAGGTGGGTATTCCCAAAGAAGTAAGTCATTAGGAGCTGCTTTGTGGATTTATATTTTGTTCCTGGCATCTTTCTGTTTCTCTCTCTCTCTCTGTCTCTGTCTGTCTCTCTACTTCCCAGCAGCCATGAGCTGAGCAGCCTTCCTCTGCCACACTCTTCTGCCATGATATTTTTCTTTACTTGGATCCAGAGCAATGGAGTTGTCCCACCATAGACTGAAACGTTTAAATTGTGATCCCAAAAGAAACTTTTCCTCTTCAAAATTGTTCTTGTCAGATGTTTTGTTTACAGCAGTGAAAAACTGATATCAATAGCTATTATGATATGAATAAATGTTAACATTTAAAATTAGAAAAATCCACCAATTTGTAGTGAAAGTTGTCAATATATAATAAATATATCAGGAACAGTTTTTGTCTCAAAAGAAATCTATTATATTAACCTGAAGTTATTAACTAAAATGCAGAAATGTATACATGCAAGTTTATTTATTGATGCATTTTATGCCTTATGAAATATTGGAAGTAACATACTTATAAGAGTGGTTGAATCAACTATTGTACATATATACAATTGCATCCAGAAAACATAGAAAGGCAGAGAAAAATGATCGATACATTGGTGTGGAGTGAGTCCAGGATATTTTGTTAAGTGAAAATAAGCAAAGTAGCACTGGAGTTGTAGCTCAGCAGTAGAGTGCACTGCATTCGATTCCCAGTACCATATATATATATATAATAAAGGTCCATAAACAATTTAAAAAAAGAAAGAAAAGAAACAAAGTGAAAAAGTGAAAAAGAATTATTTTAGTATGCTGTATATCATGTAAGGAAAAAGAAAGTGAAAGGAGAATGATGAATTTATCTGTTCAAGTGTGAAAATAAGGACACCAGAATGATAAGATAGAAAATAATGAGGTTAAATTAGAACTACAGGTTGATATGTTAATAAATGAAAAAAAAATGAGTACATAGCAATGTGTCAGCATGGACAAAAGGATAATGATATTGCTGTTAGTGCAACTTGTCATAAATCTGACTTTTGAATTATGTTGATGACTTCCTTGCTCAAAACACAACTAAAATCAACCAAACTGGATGGAAGCCCTTCAAGTGAACTGAAATAATAAATTCAGCTTAATTAATAAAAAGAAAAAAACACTTTTATGAGAGAATTCGTGAACAAAGTAAATAAAATGAATAATTTTGGAAAATAGTATTTTACATACCTATTCCAAGGCTAGAATAAAAAGAACTATGAATAAATATTGTGCTCTAATTAGTACATTTGCTTTCTGCAGGGTATAGATTACCAATTCTGGAATTACTTTTTTTTTAAGTTTGAGAAAACAAGTAATTATATTGTGATTAATGAGAAAGATTTATCATTTTCTAAGAAAAAAAATGTATATGTAAGTCAAGAAGGAAAGTTAGGATAAATTCCATATTATTGGAAGGAAATCAAAGCTATTAACATGTACATTTTGTTTTATATGTATGAATATATACACAAAGGCAAATATATATGTGTACATATATACTATATATATATAAGAAATATATATATATATATATTGACTGTTCACTGATGAACTATAATAAACAATAAACTAGTACCATACCACTGAGTGCACATAGCATGTAGTTTCTTGGTTTCTGAATACAAATACAATTCTCAAAAAAGAATAATGTCTACAAGGATAAAGACTGAATTCAGGTCAGACAAATAAAATAAATATTACATTCAATTTTGACAGAAGTTCAGTAGTACTTAAAAAATATTGGGGGATACCAAATGGTCAAAACCAGAATAAACAGATTCCCACTGGCTAAATTTGAGCAGTAAATTAAATGATGATTGTGATGCAAGATAGCATATATTTGAGTCCTCACTAATATCAATAAATAAATAGGTAAATTATTGAAAAAGAAAATTAAGTATTGTGAGTGAACACAACTAAAAAGAAGATTCTGTGACTATTTGGAGAATAGTTTATATCACTACTCTCACAATAATGATGACAAAATTTTACAGTATTAAAGTGTCTTGTCATCAAATTATATACATATTTCTTTCTACAAAAGAGTTGAATACATTGGCCTACTTAATGTACTTCCTTATATTTAGGAAGTCTACTTACCTTCTGATTCATTTGCCTTATGTAACTGTTCTCTAAACTGACCAGACCCAGGAGCACTTTGGTGAATTCAGAGGAGGCCCCATTCTGTTGGGAGTGGGGTTTGGTTTCTGTAGTCATTACCAGGATCCCAGATGATAGTGTGGTGTCTCTGCATTGCTATCAGGATAATATTTGCCATATAGAATAAGTTAGGAAGTTTTTGCTTCTGCCTACCTCTGACCTGGATTTTCTTACTCTCCAGAGATCTCTATCAAGTTTCACCTAATTTTGAGCTGTAATGTGAGGAAAAAATAAACTAACTTCATCACAAAAAAATTTAGTAGAACTCTAATTATTAACATGGATCAGAGTATAGTCTAAACAATGCACAATTCATTAGTATATAATTGTCAAACAAAATGTGACTGAGTGAGGTCAATTAAGGACAGCATTTAGAAAAGAAGAACAAAAGAACCAGATTAGGGTCATAGGTTAGTGATTTAGAATTAGAGGGAAAGAATAAATGCAATTTTCTGAAAGAACAAAAAATATGTTACAAAACTTGAATGTTCCGCTCTATCAAATGCTGATGATTAATCAAAACACATAAGATCAGAGAAGTAAAGAACAGATGTTTGTACATAGTGCTTCTCAACAGAAGGTGCTAGTTCTTAGGGAGAATTTGAATATATTGTGTACAAGTATCTTTGGTTTTTTATAGTGGTTCTTTTATTTGGGGTGCAAATAATAAGGTACACTAAAAAAATACTAGGTAAAACATAGTTATTTTCTTCTACTTTATGTTTAGAAATAGGGTATGTCAATGACTCTATTGTTAATGAAGTAAATATATATTCTGTGATTAATTTACATCAAAACTAATTTTTCACATCAGTGAGTTAATGTTCTTTTCTCCTACACCTCTAAGTTGATCTGAAATCTATGGCAAAATTCCTATCAATGTGACAACATGGATTTATTTTGTTCATTTTTATTTGAATACATTTGATTAGAGCTCTTGAATATATATGTATCTGTTTTAATCTGAATGTGGCCATATATAATTAGCTAAATTTAAAAACCATCAAAGAGAATTTTTATTCTATTCTAGGATACACTTAAATAAATCTGTTTAAGTGAGGTAATCATAAATCAAAGATTACAGTAGGAGACAAAGTGGCAAGATTGGGAGTGGTTGAAAGCCAGAGGAAATTAATTTCAAGTAACCGGTTTAAAATAGCAGTTGAAAATCTAAGATGATCTATATGAATAAACCATATTACTTTGTCCCCATATTTGCATGAAGATCTTCTGTTTCACTATCCAGGAGAGGGAAATAATCTAAGAAGGTTTTGGTAATTCTCACCAAATCTCACTCATAAATTCTTCACAGAGGAGAAGCAGAGAATTAATAAAGGTGATGAAAATACGTCAACATGTCATATTTCTGTGGTAGTACTTCTCTGTCAGACAAAGCCTACTACTTATACATTCTTCCTGTGAGCCTCTCTTATCTGACAAAATTGTACAGTATTAACATGGCTTGTCATCAAATTAAATACATATTTCTTTCTACAAAAGAGTTAAATGCATTGGCCTATTTCATGTACTTCTTTATATTTATGAAGTCCATCTACCTTCTGATGCTAGTGGTCCATAGTGGTGTTTATCAATGACAGTAAATTGGTTTCACTAGATATGTACTTACATCATATTCTGAGGTAACTTCACAAGGCTCTCTCCTCCTGTGAAATAGATCACTTGGTTTGTAAACCTTAAAATATAAATGGCTAGGTATAGATATAGTGTAATTTTGATCCTAATTCTAAGTTTGGAAGGGACATATTTGGTAGGGATGCAGTTTTACAAATTAGAATCTAATCTGGTAAAATGCAGGAGTATGTGAATCCAATGTGCACTATCAGGCAACAAAAGTTACTTTGCCCTCCAGGAACTATAATCAGGCAATGGACTAGTGTCTAAAATGCAAGTAAATGGAGTAACTGCCAAACTGGTTTATACAATAGTAACTGCAGTCATGCTCTTATTTTTTAATGAAATATTTATTTATTTATTTATTTACTTATGAAGGACCCATAGTGGTGGCTTTCCTAAGTATCCCTCCATTTTCCCTTAAAAACATAGCTCCAAATTTGTCAGGAAACTGTTAGTGCCCATGTGTTATAGAAGTGAGATCCTCTCTGGCCTCAGTTGGCAAAATATAGTATTCAAATAGCAATTATTTTTATTTCCTTAATACACACACACACACACACACACATATATATATATATATATATATATATATATATATATATATATATATTGTTTTTGTTTTTGTTTAAGGAATGTCTACTTGAAAATTTCTAGGAAATTACTTATTCCTTGCTAACAAAACGGTGCAATACATCAGAAATTACATCTTTTTTTATTGGACATTTTCACATTTTTAGCTATTTATAGGGAAAGAGACATGCTATGATACCAAAATAAAATATCTATGGATATTCTACAAATTACAAAGAGTAATAAAGAAACAAGTTTCAGAGCTGATGCTATGTCTGTGCATTATCTCAACCATGGAATTGCTTAAATTCCATAAAACTAGTTGTAAGAAAAATGACTACATCATTGGTAACTTACTTTTAAATTGGCTTTAAGTTATGTTCATTCTTTGCCATGCTAATATAACAATCTCTGGATGAATGTTCCTATTGATATAATAGTACTTGTAAGTATCAGGAGCTGAACAATTGACACATTGATACATCAAGGACTGAAAAGCATTTGAACTTTTATATGCACATTTGTGGGTGAGAAATTTTTTTAAAAAAGAAAATAACTACAGTTGAGCAACACTTAACTAAAATGGCATATAAACACAAAGACAAATATGCTATTGGATAACTAGTGCATAAATTAATTTCCTAAGGAATTACCAAAACTACTAAATAGAACTGCATAATTTGCATCCCCTTATTTTTAATTGGCAAGTATTATATAAATTATTGAAGAAAAATGGGGATGTTTAATTAATTGTGGTGAATACAAAGCAATTATATCTTTTTATCAAACTCAAAACATGTTCATTATTTTGTTAAAGTATGTTCATTTAATTTGTACATCCATTAACTATGTATCATTCCACAAAGTCCAATATGTCTCCCTCATGGTGTGTAAGTGATAATGCAAGAAAACAATCAAGTGTAATTTTGCTCAATAGAAAATAGAAAGATATGGAAATTCTAGAATGTTCTGAGGGCACAGTGTGAAATTATAATATAAAAATCTGAATACATAAATTAAGACTTTATATTTTAAAAGAAGTGAAACAGAGAGTAAGATAATATCTTACTGACTCACTTAAATTTTATATTAATTTTCTGGAAATATTTAACTTAGGAAATGGCACTTATTATTTCCTGAACCAGTTCTATTTATTTCTGTTAATCTCTAAATTTCTTTCAAATTCAATATGTATTTATATTTTAAAAGTAAACAGTCTTTCCTTCATATTTTAGATTATATTGATCTAAAAAGATAATTAATATTTATAACAGATTCTTTCTGTGAGGATCATTTGGATGTCAAAAGTATTTGCCAAATTATATGATGTATTCCACAGTTATATTTCTTAATTAATTAATTGACTTTTGTGACCTCTAATCTTAATCTGCATGCTTTTTGTATTTGTTTCACAAATATGTTATTAAATTCATTAACATTTAAGACTTTTTCAATTACAGCTCTTAATGAATAATTTTCCCTCATTTTAGATAGGATTTTTTAAAAAAAATTTTTCTTGATTAGCTCATTTAAAAATAGATGGGCTGCTAGCTTATATACTTTCTTCTCCTTTATTTTTTTCCCTGCAGTGCTGGAGATTGAACCCAGGATCTTGCAAAAGCTAACAAGTGTTCTACCATTGAGCAACATTCCCATCCTGATATCATCTTTTAAAATTTAATTTGAAGTATTAAATTGGTATAGAACTTTGATCTATATATATTTTCTGGCCCTATTGCATTACTTATTGGTGCCAAAGTGGTTAATAATTTGTTCAAAAATGAAGTAATGTACATACGTGTTATACACACATGCACGTCACCCCATATATATACTTTGTTCATCATTTTCTCACAAATACATCTAGATAACAGCCCACACAGGTCATATTCTCAATATTATAATTTAAACTGAGTTCTGTGCTTCTTTTTATAGAATGACTATATTATTTTCATCATGTCCAATAAGATTTTTTATTTCAGGATCTTTGAAAACCCATCTCCTATACTGTATCTTATAAACAAATTTCCCATGCCCATATTACTGTATAATTAATTCCTCATGGAACTGAATCACCTCATCCTTCCTAGACTTCTATAATACCATATTTATGATCAGTAGGATTTGTCTACCTTGTACTGTTTTTTAAGTTCTCTTCAATTTTTAGTTCATGTTTAACCAGGAGACCAAGATGACAAAACACTGTAACAGTGTATTTATTAGAAGTAGTTTCTTCAAGTATTTTGTTTCTTAAACCTAAGTCCAAAAAGTAGACAATCCTGCTCTCCTTTATTAATGAATCCAAAACATTACACTTTTTTTTTTGTTTTACAAGCTTAAATACCATTAGAAAGGCTCCACACTGACGGTTATTACTATTTCTCCTTATTTTCAGTTACTGACTTTTCAATCACAGCCCCTCACTTATTGAATATCTTTTATTACCTGGACAAAAGTCTTCTATTATTTTTTTTTTGTGTTTTCCTTATGGCATCCATTATCATCAGTTCAGATGACTCACCCAAACAAATACATCTTTCAAATAATTTAACCCAAATTATGAATGCTCATTTTATTTTTTATTTATTTATTTATTTATTTATTTATTTATTTATTATTGGTTGTTCACAACATTACAAAGCTCTTGGCATATCATATTTCATACATTAGAATCAAGTGGGTTATGAACTCCCATTTTTACCCCAAATACAGATTGCAGAATCACCTCGGTTACACATCCACATTTTTACATACTGCCATATTAGTGACTGTTGTATTCTACTGCCCTTCCTATCCTCTACTATCCCCCCTCCCCTCCCCTCCCATCTTCTCTCTCTACCCCATCTACTGTAATTTATTTCCCTCCATGTTTGTTATCCCTTTCCCCTCACAACCTCTTATATGTAATTTTGTATAAAAATGAGGGTCTCCCTCCATTTCCATGCAATTTCCCTTTTCTCTCCCTTTCCCTCCCACCTCATGTCTCTATTTAATGTTAATCTTTTCTTCCTGCTCTTCCTCCCTGCTCTGTTCTTAGTTGCTCTCATTATATCAAAGAAGACATTTGGTATTTGTTTTTTAGGGATTGGCTAGCTTCACTAAGCATAATCTGCTCTAGTGCCATCCATTTCCCTGCAAATTCCATGATTCTGTCATTTTTTAGTGCTGCGTAATACTCCATGGTGTATAAATGCCACATTTTTTTTATCCATTCATCTATTGAAGGGCATCTGGGTTGATTCCACAGTCTAGCAATTGTGAATTGTGCTGCTATGAACATCGATGTGGCAGTATATCTGTAGTGCGCTCTTTTAAGGTCTTCAGGGAATAGTCTGAGAAGAGCAATAGCTGGGTCAAATGGTGGTTCCATTCCCAGCTTTCCCAGGAATCTCCATACTGCTTTCCAGATTGGCCGCACCCATTTGCATTCTCACCAGCAGGGTACAAGAGTACCCTTTTCCCCACATCCTCGCCAGCACTCGTTGATGTTTGACTTCATCATGGCTGCCAATCTTACTGGGGTGAGGTGGTATCTTAGGGTGGTTTTGATTTGCATTTCCTTGACGCTCATTTTATATTCTCTTTCATTATGACTTCAGCAGTCATTTCTTGAACCTTTCATTATTGGTGACTGAATTATACTTGATGTGCTGATTCTAACCTCTGTGTCTACCTACTGCTTCTTTCTTTCCTGTATACTTGATGCAAATATTTTAATGACCTAGTAATTTCTAGTTCACCAATACTACCACTCCCAAAATATTTATACACTATTGTAATTCTCTCTTTTCCAAGATAGATTCCATAACTAGCCATAACAATTCCAATGATCAAAATTGCTGTAAAAAATGCCCAAGATTAATTTACTTTCCCATAAAATTAAGACTTCAAGCCTCAAATTTGCATTTGAGCCTCCCCACCAATTCTAAACCACCCCACTTATAAATTAGGTCACCATATCACACTTTATTGTTCTGTAAATATCTTAATATTCGTATTATCCATTATATACCAATCTTAAAATTAAAAATATTTGGAAAATAGTGGATGTAAGAGGAAAGGTGCTCAAGTACCTAAATTATAATTTAATTTATAATTTTTATATTAAATTAAAATTTTGAATTTACAAATTCATTCATGTGTTTTCATTTTGTTATTTTAATAAATGGATAAGTAGATCTTCTCTTCATCAATATATAGTTCATTCTCTTTTGTGCTCTGGAGATCTCATCCTCTTTCATCTTTAAAGGATTACTTAATAGTCACTTTTATAATTCAATTTTGAACATCCTATTTTAAATCACTAATTTTTATCTATATACAAAAGTCCTTTTACCTCCCATCTATAAAACCAATATGTCTCCCTTATGAATGACCCCAAATGGTGGCTAATATTCCTGTTCTTCCCAACCCCAGATACCACCTAAGATTTCTGCTTTTGCCATTGAAAACTTGATAACCAAAATTTTCTAGTTTTGTTTTCTACCTTCTCACTTCTGGGTAATCTTTAATATTTTTCAGTCTACTATCTTTAGGAAAATAGCTGCTTTTACAATGCTCAATGAGAATGGACTTTTTTGGCAAATCATTTATTTGAAAGTTGTTTTTTTTTTTGAGTTGCTGAAAACTGCTTTATTGGAGTATAACTGGTATACAGAATGTGTGCATTTTGATGAGTCTGGAATATGAAAACATCATCATCAGTGAGGACATCACCAGTATCAAGATAATAGACACATCCAACATCTCCCAAGGTTTCTTTGTGGCTCTTTTTGTTGTTGGCGTTTGTGGTAAGAACACTAAACATAAAAAGTATCCTTTTAACAAATTTTGAAGGGCTAATACCTTTTACCTCTAGCACTATATTACACGTTAAAACACTTTATCTTTACTTGCCTGTGATTATTTTACTTCCCTAGTTTTCTATATTTTTCACACGTTATTTAATTCATTTTTTTTTATTTTTCTCTCTTCTCTCTCTTTTTGCTTTTTATATTTCTGGAGTAACCCTAAGCTCAGCTTTATTCCTCTACTTTACCTTCAATTTTCCATTTAAGTGAGAAAAATATTACATGTGAACTTTGAACTTTAATATCTTATTACTCACCGCCCTCCTACAATTCAACCACAACAAGCACAAACCTTTCCTAAGATCCAGACTAAACTAACCAACTCTCTACTTGACATGGCAATTGTATGGTTCATGTTTTTGAGAATATTATATTTAAGTTCAGGTAATTTTATGATCTGAAGTCAACACTGGCCCCTCATTAAATGTCAAATGTGTAGACAGCCATTAAACTGAAGGCCTCCTTAACTCTGAGGTTTTCTGCTTGCTTCCTTTTGACTGCTGGTGATTCCTTTGTTTTGTTGTAACATTAGTAGTACTCTTCCCGTTGTTCATTCCAGAGCTGCATGTTCTTTAGACATTCTGGGTCTCCCTTTACTTTGGGCATTTGTGCCTGTTCTTATTCTATTTTCTCAAGATTGTAAAGATGTTTCCCAAGTAGTTCATAGCTCCCATGTCTCCCTGAAATATGTGCTCTCAAGAAAACCACCATCTGTTGATAATGCTAACTAACATTATTGTTTCTTCCTCCTATCTACTTCCAACTTGGCATTTGTGGCTGTTTACTTATGCTATTTCTTTATATTTAAAGTTTAATGCATATTTTCATAGTTAGAATATACATTTAATAAGCATATTTCTTACGAGGTAAATTTATAAACTGGAAAGTGATTTTTATCTATTATGATTTTATTTTCTTTATTAAACTACTATTTATATTTTATAACACCTATAACTCCTCCTGTATTTTTAGTTAATATGTTGTAAGTTATTGGCCCTTAGTCCTACCCTAAGCTAATTCCACTTTCTGATAACTCTTCAATGACCTGATGGAATTTCCACATGTATTTTTGCACATTCTACAATGAGTATGTGTGGAATATTTGTACAAACTTCAAATACTATTTACATTATTGCCATTGTGAAAGCATGGACATAACAGTTCCTTGGTAAAAACCATTCTGTTCTCTACTTCTGTGACTTCAACTTCTTAAGACTTCTCATGAACTGAGGTTACACATTTTTTTTTTTTGTTTTTCTGTGCCAGGGTTACTTCATTTAGCATATGTTCTCCAGGTTCAGACATGTTGTTGCAGACAGTAGGAAATTCTTCTTCTGTAAGGCTGAATGGTAGTTATCAGGGTTTGGGTGAAGGAGAGATATGTAAGCAAAGAGTGTAAAATTATATTTATACAGGAGAAATAAATTCAGTCCATTGTACAATAACATTATAATTAATAGCAATGTGTTGTATACATCCAAATTAGTAATACTAGCTTTTAAACGTTTTCAATACAAAAAATGTAAGCATGTGGAGTAGTTAGTGTATATGTTCATTAGTTTGATTTAGTCTTTCCACAGTGTTAACACATATCAAAACTTCATTTTGTAAGCATCAATATATGTGATTTTTTTTTAATTAAAAAATTATAAATAGAAAAGAAGTTTAGGAAAAAATATTTCAGTTGGAAGTTTTTTTATTTTTCTTTTCAAACTTCTTATCTTCTCCTGCACTAATTGGATATAATTTCCTGCTGATTTTAACATCAAAATATGTACAGTTTTCTTATTAATTATGATTTCAGTAAGTTTATAGTGTAATTATTCACTAGGATTGAACTGTGCAGTTATAATAACATCACATTCAGATAATTACATTCTATTGATTTATTCACTTCTTTATAAATTGTTCACATTTTAGAGAAAATTTTCTTTATTAAATAAAATATTAATATAATAAATTATTATACTAACATTTTATAATTATGAGACTGAAAAGTAAATCTCAATTACATTTCAAGGTCATCCAACCCATCAAGTTCTGAAGTGTATCATTTAGTAAATCTTTTTAATGTAAGGGAATCTGTATTATAAATAATATCCCAAGTGATTTTGATAATCTTGCAGTTTGAAACAACTAATTGTTCTAGGCTAGATCAATTTCCAAAGCCTTTTTAAAATTCTGTCTCCTAGTTCTAACTTAGAATGCTTTCTAAATAAAGTTCCTATTTAAAATCATTCCCTATAGTCTTCTTTTCTTCATTATCTGATACTCTTGTATATGTTTTAGAGTTTATTATTTGTCATATGTTAGAGTTATAATTTATAGATGCACTATACTTGTACTTAAATAATCATTGACTGAGAAGGAGCCTTGTTTTCTCATTGTCATTGGGAAGGGCATGTCTCTTTATGCTTTTGCATTTATTTGTTTGTTTGTTTGAAGTACTGGAGATTGAACTCAAGGGTCCTTTTCTACAGAGTTACATCTGTATTTATCTTTTATTTTGAGACAGAATATTTTTTACCATGCTGACCTCAGACTTGCATTCCTTCTGCCTCAACCTCCATAGTAGTTGGGATCAGGGGTATGTGCCAGTGCACCTGGCTGATAATTTTGCATTATACCTTCTTCCATCCATTTTACCCTTAGTATTAGTTTGCCACAGATTAACTATTCTGCACATAAAATATTCCTTGGTATAAGTTCTTCTTTGTATGTAATACACAGTGGAACAAATATAATAAGATTCATTAATATATTCGGATTTGTCAACCAATGTTTCTGTAAAATACTCTTACAGCTATTCTTATTTTAATATTTTTTTACATAATCGACAAACTACAGAGTATATTATCAATTTACATTTGTGTACTTGAGATAAATAGACTAGATAGTTTCTTAGAAAAGCCAAATATTTTGTTGTTTCAAATGTCAAAGAACAAATAAATTTTATTTTTCATTATATATATATATATATATATATATATATATATATATGTCTTTGTTGAAGGAAAGCATTAATTATTGGAATAGCTGGGACATTAAGTGTTAAGCCTGGTTAGTTTTTATAGTATATAGAAAATGTGGCACAGTTTCTTTGAAATAAAAGTTTAGAAAAAAGAATCACCACTGTTCTGGACTCATTTGGAAGGTTTTATGTACCTCTCAATTAATCTTTTCAAATAAGAAAAGTGAGTTTGGAAATGTTTGGTCTACTTTCTTTCAGTATTCCTCATCACAAATACTTGATTTTCTTTTTATCATTTGTGATTTAGAACAATCAAAATGATATTAAATAGTATAATTCTTTGGCTCTTTTTTCTCTCTATTCTTTGCCTTCCTAAGATCAGTATTAGTTGGCTTTGTATTAATAAATCATGAAGACTTTGTTATGCCTCTTTCTGCATACCATTTTCCTCTTCTTCCCTACTTTTTTTTTCTCATTGTCTGATTTCCCCCTCATGTCTTTTAAGCCACACTCATTATTCTTTGGAATTAAAGAAAAAAGTCTCTATGCTGAGTTCAGCCAGTAATTTTCTCTGTAATGAAACTTACTAACACTTGGTCTTTGGGATTCAGGGCCAGTCACCTTCTACCTCCCATTTACCACCTACTGTTTTTATACAGTTACTGTTGCAAATGTTAACAGCTTTGGAAAAATAATATGATAATAATAATAAAGCTATGCAAAGCAGCACTAATAATAGAACTACCCTCCATTGGTTTTCTTTTATTTTCTTTCTTCTTATGTATTAATTTATTTATTGTAGAACTTAGGACATTTTACCACTGAACTATATCCCCAGTCCTTATATTTTTATTTTGAGACAGTGTTTCACTAAATTTGTTGCTTACCAAATTGCTGAGTTTGACCTGGAACCTGCCATCCTCCTTCCTCTTGAGTCACTGGGATTACAGGTGTTGTACACCAGCTTTTGGTTTTCTTAGAAGAAATATCAAATGTATTTTTTTCTTAGAAAGACCAATATGTTATTTTGGTAGCTGTGGAGTGAGGTGTTTCATAGGCCTCCATGGATTCAGAGGTAGAAAGAATGCTTTCTAATCAATGTTTCCTGGAAGGCCTCATATCTCACAAGCCCTAACTTGTAAGCCTGCTTTCTTCCTCTCACTTTCAAATGTCAACCCTCTAATGTATAATTGAAGCTTAAAAAGGAAAAAAGAAAATTTCCTGTTCAGCACAGTGCCGATTCTGTAAATTAAAAAAAAAAAAAAAGTTATGTGAGAACCATTCAAATACTCATATCAGTGTCTAAATTCTACTCAAATCAGATTTGAAAATCTCAGCAGGTGGAGTGGAATACATGATCTTATTTTGCATATATGCAATCTTTAATTCCTAAGCAGTTATTACTCAAAGGAAAAGACAATGATACATGTCACTGACCTAAGGTCATTCATTTCTTTTTGGGTTCTGCTAGTCACCTAGTGACTAATATTACTTGACTTATGTTCAGTCCTCAAGACTACCATTAAGTCAACTGTTAGGATAAAATATGTTCATATTACATAAAGTGATATAAATTTTCTTTGCTAATATACATTCTTATTATGCATTTTTTTCAATCTTAACTCTTCTTAAATTTGATATGATTAAACCTAACTTTTGTATCTTAGAAAATTACTATAATATTTGTATAATTTATGCAAACCTCTCCAAGTGTAGTGATAATCCATTCTATAGGATAACCCAAAACTTTTACATACAAATTTGGTAATAAACTAATTATTAGATATCATTCATATTCTGTTTCCAATGTAGGATGGGATTACATACATGGGAATATCAAGAAAGATTGTGGGTAACTACATAGTCTCCATTTAGCTAAGTAGAAAATTTAATAAAATAACTATATGCAGTTCAGTGTTTTAGAAAAAAAAAAGACATTAAAATATATATTTATTTTCAATACAAAGGGGAAAAATGGAGACTAATTCAAACCAGTTGAGATACATGCAACTTCACTGAATTTTTAAAGCTATTTGAAAAACATGTATAATTTGGCTTACATTGAGCTTCTACACTTCTTTATTCAGTGTTTAGGAAACCTTTGACATTAGTTGTTACAATGAAAGGAATTATATATATATATATATATATATATATATATATATATATCATTACTTTCATATATATATGAAAGTAATGATATATATGTATATTACTTTACTATATAAAAGTAATGATATATTGATGTACATATATATGAAAGCATGATAAATATTTGATACATTTTCACTCTGATTTTGATAAAATTATATCTTTGATGTTTATTTCTTTGATTTACTTTAAAAACATGATTTCTGTCTGTAGTCACATTTTCATTTTCAATGATTTTGATCAATCCACAATTTACAAAATTTGTTGGTAACATAAATATTTCAAATATATTAAGAATATTTTTATTAGAATTTCATATGATGTTGATATTACAAACAAATAAATCCATAATTACATTAGCATCTTACAAGAGACCTTGTATAATTGTCCAAAGAGACAAGCTAAATAAATTTTACATAGGAGTAATATGTAAGCAAAACATTAACACGAGGAAGATAAGAGTCATCTAGGAAATGCTTGGAAATGAGAAGAACATGAAAAAAAGCATAATAGATGAAAGTAGAGATTTTGAATTTTTAAATGTGTCTGGAATACAAGAAGGCTGTATGTTTTAAATATGTTTTTCTTGTTTTATGTTATTTTATGATATACTGAAAAGATGGAAACATTTGGACGCCGACATTATATCCTGCACAGAGAATGGATTTCACAGTGCAGCTAATGATAAGAAATTGAGATGTGCAAGTGAGCTTGAAAGAAAAGAATGAGAGTTTAGGAATTACCACTATCAAAGTGTAGAAAATTACTTAAAGGCTGGTGAGAAATAAAGCAGAAAGATGGATGTTATGATGGAATTTCTGATGAGAAAGAACCAGAAGATACCCTGGTTCTGAAGAAAAGTCTCAGTTATATTAGGTCTTCTGGACAGCAGACTCAGAGAATGGGAGGTGATATTCTGGTATATGAAGCCTCTAATACATTCATGTTTTCTCAAAGTCCCATACAGTAGACACTACTTAGACTTGTGCCAAAATTTCAGATAAATCCAATGACTTTCCAGTAAACATTTGAGAAATTATTTCTGTAACATATTAGTTTCTAATAGCAAATATTTGTTTAACCATTCTTTAAAACTATTCTTCTAATACTTATCTTCAATTAAAAGTAGTAATTTAAATAATTTAATTTGTATATGAAATCACAAGTCTATTTTCTACTCATTTTCTTTACCTTACAAGACCAAGAGCATTGAGAATTCTGTCATAAGTAAATATGTTTACGGTTGAAACATATGCATGTGTCACATGTAATAATATTTCCTTAAGATCTTTCATAATGATGACTCTATTGAAAGCCAGCCACCTCTCTTCCCACAAGAAGAAGAGTTTGGTGACATTTAAACACATTCATGATGAAGGTACACATATCATTTGAAACCTCACTTGACTAGCCTCTAATCACAGTGGCCCCCTCTCCAGTTCTCAGATGCCCTCAAAGTCTTTGTATTTTATTTATTTATTTTTTTATCTTGGCATAGTCATGAGATTCCAGAACTAATTTTTACTTCTTTACTATTTTATCTTTACTATCTAGCCCGATGCCTCATCATTGCAAGTGCACACACATTTTTAAATGTATGTCCATTCATGTAGATTAGTTTAACACTGAAAAATATAAATCCCTTCTATATTGTAATGCTCTGTAGAATCTACTCAGGTGCTCAATTCCCTTATAAATATGGGTCTCACAGGAGCTTGGCTTACAGTCTTCTGGGAAGTTAAACATTCAAGAAAGGACTATTAAATAATCAAAGACTTGCCTGGGGCTATTCTGTGTTCACTTTTTGTCTTTTATCTGACAGTCATCCCATGTGGTATATTTTTCTTCCCTCAAGCTAGTCTTGAACTATTTTTCTTTCTTTCTTAAACACTCACTGTTGATTATATCATTTCACCAAAGCAGTATATATATATATATGTCTTAGAGGGGTCAGACAGTAAGTTCCACTAAACTACAACTGTCATGGAATGATTCTTATTGTAACAGATAACAGATTGTTGAGTCTTTAAGGAGGTAACTATCTTTACCTGAAAAACTAACCTTTGGAAAAGGAAAGGAAATATAAAAGTAGCCAATACACATTTGCTTTAAATTCTCCATACTTTATATGTATGCACAAATGTGTAGGCATATACATCCTCATCTATAGGTAAATATATTTATAAAATATGCATATGTAAGTGAATAAGCATTTAAATATGCAAGTAAAACTAGTATAAATATATATATATATATATATATATATTCTATATTTGTTATTGTCAATAATTTCTTTTATGCGACACTGTTTTGGCATATTTAAATATGGGCAGCTTGGGACTTCTTGCTTAAAGCTATAGATATATATTTCTAAAAGATTATTCAAATATTTTTCTTCATTCTGAAAGATGTATCTGCAGGGAAAAACTCTTATCTTTTCAATTCCACACATGTTTAAGCTTCTAAATTTTGTTCTTGCCAGCAGAGATTTACTGTCAAGCACATAATTTGATGTTTGATCTCAACCTGTTAATGACTTACACCACACTTAGGGCACATTAGGCAAACGGAGGAGCTCAATTTATTTAAATCTGAGGACTTGTACTTTGAATGCATACTAAAGGAATGGTAGTTCTGATCATTTTTAATGGTTACATTAAAGGTAGTATCAACAGTGTCATGGAACACAATTTAGTTTTACTCAACAATCATACTCAGTTTGATTTACACAGGAACAGTTTTTTTGATTATTTAGGTGTTTACTAATAGTCATTTTAAAAAACAAAATTATTTCCTAAATATTAAGGGAGTGTTTCTTGTGAACATGGCTGTTTACTTAAAAAATATTATTATGAGATAATTATTTTAAGGTAAGTATAATATTTTGAATTGTCACAATTGATGTTCCATTCATGTGGATTAACTTAAAAAAATGTTATGAAGTCAAATAGCACTCCTTTTATGCATGTAAATCAAGCTAGTATTTGGTAACGTGCTGAAGTGCTGAAAAACCTTATCAGATAGTCTCTGGAATTTTTTACTCTGTAGTTATTGTATAATTTGGAAATTACAGAAGACTACTTATGTGCATTTCAAGTCTTCAAACTTTTATTTGAACTGCTTAGTGTGTCAATAGTGTGTCAAGTACACTGTTAGCAAAGATTCTTGACATGATTTTAACTTCAAATGGAAGATAAAATTTTTATAATTTCACTTTGTGTGGTATTTTAATAATATTAGCAGAGTACATTTTATTTTCTTTCAAACTGGCTAATAATAGGATTTTATTCAAATCCTATCTCCTTCTAGAAAGACTGCTGAAGGATGCTCTTTCATTGGTCAAATTGTAGTCAGGCTCCCAGGAGTCCTCTTCTCAAGGAGGCCTAAGCCTTGGGCTTTCTGGTCCATCCCAGTTTTAGCAAGAAAACTGCTACATTAGTCTAGAGCGATTCCTCCTACTCTTGGCATCTATCCAGGATCTGATTACAGCAAAATGTTGTTTGGTCAGTGTAGCTAAAAATTCTTGGTAACCCTGATATATGGTGTTAATGATTACCCATCCACAACCCCCCTCAACATGCTCCAAATCTACTAATCTTCATTTATCTTCATTGTGAAAAGAGTGGAATCTGTTCTCTCTCCCCCTATTTCAACAATCTTGATATATATTAAAATATTTCTGCATTAAATCTTTCTTATTGATTTTTGCATCTTTTTTGTATGTGAGAATAGAGTATACTAGAATGATATGGTTATAAAAATGTAAAATGTCTTCCTTCTTTCTCTTTTCTAGAAAATTTAATACAATACAGGAATTTTCTCTATATGTTCTGTGTGCATGCATGTGCAAGTGGTTTTGATAATTGCTTACATATTTAATGATGTAAGTGAATTCAGTTTTATAAGTTTTGTTTTAATGCTTTCTGTTTATGAATTTCTAGAAAAATTATCTATTTTGTCTATTTTAAAGTATACTGTTTCCTATGGACTTCCTATTGTATGTACATGTTTGATAAGCATCTTACATATAGCACAAAACTTATTTTTGTTTTACCTAATTTGGGAATTTCTTTCTTTTAAATAGAAAACAGAATGCACATATACTATTTTAGTAATTATTATAACTTGATTAAGTTCCACCATCAATTTGTGTTCTTTTTGTAACATATTCAAGCTTATTATTCCTATTCATTCATCTGGATTTTCTATCTACCTCTGCTGTGATTTAGAATTCTAGTTAACTGTATACACCTTTTTTTTAAAGAGAGAGAGAGAGAGAGAGAGAGAGAGAGAGAGAGAGAGAGAGAGAATTTTTTAATATTTATTTATTATTTTTTTTAGTTTTCGGCGGACACAACATCTTTGTTTGTATGTGGTGCTGAGGATCCAACCCTGGCCGCATGCATGCCAGGAAAGCATGCTACCACTTGAGCCACATCCCCAGCCCAACTGTATATACCTTTAATGGTTCCTTGTGTATTCACTAAAAGGTCAGGGTCCCGCCTAACATCGTGTTAGATGATAGTCATTTGAGAATAGAGTAGTACAAAATATTTAATAAGAATATCAAAACAAGGTATGCAATGGGTTGTAATTACAAATCTTTTATTTTTAGTACATCATAATTAGCACCCATATCATAAAGAATTCAACATTATAAACATTAGTTTCTGAAACAAATACCAATATTATAAAGAACGCAACATTATAAAAATTACTTTTTATAACTAATACCAATATTATAAAGAACCAAACATTATAAAAATTAATTTCCATTTACATTCATTATAATATAATTTTTAAAGATAAATTGTTAATAATTATTAGAGAATAAAAAATCACAATGATCAATTTTCCTCCTCTAGAAAATAGGTATTTAACCAAAATTAATATGCAATAACATGATGATTAATGATATGATATGAGTTATATGTTATTAGGTGATTGGGTACTATATGAACATCACAGAATATATTTACACAAGCTAAGATAGCTTTGATGTCACTAGACAATATATCTTATAGGACTACCATTGTGTATACAAATCACCTTTGGTCAAAGGTAAATAAAGCAGCCAACAGTCATATGTAAAGGAATTCCTTGTTACACTGAAAAATAAAAATAACATTCCAAGTGTGAAATATAGTATTTATGAAACATTAATTTATGTATTTATGTATTTATGAAACATTAATCTAAAAATTGAATAAAAGAGTTAATGAGTTACCTAGTTTTCACACTTATGTTCATAAGTTTCCATATTTAAAAGATCACCTGTGATTTGGAGTAATGTGGAATTCATTCTTTCGCTCTTTCCTTTCATTAGACTAAAAGTGGGATATTGGTGGAAATCAGAATTGTAATCTTAAGCCTCTAATGTTTTTCATTTAATTTTCTTGCAAATGAAAAAAAAAGTGATAAGGAGATTTCTTTTATGTTTCTCATTTATTTATTTATTGGGAGGCCCAATAACACCTAGTTGTTGAGTAGGTAAAACAAATAAATTAACTTCAGAATTTAAATACTCCTTTGGTAACTTATGTTGATGTAGCCAAGTTTGCTTTCTTAATTACTGCTCATCATTAAGTCCAGAAATTAACTTTTATAAGAGGGCTTGCACAGAAGGATAAACTATTCTATATACAAAAATTTACCAGTGTTATTACAGAAAATAGTTGAATATAATGCATTTAGAAGAAAAGGGGCTATCAAAAGAATGTAAAGAGACACACAAAAGAGTTGCTAGCCCAATTGTGCTATGTAATTACAAAATAAAATAAATACAGAAAAGGCATCTGGAAATTGCCATATACGAAAAAGCCAGTAAAGATAGTTTGGACATGGACTGCTCTTGCTTCCCTGAGGATCATAACTGCTCTTTTCTTTATGATAAGCCTGAATGATCACGATAAATCGATAAATGAAATGAAAATCCAGACTCCATTTGGGGATAATTCTGATAATCTGTGTTGTATTAAAGACAAAGTTTGAGGTCGCACTGAAATAATCTGAATTTGTTTTAAAGTCTTAGGTGGAGTCTGTTTTAAAGTGATTTGGAGCTATTATTGCAGTTGTTACTTTTTGACCACCTTTTTTTTTAATTGATTTTTTTAAGTTGCTGATTGACCTTTATTTCATTTATTTATATGTGGTGCTGAGAATTGAACCCAGTTCCCCACACATGCCAGGCAAGTGTACTACTCCTGAGGCCCAGCCCCAGCCCTTTTGTCCACTTTCTTTGAGCAAGTCATTATAAGTAAAAAGGTATCAAGGTTGTTGTCTTGTCACACATTTCTAAAAATCCTCATCTTTTTTTGGTGACTTTTGAAAACTCGGATAGATTTAGAACTATCATATCACCTTGCTGCTTAGAAGTTTTTGAAAGGATAGAATGTCAACCTAAATATTATAGGCAGTTAAAACCTTATCTTTAGTCTTAAAATTAGAACATGCCATCTAAATTTCAATGGGTGTGAAAGAAACTACCTCCATTGTCAAATTGTTATAATATAAAATCTGTGTTCATGCTGTCCCCAATAAGTTAAAAACAGCTGAAATCCATTATGAGGAGGTTTTTTATTCATTTCAAAGAGTTTATATTTTAAAACTTAATTTATTCATATGTCACACCATATGACCATAGCAAATCATCAGTATTAATGGTTTTAACAAATGAACCACTCCCTTTCCACAACATTTGTATGCCCCACTAAGCATCAGTGTTTTGCCTTTAAAATTTTTCAATTTTGTAAGGGTGCCACAGTGATACACATCCAATAGAAACACAATTCCTATTTTTACAGGATGAGTAATAAGCATATAATATCTTCAAGAAATATGGAGCAGAGGCAAAAAAACACATCTCCCAGTCATCCATGTGCTTAGGAGGATAAACATCAGATATTCTACAGTAAACTGTGATGCTAACTTATGATGTTTTGCAGGCTAGATGTATTAAAGGCATTCTTAAGATATTTTCAACTTGCAATGAGTTTATTAAGGCAAAAAAAACATGATAAGTTGAGGAGCATATGTAAATATATATCAAACAACATCTGAAAAGGTACATGAAACACTTTGTTGATGTTGGAACTAGTATTCTTTATTGAATTGCATGTGGGTTACACTTATCTGTTCTGTATTCTTTGAAATGAAACACGTATCACTACCATGTTTTCTGGTACTAGGATATGACCCAATGGTCAGTTAAAATGAATTACAGTAGATGGGGTAGAGACAGAAGATGGGAGGGGAGGGGAGGGGGGATATAGAGGATAGGAAAGGTAGCAGAATACAACAGCCACTAATATGGCAGTATGTAAAAATGTGGATGTGTAACCAATGTGATTCTGCAATCTGTATTTGGGGTAAAAATGGGAGTTCATAACTCACTTGATTCGAATGTATGAAATATGAGATGTCAAGAGCTTTGTAATGTTGTGAACAACCAATTAAAAAAAATGAATAGCTAGATTAGCTTCTATTGGCTTCTAAAACCTGAATGATAGAGATATACACCTGATATCTGAAACATTTTAGTATAGTTTAAAATATAAAAAGAAGCAATAAAACCACAAAAGAAAACAAACAGTATAATTTATAATATTTGGGTAGAGATGAATTAACATATGCAGGAACCCCAAATCTTCATTTATCTGCATGAAAATTTTTTTAAAAATGAAAATGTACTGTAGTAGGAAGGAATGGATTTAATATGTCATCTTGAATATGTAAAACAGGAAAATATGTAAAATATGTGTTTTAAGACTGAATAGTTTTGAGAACATGGAAGAATGAGGAGAGAAATAGGAAAACTAATTGGTAATTTTGTATACTGTTGGTTGAGAAGTGTTATAGTTTTGAAAAACTGTCAATATCTAATAAAATATCAAGTAAACTAGAAATTAATAATAAAATTTCATAGAAAAATTGTTATGAAAACATTCAACTTGGCACAGCTTTCCTGTAATCTAAAAAAAAGAAAAATAGTGCAAAATTCATCACTCTGAAGCAATTAAAGATAAAAGTATATTAACACACTTTAACTACCCTGCAGTCCACAAACCAAGGTAGATAGTAAGAGAAATATAGATAGATGCATACATATATACATTTTCTGGACAGAAATAAGAATGTAGCAAAATTATATTTTTGACTTAAAAATATAATAATTTTGACTGAAATAATTTTGAGTTAAATAACACCAAAAAATTTTTGAATTAAAAATTAAGTTTTTGTAAACTGAGCTGCTATAAACATTGATGTGGCTGCATCCATACAGTATGCTGATCTTAGATGTTTGGATATATTCCTAGGAGCAGGAAAGCTGGATATTATGGTGGTTCCATTCCTAGTTTGTCCAGGAATCTCCATACTTCTTTCCAGAGTATTTGCATTAATTTGCTGTTCCACCAACAATATGAGTGCACATTTATCCCCATGTCCTGACAATATTTATTATTATTTGTATTCTGTATAGTTGCCATTATGACTAGAGTGAGATGAAATCTCAGTGTAGTTTTGATTTGCATTTTCTTAATTGTTAGAGATGTCAAACATTTTCTCAGATAATCCATGGGCCATGTATTTCTCCTTTTGGAAGTATGAGTTTAGATTTTTGCACATTGATTAATTGGGGGATTATTTTTGGTGTTAAGATTTTTGACTTTTTTAATATATTCTGAATATTAATCCCCTATCTGAATAGAAGGTGGCAAAGAAGAATTTTTTTCTCATTCTATAGCTCTGTCATCATGCCCTTAATTATTTCCTCTGATATGCAGAGCTTTTTACTTTGATGATGTTCAACTTATTCTTAGTTTTACTTCTTTCATTTTAGGAGTTTTGTTAACGAAGTTGATACCTGTGTCAATATGTTGGGGAATTGTGTCTACATTTTCTTTTAGCAGTTGCAAAGTTTCTGGTCTAATTTCTAGGTCTTTGATCCACTTTGAGTTGACTTTTGTTCAGGGTGAGAGACAGATATCAAGTTTCATTTTTCATGTGAATACCCAGTTTTCTCAGCCATTTTTGTTAAAAAGTCTTTCTTCTAACATATGTTTTTGATACTTGTGCTAAGTATCAGACTGTTTCTATGTAAATTTGTCTCTGAGTCTTATATTCTATCCGTCTTCATATCTGTTTTGGTGCCAATATGATGATATTTTTGTAGCTACAGCTCTGTAGTATAATTTGGGGCCTGGTATTATGATGCCTTCAGCATTACTCTTCTTACTCAAAATTGCTTTGATTCTTCTGGGTCTCTTAGTATTCCACATGAATTTTAAAACATTTTTTATTTTTTTCATTTAGTTCTATGAAGAATGTCATTGACATTTTGATGAGGATTGTCTTGAATTTGTATATTGGTTTTGATAGTATGGCCATTTTGAAAACATTAATTCTGCCTTTCCAAGAACATGGTAGGCATTTCCATCTTCTAGGTTTCTCTTTATTTTCTTTCTTTATTAATTTCCAAGCTTTATTAATTTTTAAGGTTATTATTAATGCAACAGTTTGTCCTTATTTCTTTTTTAGCAGATTTATTCTTGGAGTATTAGAAAGTGATACACTTGTATTCTGCTACTTTACTAAATTTGTTCATCAGCTCCAGAAGTCTTTTGGTAGGATTTCTTGGGTCTTCTAAATATGAGAGCATGTTATCAGAAAAAAGAAATTTCACTTTTTATTTTGCTATTTTTATTTCTTTAATTCCCTTCATTTTCCTGATTGCTATAGCTATAGTTTCAAGGACTCTGTCGAATTGGAGGCATGAAATTGGATATCCTTGTCTTGTTCTTATTTATAGAGAAAATGCTTTCATGTTTTATTTTTTCAGTATGCTGTTGGACTCATATTTGTTATGTATAGTTTTTACAATGTTGACTTAAGTTCTTTCTAACCCTTGTTTCTCTAGTGTTTTAAAAAATGAAGAGTGATGGACTTTCTCAAATACTTTTTCTGCATATATTGAGATTATCGTGTGATTCTTGTCCTTAATTCTATTTAGGTGGTGAATTACATTTATTGATATGTGTGTATGGAAATGATCCTGCATCCGTGGGATCAAGCTGACTTGATCCTGCACTTGATAGTGCAGGATACCATATTGGTCTGTTGTGTATGTATATCACTTTTACTTTATCCATTAATCTGTTTATGAGTACATAAGCTGGTAAGAAGATGATGCTTCATGATCAAATCAGCAGAAGAGAGATCAGTGGAATAGAGGGTGGTGTTTGATGGGAAGTGGGTGGGACAGAAATGGGACGAATGCTTCAAATCTGACCAAACATTCCTATCTCTATATATGAGTACACCACAATGAATCTCAGCTTTATAAATATCCACAAGGCACTAATTAAAAAAAAAAAAACTATAAAAAGATAGAAAAAACTTCAGTAGAGAAGTACAGAGGGAGGAAAGAGGTATGAAAAAGGGGAAGTACTGGGGACTGAATTAGAGCAAATTACATTCCATGCTTGTACGATTATCACAAAATGAATCCCAATATTATGTATAACAATAATGAACTAATAAAAATTTAAAAGTAACCTGTCATAAAACAAGTTTCATAGCATAAGCATATATTACAAAGCATGTGTTAAGCATTAAAAAGGAACCAAAGTTACATTCCTATATATAAACAGTTTGGAAGGAATATCACAATTTCTACAGTAGTGGCTGCCACTAGGTTGGGAAAAGACAATATTGTACTGATAATGATGTAGATAATGATTTTAATTGTTTTGGTCAAAAGAAAAGAAGTAAATGTAAAAATTATGTAGATTAAGACTACAGGCATATTTATTTAATTGTTATTTCTTTTTATGAATATTTAGAATAATAAAAATATGTGAAATTAGATACCAACAGGCAACTCAGTATTGCAATCTTGCTTTGGAGTAATACAATACAGTATATAATAATTATTTGTATACCTCTTGTGACCTCAGTCTGTGTATTACATGGTAGCATTTATGATGAGTGTTTCCCCCAAAATTTTGAAGGAACAGTTTCATGAAAATAATAACTATAATCATGTTTCTATTATTTCTTATTTTCCAAATCCTGTGCTAGTTCACATATTCTATCTCATGAAATTTTGACAACATTTCTGAACTCATTTTCTTTTCTTTCAGAAAAAAATAGGAGTTCAGAAAGTTATTTTTAAATTGATCAGTTTCACACAACTTACAAATAAAAATTTGCATTTGTGTTTAGATATTTCTGACACCTAAATCTTTGCATTATACTTTCAATAAATACTGTTTGCTAAATAAAATAAATTAACATGTCTTTCAGAGTAGAAAGTGAATTTTCATTTAAGGTCTAATAGAATTAAAATGAACAGTTACATACAGAACCCAACTAGAGATGAGAGGAAGTAAAACTTCCTAAGTGATTATTGCAAAGAAGCTGAGGTGGGGAATATTACTATGTCACTTCAAATACAGATTAAAATTTTTATAACATTGTTCAATGGATGTAACAGTTATTACTGTTTCAGCCTTCACAATAACAAATTATATTAAACAAGTGTGAATAAGATTGCATGAATAAGATTGTGAATATTATTTGTCCATGAAATTGTATGAAAATCATTAATATAATTAATCAGTTTTTTCTTGTTGTTCACACTGAGTTGCAAACAAGGGATAAATACTCAAACCTGTAATCTTAAAAAAGCATACTTCCTTGAAAAATTAATTTAAATCTTTTCTAGATGTTGGACAGGATATATAATTTCTTTATGAAATTTCCATTTTATTCATTGATAGTTTGATGGAGGCAGAATAGGGTAAGTAAGAAGAAAATATTCTCCTATCAATGTGGAATTATTGCTTAGTGTCTTTACTGTATTTAAGAACAGAGCAAAGTTATATGACTCACTGTAATATGAGCAAGTTAGGGTATACATAAGTGTTAGAAAACTGAGTAAAAAGAATTATTATAGGCAAGATAGATTGTCTTTATATCTCTGATATTGAAGAACAGCTGAGAAAAGGACATATTTGTGTCATTACCGTCAGCTAAAACAGCCATATATTTGGAAACTTCAGCCAAAAACTAAATCCCTGACCCATGGAAACCAGAACTATGCAGGGAGTGCTGGAATAGCTGGCAGACTTTCCAAGTGAAATGCCATTTTGTCGTATGGCTTTATATATATAGTATATATAAAGAATTTTCTATTCAAGCAAATAATGTATGTGTGTGTACATTATATACACACACATACATTATTTGCTTGAATAGAAAATCACTTCAGCATAGTTTTTACATATTTTACATAGGGGCATTAACCTTATATGTCTAGGATATTGATCATAAAAACAACTGAGACTAGACAAGCAGCTGATAAAACTGCACCATGTCTAATAAAGCAAGAGCCAGGGAACCCAAAGCAGGAGGTGAACATGAGTGGAGTGAGTCAAAATGTGAGGTCACAAGTTGACAGGAGAAACAGGAATATGAATACTTCATGTGCCAGAGAATACATTTTTATCTTCTCAAATCTGTTAAAATTTTTTAAAAAATGCAATGTCCAATTTTTTCACCTTACCAATTTACTGTTTTTAGAACTTTTTGCTTAATAGCCATAGCTTAGCCACCTAAAGAAATTAGCAATTAGGAAATTTTGTTATAAAACAATTTATCATTTGTACTATAGAAATATAATATAAAACTTAAATGTAACAAGAAATTTGCCAGTCAGTACAATTCTTGTATTTGAAAACTGTGGAAGATGTCAACTAAATTTTTATTGCTCTGTATTCAGATAGGTAACTTATTTTGATGGAAGCTCCCACTACATTATTTTGAAGGGAAGCAATGTTCTGGGAGAGACTGATGAGAGCTTGTTCTCTTCTTCCTGGAAATTAGAAAGCAAAGCAGCTTCTTGGTCTTATGACTAAGGATGATAAAAATATTATTGCTCTAGATGTTTTGCTATTTGCTTTTATAAATATTAGTAAAATAACTACAGGTGAATTTATATAGTTAATGTTTATTGGTAAATGTAGAAGATAGTTATATAAGAAACTGTAAACTTATTTTCCAAAATTATAGCATTTTACAATCTTGCTACCATATTTTAGAATAGAATCCCATTATTAAATGTATTTTGCAAATATTTCCTTCCAGTCTGTAACTTACTTTTTTCTCCTCTTTTTTAAATGGATATTTGGAAGAGTACAAGGCTTTCATTTTGAAAAAAATTTAATTTTTATTTTGCTTCTAATATTATTGCTTTCTCTTGATTGATCTATATTTACCTTCCCCCAACCAGGAAAATAGTCCATGATTTTCTATATAATTTTATTATACTAATTAGCTTAAAATGAAGGTCAATGAGTTATCTCAAATTCATGTCTTGTTTTTTTTTATTTTTAGATCATTATAATTAAACACAGTAGCTGGCTTTATTTTTACAAAATCACACTCACATGGCATTTAATTTCTATCCTTGTACTCCCCTCTTCCTCTCCCTCCATCCTCTCCCCATTCTGCTTCCTTTGCTGTACTGATCTTCCTTCTGCTCCTTTATTTATTTTTTATTGGTACTTTGTACTTATGCATAAATATTAAATTTCTTTTGTCATATTCATATTTGCATGTAGTATCAGTTTATGTAAGTAATGCTTTAGTGTTTTGTTTTACTATCATTCTCTTGGTCGTATTTTCTGATTTTTCTCTTAAGTTTTTGAAACTCATAATTGTATTTAAATTCTTGATTTTATTTCATTATTTCAGAGTTTTCAGGGCTAATTTATTTTGATTGATTTCTAACTTCAATTTTGGTCAAAAAGTATACTCAGTATCTCAGTCTCTTTTTCTGTTGAATGAAGATATATTTTTAAGAAATAGTAACTTTCAACCATCCTTTAGGTTTACAATGCATCTCATATGAAAGAAAGAAAGCATAGTTACTCCTACTGGGGAGGATTCTCATCTAAACACAATCACACCCAGTGCCTTTACCAAATATGATATATTTTCTCATTTCCAGATGCTAGGCATTGTTCTCTATTGCTTCACACAAGAGTCCTGCTGCAGAATATATAATTTTATGTGTAGGGTGCTATGTTTTATACAAGTTACGTGCCATTCACAGATCAAAATATTTTGGTTTTTAGGTTTCTGTTTGTGGGTACTGACACACTCCACTTGATTATTAGCTATTGTTTTTCCAAAGACCCATGGAATACATCAAATTTCTTAAAGATATTTCCAGTATGCATTATGTGTGTGTGTGTGTGTATTTTCATTCCAAATTCCTTTCAAATATTGTTAATTATTACAATTTTATTTAATAGGGTGACATTCCCAGATTACTTCCTGTATAATATACATGTTGGATTTAATGACGTTTTCTATATGTGCCATTGCAAAAAAATTATATTCAAGAATTATATTCAGAATATTATCCCTTGTATTGTAGCTCAGACAAATATCATTTTACTTTGATAGTATTAATATATTAATTATTTATAATATTAATTATTAACATTTAATATTGTTAGCCTTTGTTTTGTAGTTCAGGTAAATATTATTAACTTAGACTAACAATATTATAGCATCACTCATATTAAGGTATCAAAGAATGAGACTTTAGAAAACAGTATTATAGTTTCTCAAAAAGATAAGATCAACACTAATATTGGCCCATAATTTCTCTCATAAGTATGTAGCCAAGAGAAATGAAAACATGCTCACACAAGGACATGCATGTGATTGTTCATAGTAGTATTATTTGTAAGAGCCACAAACTAGAATCAATCAAAATAATTGGCATATTGATAAAAAGCTATATTTTTAGTATCACAAAGGAGACAGATTCTTATCTTTTCAAATAAATTCATTTGGAATCACTCATGTCTATTTTCTGATCAGAAAAAAAGGGTACAGTATAAAGTATATGACCTTCTGGATAAGTAGGTGAGATAAACCAAACTAACTACTACTAGCATGTGTGGCATCATGGATTTATGTCAACAACTAAAAAAAATGAGAGAGAACAGAAGAAGTGTCCTGTATAATTCCATTCTGAAAGGTAAATTATACAGACAAAAGGTAGTTTATTAAGTGCCTAGGACTGACAGTGATATTGAAGTCTTACAGTAAATGGTTATGAGGGATCTTACTGAGGGAATAAGATTGGTTTAAAATGATTTATTGTAATGGTTGTACCACACAGTTTAGATATTAAAAATCACTTATGAAGAGTCAATTGAAATGGGTGAATTTTATGATATATAAAGTATTTCTCAATAGAACTTTGATTAAAAAAGTAAGGTGAGTACAAAATAATGAGATAAATATGGTAATAAAAATCAATTTCATAATCAATGAATCCAATATATTGTTGAAACTTGCAATCATTTGAAAGGACAGATTGTTATCTTTTCAAATAAATTCATTTGGAATCACCCACGTCTATTTTCTGATCATCAAAAAGGATACAGTAAAAAGTATATGACCTTCTGGATATGTAGGTGAGATAACCCAAATTGCATCCAACCACCCTGAAGGAATATTTAAAAACTGCTAAGCCTATCGGGAAATTAAATAGCCTCATTTAGTTTTCATCTTTTTTCCCTTTTTATGCCAAATCACTAATGAAAGTGCTAAAGAGCAATGAAATGGCCAAAGGCAGGAAGCCAGAGAGAAGAGGGAGAGAATAAAGAGCCAAATAAGCAACCTTTAAATAACTAAGAGTTGATTGATTGATTCAACCCATTTAGACAATTATCTTAATAGCTCTGTTTGCTAAAATTTCCTGGTGGTCTTGCCAGATGCTCTAAAATAGCTGTGATTCAGAAACAATATGAGTGGTGTTTAAGTGCAGAAGATAAGGAGTCAGATAATTCTGATATAAAAAGAAGATTATAAAAAGAGTTCTCTTCTTTGCAACTTCTCTCTGGTTCAGATCCAACTCAATCTGACCTATTGACTTTGTGAGGTCACATATATGAAATGTGGAGCACAGTAATATCCAGTATATTATATCTACACAATAAACAATTCAATAATATATATATGTATATATAAATAAAATATTTATATATATATATGATAGATAGATAGATAGATAGATAGATAGATAGATAGATAGATAGTTATGGCCCTCATTATTTTAGGCCATTTAGGTGAATGTAAGAACATACATCATATATTTATTTAGAGAAGGCCAATATTAAAAGTAATTAAAATTTTCTGTTCAATGTATCATTTAATTGGTAGGAAAAAGAGAAAGGTTTAGCAATTGATTGTTTGGTCAACATAACTAAACCATATAGTACAAATAACTGACTAAGCTATTCTGTAAACCCAGATCGTTCATGATTTTTCTATTTAAAATTTTTCTGTTTAATACAACATACAACATTTTTAGACTAATGAACATAGCTAAAAATGGAACAGTAAACCCCTTCCATAGGTAATCATAGGTAATAGAATGTGTACATATATACCTTTTTAATGATTCTGCCTATCTACTTTAAAGTTGTTCATTAAGTATCTTCCAAATAGGTATTATGCATCAGAATATGCATATCTCAATTGTTAAGCTACAGAAATGATTATATAAAAGAATTAGCAAAAAGTAGGATGGCTTCTTTGATAAAGACAGACATTGGAAGCAACGGTAGAAATAAAGGAAAGATGAATAATAACCAAAGTGAATAATTAGATCTCTCTTTTTGGTAGAACTCAAGTGTTCTCACGTAAGAACGTGGCAGAAAACATCTCAAACTTTACAGTCCAAGAGTGTCTTTCAGAATACTTGGTGCTTCCTTGTAACCTGCAAGAGAGGAAAGATATTTTCCCTTCAACCATCCTGGGCTCATGGTGGAAGATATATAGGTATCAGAAAGAATCATTAACAAGAGAACAGCACAGAAATTTAATATAAGTTTCATATCACCTGAAATACTTCATGAGGAAAAGAAGACTCAAAGAAACAATTACATCTAATTGTATCCTGTAGTGAGTTTGCATATGAAGAGTGGATATTTGTGGAGAAAGATGCTAGGCAAGCAATACCTTGACAATAAACTGGGGAAGCGTTAGCAAGTTCAGGTTCTTCTCTGTGACTCTTTGTCTTTGGACATAAGGATCCCCTTTATTTCCAAGTACAGGGAAGACTCCCTCACAGGAGTGTGTTATGACCTGCATCAGGAGGTCAGGGAATTCCTCTTAAGATTTACAACCGGATTCAGGCAACAAGGGCAAGAGGAAGGTGAGAGCAACCTTCCTATTCCTTCAGCTTAAAATATTCAATATACCTACACTGCACATTTTAGGGTAGTATATTCCTTTCCTACCATATCTCTAAAACAGCCACAGACAATATGCTTTAAAAAATTCAGTGTGATAGTGTTTATCTATGTTGTAATTAACAAAAGCAAGCCTGATTTCTTCTTAGTACCTTATTTTCCTCACTCTGATCTAGGAGAACCTATTTAAAGCATAAGTTGAATGTGTGAAAGACAACTAATATTGGAATATAGATATGCCTGAGTAGTTTAAATTTGACTCACATTCAAATGCTTTTGAAGTTAATAAAACAGTATAATACATTAAAGTACAAAAACAAAATCACATTGCATTTCAGATAGACCACTGTTAACTAATTTGACAATGGCTACCTATTAGAAACATACACACACAAAAAAAAACAACAGTTTAATAAACTTATGAAGCTAAATTTGTGATTCAGTGTATACAAACTCCATGAATTTCCTACTAAGCATTCATATTGTCAGTTTTAATGAAATGCATAAATTGTTTTGAGTTGGATTTTAGTTAAATCTTATTGCTTTCTTTGCTGTGGTTTTTAATTTGTCTTTTAAAGTTCAATAAGCTGTACTATCTCCCCATAAATAGGTATCAAACATAAGTTTAATCTGACATTAATAATCATTCAAAGTACCAAAATTCTAATTCAGATTTTTAGAAGCTGTGTTGAATAGGTTATATATTCAGAAAATTCTGGTGCTCATACTTTCTTTGGAAACTCAGAATTCTAAAGACCCAAAGTTCAGATCTAGCAATTATTCTTATTAAAATAAAAGTTTCTGGATCAACAATTTGTCTAGAAATGTTTAGTTTTCAAAGTAAAGATTGACCTATGCACATAATTATTCATATTTACTCCTACAATTAGGCAATAACCAATAATGATTTTAGCAGTGTATCTTAGAGGATAAAAGTTCAGAAGTAAAATTAATTAACCTAATGTTTACTGTATATTTCCTGATGAATGAAATGAAATCCTTGTACCAGGTAACAGCTTTAATACATAAAACAAAAGGAATTATGTCTCAATTTCTGTTTACATCTAGATCAGCATGAAGTACTCTTTTATTCCATTCTACTGTAGAAAGATAATAAGTTTGTTCTGTATTAGGTGATAATGAAGTAATCCAATTAAATATTCCATGCTAATTGTTCTGAAGTGTTAATGAGTCACACCTGGTGAATAAGACAGAATCCCTCCCCCTCCAGGAAGGTTAAGTGCTCAGACTTGCTGTCCAAAAGGAATACAATGAATGCCACTGAAACAATTTTGAGCTTTCCAATTGCCACAACAAAAAATAATAAAAAATGAAACATAATCAATATAAAACGATTAATATGATATCTTACTTATTTTAATTCTCAATGGAATTTAAAGGATTTAACAAAGGACCAGAATATATTATTTATCATCTTCAATTGATTATATGTTGAAAGAATAATTTGGATGTATTGGGGAAAATAAAATATATTATTAAAATTTATATTCAATTTATTTTTACTATTTAGAATAACAACATTCCATATGCTCAGTTTCTATGTGTGGCTACTGACTATTGCATTGAGAAGCATAGGCTTAAAGCACTGCTCCACATCTATAAGATAAATTAACTTGAGCCATTGTATGAACTCTTTAAAGTGGGCATAAATATAGAAAATACTTAATCGAATGCAAGTAAGAATAAATTATAACTATCTAAAATGTATTCAAATGTTAGCTCATAGGGCTGGGGATGTGGCTCAAGTGGTAGTGCGCTCGCCTGGCATGCGTGCGGCCCGGGTTCGATCCCCAGCACCACATACCAACAAAGATGTTGTGTCCGCCGAGAACTAAAAATAAATAAATAAATAAATAAAAGTGCCTCGAAAATTAAAAAAAAACAAAACAAAAAAAAAAACAAATGTTAGCTCATATTAATAATCATTATTGATATGATCTCATTTACATTATATTATTCATGCAATGAAGAAATAAAACTTTCATATTCTCTATGAAATGGTTGAGCTTCACCTTGTCAGTTGAAGAGATAAGGGAAAAGACAGGGGTATACCTCAAAGAAGAATTCTGTTTCCAGAATCAATTAGGACTCAAGATTGCAACATCAACTCACTGGAATTCACACACACACACACACACACACACACACACACACACACACACACACTTTTATTGATTCTATTTCGATGGACAACATTGACTAATACACTTTCTTAAATCCCTATCCCCAATGTAATAACAAAGAATGCACTCAGGAGAGCATAATATTATTAAAACAGGGTAATATTCTCTTTTTATCTAAACACTCTCTTCTTGTAGGATAACTATTTTATTTTAAAAACTGAGATTGTTGTGAGATGAAAAGTGGACACTGCTCAGAGTACATTGACCTGAATGTTAATAGAGACTGCCCCTTAAAATCCAGGACAAAGCAATACCTTACCTGTATATAGGCTCAGCTTTTTTTTTTTTTTAATTCAGACATGATTGTGCACACCTGTAATCCTAGCAGCTTGAGAGGCTGTGGCAGGAGGATCACAAGATGGAAGACAGCCTCAGAAACTTAGTCCCTAATCAACTTAGCAACACTCTGTTTCAAAATATAAAATAAAAAGTTCTGGGGATGTGGTTTGGTGGTTGAGTGCCCCAGGGTTCAATCCCTGGTATCAAAAATGAAAAAAAAAAAAGAAAAATAGTTTATGTGAAGGATCAAATACTCCTGGCAGGATGACTGCTCATCGACTCATCTAATTTTCCTCCATTAAAGTTTGGTGGAATATTTGTTATGTCTCTTGGAAGGAGTAGTCTACCACCAGATTAGTAGAGACTAGAGCAGGGGAAGCAGGGAATTCAAATTCCCCAAGTGAGTCACAGTGAAAGATAAGTTGGAATATCTCACCTGTCCTACTCAGTACCTAGAATGTGTTTTCTCCATATCAGAGATATATACCACAACACATAAGACACTGATTTATACTGCACCATGCATTAGTGAATGGTATCCCATCCTTTCAGGTTTTCCTCATCAGTCTCTTACCTCACCTGTGCCTTTTAAAATCTGTTTCTATTTCTCTAGCATGTCAGTAGTTTGTGAAAGCATTAGTATGAGGTAGGACCAGTGAATCACACTCATTAGCCACCTGCAAAGTGGTTCCCTTGATAGAATGGAATACTATGCAAGAGCTCTTTTCAATGAATCAAACTTTCTCTGAGCTTTCAAACAGTGATGCTGGCTAAAGCCTTCTAGATATAAAGACAACCTCATACCTGGAAATCATGCAGACTATAGACAGGATGAATCTCTGTTCCTTTTAGGGTAAAAAAATTTCAAATTTAACCAACTTGCCCTAAAGATGATATCTGGTCTTCTTGAGGTTGGAGCTGTATTGAATTTGTAGCATTGATCATTGTGGTAGTTGTTTGGATATTTGACAAAACCATTAGCTAGGCCAGTCCTGGAAATATGAAGTTTAAGCTATTGACCCACACATACTATCTTGAAGTCTTTGATATTTTTTAGTTCATCCATTATTACATTAAGTATTCAGAGATGCATGACAGTTGACCAAATTATCTGCCTGTAAGTTTGTTTATTTTGACATCTGTGAGTAATGCTGTCTAATGGATATTAACACACATGCAAAGATACATAAAATACAAAGCTCTTAAAACTTTGTTCCCACTCCTATTTACATGCACTTTTCTTGCACCCACTGTCCTCTGTCTTTCAATATTTTTTCAGACCTTTCATAATCCAAGAAAGTTATTTCCTACTTTTCATGACTAACAAACCCAAACCAAAATATTTGCCATACACACATACCTATCTTACCTCCAGACATTTGCTTTTCCAGATATTTTTTCTAAATTAAATATACCAAATCTATTTTTTTTCCAATCACTTTTCAATACAGTCATGAGTTTGATGTGATTAAGAGACACCTGTGTGGATTTAGTTGATAACATGGTATTATGGTCACGTGCTCATAAAATGTAATTATATAATTTAACCTTATTAGTTCCTAATCCTGAATACACAATTCAATGTGCACATAAATTATTTATAGACTTGCCAAAATTTGTCAAATGATCAAATTAACCTAGTTTATAATAAGCATAAACCTAGTTTATGATAAGCAGTATTGGATATATAGTTACTTGATTGATCACGTTCCCATAGTTCTTCTCCATAAAGCCCATGTACTACTCTCCAAAGATGACTAGTGCCCTGTTGCAAATATTCTGATCTTGTTTAAGAACCTTAGTAACTACATTATTTTTTTTCTTTTGTTTATAATAAAGTCCTCATGAATTTTTTCCTGGACATATTCCTCCTACAGATAGCAGATGCTCAATTTTTGTATTTGGCCCGAGTAAAAATGATAACCTCAATTCTAGTCTGGAAAAGTATGGAGTACTTTCAATCTGCCATTTTACAGGCCAGTTTCTTAAGAGATAATCACAGGACCCCTAAATGTGAAGTATGCCACTTTCAACATCTGAAGGTCTCACCAGATTTTATTCTTCATTTTTAGAAGTAAGAGTTGTAGATAAAGTAATTCTACACTTACACTTAGAAAACATCCTTTCCTCTTCTTAGAAGAGATCAGTCAACTTTACTGGTGTGGTTTTGTCTGATCATCCTATAGGCAGAGGGAATTCCAACTGTTGATTTAGCTCAGATATCTGAACACATCAATGATGCTTCAAGGGCACAAAGACTGAGAAAATGTTTAACTTTACTATTTACATAGAACTTTCTGGAAAAAACAGGTTCACTCCCAAACAGTTCTGAAACTCTTGAGAGGCCAAGGAGAGTCTTGTGGTTGTTTGGGAGTGGGGCTGTGATGAGAACTCCTTTATATGGAGTTCTATGTAGTCGAGTCCATGAAACACAAGAGAAAGTGTATGAAATACAAGAGATTGATAGGTATTCAAGTAAATTTAAATGTGTTACTTTGTCAATAAGAAATTTATTGATTAAAGAAAATAACAAAATGCAAATTAAGTATTAATAATTTACATATACAAATTAGTTTTATATAGAAGAAACAACTGCATCTGAAAAACTGTTTAAAAATTATTCCCTCTTAGTAGTTATACTGCATCTGAGTAAAACTATATTTGTAATGTACATACTATTTTTATAATGTTTGTACATTAATACATAAAAGAAAAAACTGTAACAACTTTCAAAATTATAAAAGTTGCCACACACGTTAATACACAGTTGAAAATTTCCCTTAAGGAAATTGTTCAGCATAATAAAAAAGCTATATTCCATGAAAAATGTTATTGCACAGTGTGTAAAATATTGAAATGTGAAAACAACCAATAATGAAAGGATAATATGTGCAACTATTCAAGCAAGCAATTATAAAGACTGAAAGAATCTGAATCTATGGCTGTAACATATTGTAGAAAAATATAATTGTATTTTTTTGCAATTATGTGTTTAGAAATAATTAGTCTAAAAAACAAATAGCTACTAAGATGGGATTTTGGTTAGTATTTTGTTGATGTTATTGTTGTGCTATTTTGTTTTGGTTTTATGATTTCTAAAACTTTCTAAGAACCTTGAAAGGGACTATACTGACAGAATGAGGTTGGAAAATATAATGAGAATGAAAGTGTAAAGATCAAAGAGGAAAACCTTGCTTGGGATATAGAATTAGAATTAATCAGAGAAGAGAAAAGGAGGAAATATAGGGCCCAGGTATTGCAAAATTTTTCACAATAAAAGGCAATTGTGCTCTTTCAATGTTGTGTCAATCAAAAAGGAAAGAAAAAAAAAAGACATAAATACCCTTAGCTCTGAAATAAGTTTCAACTCTGTACAAAAGCAGAGCCTACTAAGACTATCCACACTGAGCCACAGATTTGTGAAAGTGACAGTAACTTCAGCTTCTAGTTGAGAATAAGTTGGCCTTAACTTGGAGTCTTTGCCTGTTTGTTAAAATATGTGGTGAGCTAACTCAGCTAAGATTCCTGTCAGTGGTTCTGAGGTTTTTAGCAAGGGAAGTTTACCAGTCATTAGTGATCCAAGGTTAGAAAATGTTGTTGATCACGATTTTGCTACACTCATTAGTTCTTATTTTTGCAATGGAACATGTGGATGAATAACATTTAAAAATATAATAAATAGGCTGCATTTGAAGCTCAGTGATAGAGTGCTCGCCTAAAATGTGTAAGGCACTGAGTTTGAGTCTAAACACTACATATAAATAAATAAATAAATAAATAAATAAATAAACAAACAAACAAACAAATAAATAAATAATGTCCACCAACAACTAAAAAAAATTTTAAAAAGCATAATAAATAATAAGCATAGTTCGATACAAATATCAAACAGGGATAAGAGATCAAATCATTACCAAAGAGGGCAATGGCTGATCATGCAATACAGTGAACTAGTTACCTATTTCCCTCCTGTAAACCTCAAATAAAAGTGAAAATCTGATCTTCTCTCACAGAGAGAGAGAGAGAGAAAAAAAAACAAAAAGACATTTGGCAGCATCAATCAATCCAAGTGAAGAATTAAGTCTTTTCCCACTATATAGAAAGAAAGAATACCATTCCACTTCTAGGTTTGTTTTGCAAAAACAAACTTTTAATTTTTTCTTTCTTTTCTCCTGCTCTTGAATATGTATGCTGAGAAAAAACTGACTCAGCAGGCTTACATTTTAGAAAAATTTTGAAGTTTTATATTGTTAAACTGAGCTCCTCTTAACACCTGGGGACCTGATCAAACTGAAACAGTTTGCCAGATTTGGAAGAAAGGAACAGCAATGATAAGATTAGCTGAAAACAAGGTTGCATTTTATTATGCAGAGTGGTGATAATGATAACATTAATGGGCAACAAATTAACACTGAAATGCAAATAACCTTGAGGCTGAGTGGAAAGCCACAGTATTTCTATCTCTTGTAAAGCCTCTGTGTCAGAGATAGCACCAGGGATGCTTTAATATTCCTCCCAAATCCTTTCCTCAACCTCTGAGAGATCCTGTCTGGTTGGTGATAAAGGTGGACTCGATTCAAGCAGGGTTACAGTGCTAATAGTTTTTATAAAATGAATCAACCATTCAGAAGTCAAAATGTAAAAGACTAACTTTACCTGCTCTTCATAAAAAAAATCTATAAAGCAAATTTTCAAACAAACTTTTTTGGCTCATAATGAATAACACTATCAATTTAAACTCTTGGCTTTTCTTTCTCTAAATATTACTTTTATTAATTATCACCTACATACTACTCCAGGCATTTTTCACAGATCCTGACTCTCCATCTGTTTTGGTTTATCATCTCTCTGCTTGGTAAATGGGAGATATAAAGCACCCTGCTACCACACTTCTATCAGTTATCAAATTATTAAAGTTCTTAATTCTATCTAACAAGAAGTCTTTCCCTTTCCAAGCCTGATATGATGACATTATCTTTGAAATATGGTTCTGCTCATTTTTCTTCCTTCTCAGAACACAATGCAAATTTAAATGGAAGGTCTCTCATAAGCCTATCTTATTCTGTTGCTTTTTATAACTCTGAAGAAACTTAAAACCCAAGAAAAGTTAAAGCTCTTTAATGCTTTACATTATGAATGAAATAAATCATGAATTGCAAAATTGAAACTAATTTATTTATTATAAAACATGAACATAATCATTTCAAGTCATTAGAGGTAAGGACTCAGAGTGACTGTTTCTATGATCAGGTGATAAAATTACTACATATGAAAATATGATGTGGGAGCATGAGTCTGAATGTTATCATCTTTCTATGTAGAAATACAGAGTGAATTGTTCACCACAAGTTAGATAAAGCATGTAACAGGGCTACCTTCAGCAAGAATTTAAAGAAAATCTTTTCAAAATAACCAGTCTTTTTCCAAAGACAGTGACAGATATGAACAATCAAAAGAATGCAGTACACATAATCTATATCAACTTTAAAAAGCCTGCTGATTCTGTCCTGCCAACCATAACACTAAACACCCTGGAAAAATATGACCTTGACTACAAAATTATTGAGGAGGCTGAACAGCTGATTGTTGGTTTTTAGTAGATCATGTCAACTGAAGAAGAATAAAGGATGTTTTTGGTGACTGCTCCTTGACTCAGTGATATTTATTACTGCCATCCATAACCTAGGTCGATACTTTCTTTCAGGAAAAAAAAAAGTGTCCTTGTTACTCACTTGGGAATAAGGGGACTGTTATTGTCCAATCTGCCATTCACCGTTTCATCTTTGTCTCCTATACTTCATTCAAACCAGACATATGGCATTTTTTCCTTTTATGGCCACTCTCATTTCCTTATTTACCTCATTTAAATGAAAAGCAGACAACATAGGAAGTGATGTTTTTCACTAATTTCTTTAAAATGCTACCATATCAGTTTTTGAAATGGTAATTGAGCAAAAGCAAAATTTACTTCCAAAACTGTCTGCACTGAAGACTTCTGTGGGTTCATATTTATAATTCAGATTTCCAGAATCTGCCCATGAATTACTAATTCAATGCATCTGAGTTTATAGAATTCCCTACCACCCATGAGTACCTTATCACTAGGTATGTTTGGGAAATTTAGGGATGTAATCTAACATGTCCTTCAAGTTTTAAGTCAAGATGTAAATAGAGACAGGATACAAGATTAACAATTGATGCTTACTGATCCTTTTCACAGAAATCATCTACTTATAATCTATACATCTAGCCTGTGGTGAGTAAAACAGGGAATTGAAAGGATATTTACATATCATCAAAATTACATATTAAAAAATCTTAGCATTCCATGGGCTGGCTTTGATCACATTCTGATACAAAATAAGAAACTTGTTCACAGATATTATTTAGCTTATGTAATTTTTTGGAAATTATCTAAGGACTCCCCAGAAATAACTCATTATATACAAAGAAACACAGTTGTGGGTAGAATATGAGCATTGTTATCTCTAGAGAATAGTCAATCCCATGTCAAAAATTTTATTCATATATATTCTTACACTTTTGATAGGAAAATGTAGTTCCTGGCCTGATATGGTGGCAGATGCTTTTAATCCCAGTGGCTAAAAAGGCTGAGGCAGGAGGAGTTCAAAGCCAGCCTCAGCAAGAGCTAGGCCCTAAGCAACTAAGTGAGACCCTGTCTCTAAATAAAATAAAAAAATAGGGCTAGGGATGTGGCTCAGAAATTGAGTGCCCCAGAGTTCAATCACCAATTTATCCCAACCCCCCCAAAAAAGAAAAACAGTTCCCATTAAGCTTAAGAAGTAGTTAAGTAACATATTGCATGTTATTCATATGCATAACAAATGAAGAGTTAACAAAAAAGCTGCATCTTTGACCACATGCTGTGAGGTGGTCCAAGTTCCTGCTATGGCAAGAACCTAAGAGACTTTGAAATAGGGAATATTTTAACCTGGAGCTCATTGTCAAATTACAGTTAGTTGGTATCAGTCACTCTTGTGCAATTCCTTCCTTCTTTTTCTCTCACGTTCTTTTGTTTTATTATTATTTCACAGCCTTTTACTAGCTTGTTTTGAAAATGAGAAATCTAATTATGTTTCTAACATCCCTTTAATCTTTAGTAAACAATTCAAATGGAGAAAAATTTAGATAAAATCTGACATCAGAAATGTATTCACTGTACAATTATCACCTCAGTCAAACTTGGGTTAATGTACCAAATGCAATGTCTGCATTCACGTGGCTGATTTTCATTCCCTACGATGGGTTGGGATGAGAAGTCTTCAGATTTGGGGGTATCAAACAAGAGTCTTTTACCCCAAATGGAATATTTCAGTGCATACATTTTAATAACATTTGAAATTTATTTTTTATTCATTGGTTAATAAACTCTGATAAAATACATTCTTACTGGAAAATCTGTTTAAAAGACATAATATGCCTTGATCTAAGTACTAGTGGTGTTGTAAGCCTTTATGTTAATTTTATATTACATTTTTACAGTCATATTTTGTGGGTGTTGTGTCAGCATAATCTCTAGAACTTCTGATTACTCATCTTGTTAGAGAAGCTATGTGTCTAACAAGGGTCCCATGAAGAACTACTATGGGTCTAATATTTTGATTTCTTTTATTTTCAGTATATAATGTTCTGACAAGGTCCTAAAGACATTTTTTATGGTAAAATATTCCCCAAATTCTCTTATTTTACGGATTGTTCTTGTAAAATACACAAGACATCTGAGCCAGAGGCATAGGATGATATTACCTGTGTCACAGCAGCATTATTCCTTCCATATCTGCACTGATTCCCCTTTCTACCACATCCCATGGAACCATGCAGAAGAGCCCCATATACTGCACACTAGGGGCTTACCTCACAGTTAGGAGAACTCTAGGCTTAAGATACTTCCAATGATATAAGGGACCTGATAGAAAACCTGCCCAAACTTTGCTAAAATAGAGACATTATATGTATTACCCTGGGCAGTAAACAAATCTGTACTCTGTCTTGGAGGTAGTCACTAACAAATATCTTTTTAAGTTATTCATTATACAAACTTCTTTAAAATATATTCCAATACAAATATAGACACAGGGTTGCAGAACATGACAGACCCATGGGAGATGTTATTCCAAATTTCCTGTAATCTTTAGTTTCTTCATTTCTTATGATATGAGGATCACTAAGTTAAAATTATGCAAGTATTAATTCCTTGAATCCAACTGCTATGCCCAGGGGGAGGAGAAAACTGCAGACATTTCTGGTTGATTTAACTGATTCAATTTAGCCAGAAATATTTCTTAGGATAAGGGAGAAGATTTGAGCTGATGACAGCCAACACAGTAACTGAGAGCTGAGCATTCCAGCACAAAAGAGGATATGTGGATAGAACATAGTCATATTTACTATACAATATAGTATTTTAAACAACACAATTAGCCTTCAAATGACATAATTATAAGTTTCCATAGAAATGTATTACATAAATATTCTTAGCAGATATGAATGTGAGAAATTCACTGTTAAAAACTCACACCTGCAAACACATACAAAACACATGCATATGCCATTCTAGTGTAACAGATATAAAAAATGAAAGTAAAACAAAAAATCTTTTTGATGTTTGTTTTGAAATGTTATCATTTGTGAAGCATTTCAAAATAAAATGATGACTATTTATTTGTCTTGGAATTCTTGAGCTAATGCCTGATATTTTTTTGTCCTTCACGCATTCCCTACAGCATGTTCTGATAATGAAAACAATTTCAGATGCATTAGCACTAGATCTAAGGTTGTGATAATTATGATTCAAAATAATCTTCTAGCATATATGTGTTCAACTGTCACGAAAGTACTTTAGTTTTGTGGGTTTTCGCAGTTTCTTTAAATTGGGGCTTACATGTTCTTTCGTTTTTTCTCCATTTCAACAACAAAGTACCTAATAGTAGTAAACATAAAAGACTTTTCTTTTAAGCTCTAAGAGTCAGGCACATTGGCCAATATTGGCTATTTTTTATAAGCAAAATAGAAAGTTATGGAGTTAATAATTCAACTCTCCACTGAAAATTTAATAATTCTGTCAGTATGAATTCTTTCCCTCCTTAATTACTTGGGTAATGTTTTATCAAGTACTCATTTATATTTCTTATGTTGGGGTAACTATTGCCAGATCATTAAAAATAGCAAGATAATCTGTGTTAATTACACTGATTTTGTGGAACAGTTCTTCAGTCATGTGCAAGATGTTAAAGTTGCCAAAGACTCCATGGAGAAAATTCAATGATGTACTGCAAAGAAATTCCTTAAACTCTGTGAAAGTGCCCTTCACTTATGCTGATCAGTGATAAATTTTCATCAAAAGATAACTATATTTCAATGCCAGGATTTTAATCAGAGATGCAATTTTAAATTATTAACTGAGAAAACTGTGTGTTGTGACTTGGGTGAGATAAATTTAAGATATATTAAAGGCATTCAAGCTTGAACACATTTGGGACCTGTAGGCTACATTTTGAGCCAAGAGACTCTTAGCAATTTCTTCATGATGCTCTATTTTGTCTTTATTATGTCTAGGAACAGAGAGATGTTGAGAACTAATACCTTCTCAAGACAAGTAAACCTTGACAATTTGTATGATTTCATACAATTCTTATAAAAATCTCAGGAGAAAGTTTATTGTTACCTCTCTTAAATTATTCCTTAAGAGGAGTGTACAATACAAAAGAACTATTCTAATCTGCCATCTGTATGAGGATGGTGGGTATGGGCTGGTATCATAAAGATGAATCTCTAAAGTTACTTAAGTGAATCACTTCTTTTAACACATGGAAAACAACTGCATGAAGCAACCATAAGAATTCCGAAAGCCCTTGGAAAATAGTCAAAATGTAAGAAGAAATGTGTAATTTTTACTTTAAGTTTTTGTTTCCTGGTATAATAATAATTTCTACAGATAAGAAAGAAAATGTTATGATTATCTTGCTATATAGTAAACTATTTTTCTTCTAGCATTCTGAAATTGAACACTGACTAATCATTTATCTATAGGGTTATAAAAACACAACACATTAATATGTATAGTAGTGACCCAGAGATATTATGTGTGGGTATGTGTGTGTATGTAGAGAAAAGCAACAAAATTTTCTTTCGAAGTGAAAGAATTTTTGATATCTAATTAAATATTAAGCACATACTAGAACTAATTTAGACAAATATTTATAAAACATTTCTTGCTATATTTATAAAGGATTATTGACATTTCACACATTTTATTATTTAATTACAGAAAACAAGATAGATGTCTTATCTTTATCTACATAGTTATGCATGTATTTATGCATATAGACTTTACCTTTAATAGACCAAGTTCCAAAATTAAAGATGGCATTTACCAATCATTTATTGATCATTATTTCTTTTTGATTCTTGGTAAATAAGTCTTAAAGGGAAGCTCTAAAAAAGTGTAAAAATAAATACTGAGAGAAGAACATTTACTGAAATATAACATTAAGGACTTATGTTTATTGTTTTCTTAGTTGGAATATGTATCTAAATTTTCATTTGGAGAAAATAAAATAAAAAGGAATACTAACTTTTCAAGACCCTTAATAAATTGTATGAATAATCTTTATTATGGAATTATTTTAAGATTATCTGAAAAACAGATGAAGAAAACTCAAATCACTAAAAAGAAGAGTTGTATCAAATTAAATTTCCCTGCTTTATAGTTTCTTGATTGGTGGGATGTGTATAAACCAAAGATAACTCTAGAAAATAATGAGAGTGATTTTGAAATTTGATCAAATTCCAGGGAGGAATACTTTGAGTATATGTATAATAATGCATTATTAAAATTATTTATGTTCATTCAAAAGCACAGCAGTTTATGAATGTGAGCAGCAGATTTACTCCTCTTGAGATCATTCTGTTGAAGATTGAACAAAAAAAATTATTTCCATGTCTTTGCTCCTTGGGGATACCAATGCCTTGACCCTGATCTCAGGTTGCATATACTGTTCAGATTTATTGCAGCCAGCCACCACCATAATAAATGTTCATAATTTTCCACAGAGCTGCCAATTTCTATATGGTATAGTCACTTTGATCATAAAATAGCCTTACAATTTTAAGTACTTATATTCCTAGGTGCTGATAATGAAGACAATATATAATAATGATTTTCAAGGAAAAGTATATTCTTTTTTATTGTTATTTTTGGGTAGTCAACAGAGAGTTGCCAATGTTCACTCTTCCCTGATAAAATTACTGCCATCCAAAAGGAGAGATGCATACTCATCATGATTTTATGGCATGATCTTGGACCTACTAGACCATGAGTTACTCTATAACTAGGAATGGGAATTGAAATCATGCAAACTTTAACTTTGCTGATATCTTGCACTGCAAAGGCAAAATTCTCAAAGTTTTGTGGGGATGCTTTCTAAGGACGGCATGTAACAAAAATCAGATGGGATGGGATGCATGACAGAGATTTCATATTTACATTTTCTAGAATGAGATATATTTTGTTGATTTCAAATACTTTCTTGATACAGACAGTTCTAGAAATTCAGGAAATTGCTGGCTTTTTTTCCTTGGAGCAATATAAAGTGACAAAGTGAACTTTAAAAGTCAATTAATTTGAATAACTTAGAAAAGTAATTGATTTTGAGGTTTCTCATCTTCTGTCACATTATAAGATCTTATGCATTAGAGAAAAAAGACTTTCTTTAATTCATGTTACCAACAAGTTTTCCCTCTCATGTCATCCCTTAGCAACACCCAGACCTTCATATTCCATCTCAAACAGGAAAGGATGGGCTACCTGTATACAAGGGATTTATAGCTTTTCATTATAGACAACTGTCAGTTTATTGAAGATGCTCTGTGAACCGAAGGGCAGAAGAGTCTTTAGCCCTGAGTCTGTCACAAAGGATAAGTGATCAGTTTGTGCTCAGAAATGAAACCTTTCTAGCAACAACAAGCATGATAGAGGAAGAGACAGATTTCTGAAAACTATCTGTAACAGGTAATAATAATAATAAAAATATCAGACCCTAAAAGTATATAAAAAGAAAAAACACCAAAACACCAGTTAGAAGGCTTTGAATATTTTTAGAGGTCAACTTCATTGAACAAACATTTGTAGCTACTTTAGGTAGAGAAAAGGTCCATCAACATTAACTCACAAGGGTCTACCAATTTACATCACAAATTCCTGCTTATAATATCCTCTCCAAATGTTTGCCTGGAAATGGAATAAAAAACCTATAGTCACTTTTATAAATTTTTATACTGAAATGGGTTATGTACAGATTATATTTACATATCTTTCAAATATATTCTGTACCTCATATCTTTCAGTAAGAGAATGGCACAAATGAAAGAAATAAGGAAAATATAAATTTGTTAGATAAAACTGATTTTCTACTATACAGGTGAAGAATACAATTAAAACTTATGCCTATTCCAAATGTGGCTTTTTACTTTTTTTTTCTGAAATGGAGTCTTACTGTGTTGCCCAGTCTGGCCTCAAACTTCTGGACTCAACAGATTCTCCTGCCTCAACCTCCAACGTAGCTGGGACTAGAGATGCATGCAGGTAGTCTTTTAGTAACACACAGGTTTCCTGAGAAGTTGGTGATGCCCATAACATGTCCTAATCAGCACTTTAAATTTATATCCAATTAAATCTAACATAGGCATCTGTGGTGGATTTAGCAGTATGCATGAAATCATTTCTGGGTTATGCATGGTTTAAATCTCAGAGCTATTATACAAGTGTTCTCTACACAGAACTGATTCTGATAAACTCTCTGCACTTATAAATCCCACACATTTGGGAGAGAAAATGGATGTTGCACAAAAGATTCAAATGACAACAGCTGCAGACAAGCTGTGCATCTGGCACATTCTGACTCTTGTTATAACCACAGAGTACAAGTGACAATTGCTTTCCTTAATCCTGTGATTGTATTCTGTACAATGTGAGCATTTCCTTATAACTTCTAGACCTCATACAGACATTTATGTCCTAAATTCAATATTGAATTACATCATAGAATAGTAATAATATGCCATACAACTATAAACTGATACTTTACCTGCTGCCTGTTTTTGCATTAAATACATATATAAATACTTACATATCAGTAATACAATGAGACAAGTAAATAAGAATTATATAATGGTGTAATAGCCAGTTTCAATTTTATAAATGGCAATATTTTTTCTTGTTAGTGTCAATTCAAAAATATTTATCAAAGCCTTCACTGTGAAAGAAATATGCAATCCTTATTTTCCAGGAGGTAAAACTTACACATAAAAAATTCAAGACATATCATTCACACAGTACTTTTGTGCTAAAATATTAGGTGTAAAATTTAAGCTTTAGAGGTGTTCCAGGATGATGTTACCAAGGGAGTTTTTAAGATGAATTCACCTGCCTGACAGTGACATTCTATTGCCAATAGCAGAAGCTGCAATTATCAAGCTCTTACCATATACCAGATATTGCACATTAACTCATTCAGTTCTTTCAACAACTCCATGAGCCATTATTGGAACACCTGATCACAGACAAAAACAGAAGGCTTGGGGAGTTTAGTATGCTTCATATTATTCCTTGTACTAAATGCCAGAAAGAATTAAATCCCCAGATTTTTATTATGCCAGAGTTCCATTTTCTTAAGCTTTTCAAATCATTCTGTCTAACCAATTGTTAATAGGCAGTTTGTTAATTTCTCACAATTAATAGTCAAAATCTCTTGTATTCTCAGAATCTGAGTCAAACATTTCCATGTTCACTCATGTAAACATTTCATATTTCTCTTGATATTCAAGATTAAGGAAGTAACTAAACCAATTTCACCTGTTTTCTAATAAATAAATTTGTACTTGTTATCAGAAAACAAATGTCCATACATACATTGTGTCTTAAGATTCTCTTCTCTTAAAATGTTTTGTAAATTCCCTCATGACACACATTTCTCATATTTTTTTGAAACTCTATGTCAGTGTATATTTTAAAAAAACAATCTCCATTCTCTTTCTTTTCATCTATTTTTCCTTATAATCCTTTCTGTACCGGATATATAAGGAATTATATAGAATTGGAGAATTACAAAATAACCACGAAGGGAAACATAATCAATTAGTTATGGATAGAAACTTAAATCTTGGACTAAACATTATATTTCAGGGAATAATGTATCTAGAGAAAAAGAAAAAGAGTAATTCTCTAGAGTTGAAGCTGATAGGGGGAAGGAGAGAGAAGACAGGATAGAATAGCAACACATAGTATTTTGGGTATAAGTCACCATGATTTCAACTTGCCATTTTCATAGATTTTTTTTAGATATCATAGAGATCTGCAGCTCTTAGATAACACAGGAGAATCTCCATATGTTGAGTAAGATAATTCAAATGACACATATTTGCTTTTGGTTCTTGAAGTACTATTTACAATAGCCAAGAGATGGAATCTGACAAGATATCCATCAATGGATGGACAGATAAAGAGAATGTGGCACATATACACCATACAATAACATTAAGTCTGAAAGTAATGAAATCCTATTATTTGCAAAAAAATAGAAAGGAGCTGGGGGGGGGACATTATGTTAAGGTGAATAAGCCAGATGAAGAATGACAAATACTGGATGCTCTCTCTCTCATATGTGGATCTCAATACAGAGCAGTTGCTACAGAAGGCTGGACAGTGAAGTAAGAGGGGAAGTTGGATAATAGGCACAAAACTACAGGAAAATAGAAGTTGTAGTGCTCCACAGAACAGAGGTGTCACTGTAGTTTAAAATAGCCTGTTATGTTTCATGAACAACTAGAAGAGAGGAGCTCAAAGACTCTAAACATGAAATGATAAGGAAATGAAAATGTTAGTTATCCTGATAAGTACATGCTTTATGCATGAGCTCAAATACTACACTGTACCCCGTAAAAATGAGCAAATATTACATATTAATAAATACTAAAAAACAAATAGAGAAATTGTGACACAGATCCTTTTGATACAACTATTACACTTACAAAGTTAGCTGTCATCCCCATCCATGGTGGTGTTAGAGATCCAATGTTACCATTATCAGTGATGCTTGCCTATCCTGTCATCCATCTGAATATACGGGAAAAGTATGTATTTCTCTGCTTTCAGGAAGCAATGTGAACGAAGTGGAACTTTAACAAACAAAATTAAGCAACTCCTTATTTATTTTTATTTTTTCGTCTGAGCAGTGAAATATATTTTATTGGAGATGATAATTATGCATAATAATGCCTTATTTGTACATGCACCTGACGTAATTTGATCAATCTCATACCCTAGCATCTTATCTTTCCCTTCCTTCCTTCTTGAATGAGCCCTCTTTCCTTGTACTAAATATTGAGGTTCCTTTCTTTCAATACACAGCAAGGAGCCAAAGTTGAATATTTGGAAGAACCATGATTAACAGACCATATTATTTTTTTTTCCTTGAAAAAAATAATAAATTATTAAACTTGAATAATTAGATGAATCATTAAGTTTATTCTATGTATATTTCTCCCCATTAACTGGATTATGCATGTCTAGGCAGGAAAAAAATATGACTAAAAGTCAGCAAGTCATTGGAAGGTTTTCCTTTTTCTCTGTATTTTATCTGAGTTAACTGAGTGAGTCCAATAAAAACCTTTGAGGCAATCATTTCTGAATTATTATATGCTACTGACTGCACCCTGGGGACACATCCACCAACAGAAATACAGGTGGCTATGGAGCACTTCACTTAATTGGACCAATGTTATGAACTAACATTAAGCTTTAGTATGACAAAGATTGTTTTGGCAATTCAGAAAGTCTAAGACATTCACTAACAGGTAAGTAAATAACTGTCTGAATCACATTTCTCATGTTCTTTAGAATGGCTGCAGGCAACAGTGTGAATTAAAAGTCTGTCTTAGCAGATCTCACCTTGCTACCTATCAAATTCTTTATAGTAGAAAAGACTTGAAATGATCTGTTAACAAATATGCATGATTGGAAAACAGTGTGCTACTTCTTCAAGTATATTTTTTAAATCTTATTTTTAGTGTTAAAATGGAAAAGACTCTGTTCAGTTTAAAAGGCCTTGGCATCAGAGGAGAGAGGTCAAACATTTAGCTGGCATAGATGCCTTCCAACCTCCCTTGCCCCACCAGCTTCTGCTCCTGCCTTCCAGCAATGACCCAGAATAACAGCACTGCACTTAGGAAGAGGGAGAAAGACAGAATGATGCTGCGTGTTTAAGAAAAGAATGTAGGCAAGAAATAAAAGGGGTTAACCAGGCACTGCAGAGCTGTTAGTCCTCCAGGGAGGTTAGGTAGAAGTCACAGCCACATTCACTGGCATTCATTTCTCATGACAGGAACACCTGTAACGTTAAAATCAGTGCTATGCCCCTTGATTGGTTTATGAACCCCACTTCATAGGAACTACATAGTAGGAGTAGTATGTTACAGAAATATGTATTTTTTATTTTGCACTTTTTTCCCTAAGTTACAAATTATCGTAAATAACATTTAGAAAGGAAGTTTCTGTGGAAAAACATAACATACACATTTTCTTTTCTTCCTGAAATCTCATGAGGGTATAAATGATTAATAAGTTTTCTATCATTAATAATTAATTCTAATACACAGTAGAATCTGAAAAGAGTGTCACTTTAGATGGGATTTGAGAACCACATATCAAGGCATTTCAGGCAAATCTGACTTATCTCTAAGAGGGAAAAATGCACAAAAGGTTTATATTTTGTCCTTTGAAAATGCAAAGATAAAATGTTCGATCACTCAGAAAATGCAAAAGAAATGAACTGATTTTGGTTTTGTAGTGAATTGGGGAAAGCTTTTCTCCCCCTTCACCTGCCCCAGGCTTTTCCTTTCCTTTGGAATGAATTACCATTTCAATATCAAACTGTTGCAGAGCGCTTTCCATATTTCCCTTAAATGCTGTGATTTGGTATCAATCTATTCTATTAGTCTCTGATCTCCCCCGAAGGAAGAAAATGACCATTCATTCCCCTTGGTGAGGATATTATCTGACCCATAACAGGTGTTACCTGAGATAAACTGAAAGGCACATGGCCGATTTTCAATTTCATTATCAGTTCATTTATGGAAAACAAGAATGAAAGCTGTAATAAAGAACAAAAGCTTTAGTGGTCATTTATAGAAAATAACACTGCCATTGCATTGGTGAACTTCAATTGGAGACTTCAATGTACACGCCAATAGTTTAATTTTGTTTTTGTTATATTAAAGAAGAATTCATGTCACAGAGACCTGTGGAACACGAGTTAAGTGATTAGGCTTATGTTAGGTGATTTTGCAGAAGGCTCAGGAAATAAAGCTGTGCCCTGATCAGGAGGTTGTCAAGAAGTGGGTAATTCCATGATTGACATCTTTATGAATTTTATCTACAGTGAAAGCTTAATTTGTAAGCAGTAAGGGAAAAAGAGTTGAACAATGGATTATACATGTTAATGAGAAAAAAGGATTAGTTGATCATTTTTATGGTATACCTAATAAACTTTTTTTTCTTTTTTTCAGGCAAGATTAAAGAATAAACTTGATTGTGTTGCATCAATATCAATTGGTCTGATGCTTTTCTGTGAGATTAATTACATTCAATAAGAGAAACTCCCAGACTAGCTTTGCATGCACAGCCAGTTTCTCAAAATCCTATGGCCTAGAAGTGCTTTACAGAATACAGAAGATGCTAATCTCTTTTTCAATGTATAGTCATATGAACTACATACAAATATCTTTTGAGAAAAGAAAATGATTAGGCCCTTTGTGGGAGGAAAACAAAGCAGAATTTCAATTAGATTATTCAAGATTTTTCAGTGAGGAAGTGGTAGATCTTAAACTGTAATCCTTATATTCCTTCTCGAGAACCAACATAAATCTACTCATAGCTGGTCCTGGATTCATACTAGAGTGACATTAAAATGAAAAACTATTGGGCCTGGAAGAAATAAAAGGAATCACAACTCCTTGAAGGAGTGGCTGAAATCAAGGAAGGGCACAAGAAGTGTAAAATGAAGTGGTTGGAATGTGTCAAAAGGACAAGGGAGTCAACTGAAGGAGCTTTGAAACTCAAAGTTAGGAAAATTTTAGTAACAAAATAAATAAAATATTATTGAATTATATAACTCACAGTATAAAATAAGTATCCATAGGTCCATGCTTACATAAATAAAGAATGGAATAAATAAATGAATGTGGAATATTTTATAATTCTACCATGAAAAAACGTTCTAAATAATTTGTATAGATGTCTCCGTTAAGGAGGTAGGATGTAGAACCCCATCCACACTCCTCAAGTGAAGGTTATAGGTAATGACATCCCTCTTAAGAGTATGGTATGGAAATAAGGGGTTAAGAGCAAAGCATTTGACAAACACTGCCTTGGCCAGGTAGTAAAGTGTAATGTGAACAATGCTGAAACCTGTTGATAATGACTCCTGAATGGTGTGATGAGAATGATACGTTAACTCAGTGGTTTTCCTTTTCAAAAACAATTACTTATTAAAATCCTTAGTGTCAGAAAAATTCTAGTTCTGGAAATGTTCACAAAATACCTGACACCATTAGTCCTAAAAGTGTCCAGGTTATGAAAAACAAGGAAAGTTTGGGGAACCATGGCAGACAAGTAGAATCTAAGGAAACATAATAATGTTATGTGGTATAGCATCCTGGAACTATAAAAAGGTGCTAGGGAAACAATAAGGAAATCTGAATAAATAGTGTAGTTAATAATAAGGAACTGATATTAGTCCATTAACTATCACAAATGTCATGTCCCTTAAAGGAGTAGGATGTTAAGTCTTTGGGAAACTCTATGTGAGATTTATGCAATCTCTAGATTATCTGTACATTTTTATTTTAAATCTAAAGCCTCTCAAAAATAAAAACATTTAGCACGAATTAAATTGTTGTTTAAATCTCAATTTCTCAACAATAATGGCCACAATTCAAGTCCTCGGTGCCCACATCAAGGTTTTTTATAATACAGCATAGATATAAGATATGTCCCTCATTGAACAAAACTCCTAATGTCTCATTAGACATCATCTGCTGATTTCTTTCTTTCACTAATTTAGCCACTACATAAAATTTAAAAGTTTTAAATCTACAGAAGAGAAATATAGGGTCTTGATTTTCTCTTTCTACATTTAAGACATTCACATTTAACAAGATATTTAGGATTTTGAAACTCAGATTTCACCAAGTTATTGACCCAAGACTTTTTAAAATGGTATGTGGTATACAAAAAGAAAAAAAAAATAAAGCTGTAATCCTACAGTCCAATTAAGAATCTTACCATTTGTCTCTGAGGAATTTGGTAAGATATTGGGTTTTTACAACCATTAGGAAGCCTCTGGGAAATTTCATCACTGACAAAAAACAGAACTTTTAACCCAGTAGGTTTTTTAAGAAAAAAATAATTATAATCCTAACAACAATGGTGTTTATTTTACTTATTTTAGAAACATATTACTTATACTGAATCATCCTGAAATAAAATCTGGAATCGGATATAAAACAAACACAAACAGAAATGACCAGAAGCAACCTAATGTGCAATCTCTATTTCTCAGCTGCCTGGTATAATTGAAACCCAGAGCTCCCTTTGTTTCTGAAAAAAAAAAAAAATTTGGAGAAAAAAGTTTTATCCTTTTGAAGACAGGAATAAAAACAAAGAAATGAAAAGAACCTGCAGTTGAGATTTAATTATTGTATATCTAAAGCTTTGTAAATCAGAAGACTCTTTTAGTTAGAAAAAAGATAACAAAATACCCCAATCTGTAGAAAATACTGCACTTCCAATAAAATATTATTGGAGGAAATAAGCTACACCTTGAGACCATGACCCATTTTCAACATTTTTTATATGAATAATCCTAACATGTCTTACTTGGTTTCAAAATAGTTCACACTGTTATGTGGCAGCTTTCTAATATTTCCAAGAATACAATGTGATATTTGTGAAATTTGAACAATTGAGTTTCTAATATTTCTAATATCAGCTTTCTAATATTTCCAAGAATACAATGTGATATTTGTGAAATTTGAACATTTGAGTTTAAAATTAACCATTATTTTCTAATATTTAAATAAAATTTAAATAAATTTGTGGGTAAAATAGTGTCTCATAACTTATAAGACTGATTATTTCACCAAAGTTTCACATTCATGAATTTTAAATTGGTTCCTACACTCTTATTTGAGAAAGGATATAAAATATTTATGGATTTTGTGACTTAAAGTTTAAGGTTAATTGGGTCCTTACTATGGCTTATTCCAGTGTATGCCTGTCTCCTGAAATGTAGGACTTGCTTAGTAATGCTATATGTGGGATTTACTGACAAATTCCCAGCAAAGAACTTATGCTAAAGCAAAACTAGAGTGCATGTAACTTTGATCAGGGAACAATGCTTTAGTCCTCACACAGGAAACAGGAGTCTTCATTTAAAATGATATCTGTCACTCAGAAACACAGTAAGGCTAGTTGCACAAACAACTGAATAGAGCCTAGAGAAAGGACAATAATAAATTAAATGAGGATAAGCCAATTCACTATAGCTCTCAAGATGCTGGTAGGATAAGGACTGTTTTAACATTTCTCCAACTAAGGGGGGAAAAAAAGTAAATGAGAAATAGGATCAGTCAGTTTGAATTGCAGGATTCCAGTTCACTACTTGCAGTATTTAAGGGTGATGATAGGAAGCAATGGCATTAGCTTACATGAGAGTAAAGGACTGGGAAGTCAGGAAAGAAATAACAGTTGCATCTAGTAGCCATGATGAGGGAGCTGGCAATAAATTTTCTGGAGTTCATGTGAAACACACCCATGGACCATCTTGAAATATATGGTGGGGACAAAGAAAGTCCCTACCTGAAATAAATATCATTGTTAATGTATTATTTTGTGTTCTTTCAAGGATATGAGAGAAACAAAGAGAATGATTTTATATACAATAAAGTAACAGGATGATTGCATTTAAATCCAAAACAATACCAAAGAAAACTTTGTAGCCTACGAATATGCAATAGTTAATTTGTGATGAAACTACCTTCATTTTCAACCCTGGTGACTTCTAAAATGAGACAGAGATGTGGGTTTTACAACTTTTAATACCCTTTATATTTTCCACAGTAGGTTTATTTGTTTTGCTAGTCATTTTAAGCACACTGAGTTAACGATTGGTAACTCTGCTGTCAGTTCATTGAAATCAAGATGAAATCAGCAGCAGGGTCTAATGTTTCAAGTTGTTCCATTGTGCCTTTACTTCAAAATGGTCTAATGGGATAAAATAGATTCCACCTTTTCTTTCTTGTCTAGTAAAGATGGATGACTTCCCTGTCAGAGACATAAAAAGGAAACAAAATCATGGGCATAACCCAGTGTGCCTCAACCTAATACAACTGTGCTTTAAATTGTGTTTTTAGTTTTCATTCTTCCTTTGTATGATGTGAAAAATTTTATTTGCAATCTGTCACCCACATGGGAGCATGGAGAATAAAGATTGCTGTAATACTGTTCTCATGCTCATTATCACAACAGATACTCAGCTGTATTTCTGTGTCCTACCCTACTTTACATCCTTTTTCTGTCAGAGATCTCTACCACACCCCAACTTACCTTTGTCAGGAAGGTAATTAAAGGAATTAGTGTCTGTTTTTGCTCATTGAAAGATTAGTATAAAATCAGTGGATCAAACAGAATGGCATAGATGTATTTTAAGCCATACTGAGCATAGCAAACTATTGAGTGTTTTTTAGAAGCAGATCCTAAAGTTGATGCCATTTCAGTTGCTGCTTCATCAACTCAAGATTTAAAAATTTCTAAAAAGAGGTAGGAATATACAGTAGTAATGAGCTTGCTTAGCATGTATAAATCTCTGGCTTTAATCTGAGGTAATGCATGCGCACACACACATACATACACACACAGTTGTAGAAGAAAGATAATATTAACTTTTAAAATATTTCTATGTTTGAGTCATTTCCTAGGATGTCTAGAGAAACTATGTCAAATAAATTCCTTTTCTGTTTTGTTTTGTTTTCATGTTAAAGGGTTATTCTTAATCCCCTACAGTTTTTGTTATTTGTTTTATCGTTTCTTTGTGTCTTTTACTTTTTAAGAGAGAGTTGAAGTTATTACACCACAGTCATAATATCAAGAATTATATGTTTTAGGCCAGGTGCAGTGGTGCACTCCTGTAATCCCAGGGGCTGGGGAGGCTGAGGCAGGAGGATTTGGAGTTCAAAGCCAGCCTCACCAAGAGCTACGCACTAAGCAACTCAGTGAGACCTTTTCTCTAAATAAAATACAAAATAGGGCTGGGGATGTGGCTCAGTAGTTAGTGCTTCTGAGTTAAATCCCTGGTTACAAATATATATATATATATATATATATATATATATATATATATATATATATATACACACACACTTACACACACACACATATATATGTTTTACTTACTAAATAAGAAATTTTATTTTTTATTTCTGTTATTTTTCCTTCTACTTGGGATGCATGAAAGATGGAAATCACACACTTCATGGACAATGTTTCTTACTGCACACTGAGAAGAACTGAGATCACTTGGGGCACTATATAAAAAGAAATAATTGTCCTTGGGCATACCATATAACAGAAATCTGCTCCTCAAGGGGGAAGACTTTGCAAGAGATGTTTCCTGAAAATGTAAAAGAAGATGTTTTCTCTTGCTCTAACATAATCTAACCTTCCTATGTCATGAACAGGGGAAAGGGAGGCAAGACTACACAAAAGAGCTTGTGAATACCATATCCAGATTCACATGCTCATGGAAACCTGTGACTTAACTGGAAGAACTATTGAACGACTCCTGCCCACAACACACACACACACAAACATTTACTTTTACACTAACAAGGATTCAGTATAATAACTCTTTATTACAGCTGAAGGAGTGCCAGAGAACAGACTCTACATAAAAACACTCTTAGTAAATCCAAATTCAAGATATCAGATAAAATCAACTACAGTATTAACATCATTCAGATATTTTTCTCATCTATAGTTAGTAAGTGTATATACCAACATCCAACCCCAGGCCATGTTAGCATAAGTCCCTACATTAGAGTTATATTTACCCATTAATTCATATAACAGTAAGTTTGTAGGAAAAACATTATGATGTACAACAAAAAGCACTAGAAAACAGTCTCAATACACAGAGCAAGTATCAGAATCACCTCAAATATAACACAGATGTTGCAATTAGTAGACAGTGAATTAAAATAATCATTCTCAATATATTGAGTATTCTAGTAGAAAAAGGGGATATTAGATGAAAATAAATGGGCAATATAGACAAAGAAATTGAAATTTTAATACAGATTTAATACAAACTTAGAAATTAATAACACTGTAACAGAAAAAAATGAATATCTCATATTAGATCAATGGTGGACATTACAAATCCAAAAAAACTATTACTTAACTTAAAAATAAGTAGAAATTTTCCAAACTAAAATGTAAACAAAAATAATTGAAAAAGAATAGAATAGCAAATAATTGTGAGTAACTGCAAAACATATAAAAATGCATAATTGAAAGATGAGAAAGAAAAGATCAAAATGCAGAAGTAACATTTGTAACAGTGATGAAGCTTTCTAAATTTAATGACAGATATCAAGCCACAGATCCAGGATGCTCAGAAAACTCTTGGAAAGATAAACAACTCCTCCAAACCAATCAATTAACAAAAGCAAGAGTAATAATTAACCTAGATATTTCTTTAAATTACAGAAAACAAAATATGAAGAGAAAATAAAAAAGAAATCAGAAAAACTTTAACTATAATAAAAAGATAAAGAGTTGTAATAGATTTCTCATGAAAACCATGTCAACAAGTTGATAGTGAAGTATTTTTAAGTATTAAAAGGAAAGTATAAAAAATATACCTCAACCTTGGAAAGATTTTTGTTTCAAAATTAAGAGAAATAAATCTTTTTAAGCAAACAATATATGAGGTAATTCATTGCCAACAGAAATGTCTTGTCAGAAATAGTAAAATATTATCTTTAGGCTTACTGGAAATCATATAGGTTAGTACCTTTTATCAGTATGAGGAAGGAAAGGCATCAGAGTGGAAATAAGCATAGGCAAAATAAATTATTTTACTTATTCAAAAAGTGTAAAGATAACTGCTTAAAGCAATAACAATAATACTCTTTTGGTTTATTATAGAATGTAATAAATTAAATGACAGAAAATGTCACAAGGGATGAGAAGTAATTGTGAATTCTCTATTATGAGGTATCTGTACTATATGTGAGAAGAATATAGCTATTTCAAGGTAGACATACATATATATGTACACAAAAAGATAAACACGCATACATGTATAGTAAACACAGCTGCTAAAGTAGTCTAAGAGAACTAAAATTGGTTATCTGACAGGAGATAAAATTTAATATCATACAATCTCAGTTAAAATCAGATAAAATATAAAAGGAAGCCTCTGCACAAGTATAAAACATCATTGATATTAATCCAAATACAACAATAGTTACTTTATGTATGAATTGTCTAAATGCTTCATTAAAAGATAAACCTTGCCAGTCTGAATAAATAGCAAGCCCCAACCCCATGTAGTTTACAGAAACAGAATTTAAATAAAATATCTTCAGTATGTTTAAAGAAAAAATATGGGGAAAGATATACCATTTTACATGAGCCATATGAAACTAAGAAGAGCTATATTAAATTCTTACAAAGGTGAGTTCAGAATAAAGAAAATTCCCAGGATTAAGAAAGGGCTCCTCCTAATGAAAAAGGTGTCCTGTTCTATAAAAAGAAAAATTTCTGTGACTTTCATGACAAATTACCACATACTTGGCGAAATAAAAAGGGCAAGACTTGTTTTACCACAGACTTGGTCAGAAGTCCAACAGCAAGAATCAGCAAGGCTTCTTTCTTTGCAGGCTCCTAGGGAGTTGTCTTTCCCTGACAGTGCCAGCTGCCAACATTCCTAGCCTTGTGGTAGGATCACAGCCTCTGTCTCCATGTGGCATTGTTGACATCTCTTTCCTGTGTTTTTTCTGTCTGTCCCAAATCTTCCTCTGCCTTTGTCTTGTGAGGAAATCAATGTTATAATAACAATATCTGGAAGAATATGAAAGTTCCCATTACATAAAAATGATTAATGTTTGAAGAGATGGAAGTGTTTACTACTCTAATTTGATCATTACACACTGTAGACATGTACCAAATTATCATTCTGTATCCTCAAAATATCTATACTTGTACCTCAATTAATAACAATAGTGCCCACGTGGATAAGCTAGGTTTATCTCCTGATGATCCTTAATTGCAATTGCTTTATCAGGATTCTTTTCAAATAAGATATTATCCACAGATTTCAGGTATTCCACAAGGATATATTTGGGAAGAATGTTTTTAAAGCATTAATAGTTTTTATTTTTAAAGCATTTTTAAATTAACAGGAAGTGCACAGATAGTATAAGGATTTTCTCTATATCCCTCTCTGTCCTTTCAATTTCCTCTCTTACTATAATGCAACAGCCTCTCAACATTTTTGATCCCAAATTAACTCATCTTTATTAACTGACATCTATATTATATTATGTAATATAACATTTTTGTGTTGTGCAACTACATAGATTTTGACAAATACTCAATGTCCTGTATAAAGAATTTCAGTATTGTCCCAAATAATTTCACTGCCCTAAAATTGTTCCTGAGTTCCAACTATTCAATCCCTCTCCAAACCCTACAACTATGGGTCTTTTTGTTTTCTTCATAGCTTTGTCATCAGCATTTTCCATAGTTGAAATCACTCATTATGTAACATTTTAATATTGGCTTTTACTCAGCATTATGCATTTAATTTTCTTTTATGTCTCCTTGCATTTTGATACCCATGTCTTTTGATCGCTGAATAATATTCCATTGCATGAATGTGCTACAGTTATTTATACACTCACCTATTGAAAACAACATCCTGTTGGTTCAAAGTTTTTGCCATTATAAATTAATCTGCTATAAATATTTATGTGTAAGTTTTTAAATGGGTTATGTTTTCTACACAGTTTGGTAAACAACTAGGAAGGTAATTCCTGGATTTTGTGTGAAACTTATATTTAGTTCTGTAAGAAACTGCCAGTGCCTGTGTTATTTCCTATTTCTCTCAGTAATCAGTGAGGAATACAGTTGCTAAACATCCTCATCAGGTTAGTGTTTGTCCTCTGGCATTGTCTTCTTCGGAACTCGTTTGGATATTCTGGGCATTTTCCAATTTGTTTGCATCTTAGAATTAATTTCTCAATATCCACAAATTGAATTCTTGGGATTTTGTTTGCAAATGCATTGAATCTATAGATCACTTTGGAAAGACTGTCATCTTAGTGTAATTTTTTTGTCGATATTCTTTGCCAAGTTAATAATTTTTATTGTAAATTAAGGAGAATTTTATTTTGACTGTGTTCTGGATTTCATAAAATACTTCTTGGAGGGAGCATTTTTAGCCTACTACCTAACAACAGAGTATCAAAATACATAAAGAAAAACTTATAGACTGAAAAAGGAAATATACAAATAATGTGTTTGGATGTTTCAAAAGTGATAGATCAAGCAGGCAGAAAATCAGTAAGAATACAGTTGAGTTGAAAAGACCTACCTATCAAACTGATAAAAGTGAAAATTACACAATACTCCTTTTGAAAACATCAAAATACATTTTCTTCTCAATTTCTCATGGAACATTCAGTACAATAAAAAAGCAAGTGCCTAAAGAAATCACTTTAAGTTACCTATAATGAGCTATCTAAAGAAACCAAATATCATAAACTATATTCATGTATTACAAAAATAACTGGGGAAATTGAGGATAAGGTATATGGGAAGTTCAATGCCAATTTTTGAATATTCTATAACTTTAAGCCCGTTCTAAAGTTTATTAAAAATGAATAGTTGCAGAAAAGAGAATTTTGAAAATTTCACATACATGAGCATATATGGAATTCACACTGTCTCCTAAATTATGAGATGTTCTGGCCAAACTAAGTCTGTATTCTAATACAATGAAATTCACTGAAGCTTAGTACCCAAAGAAGTTTTGTTGTTACTTTGGCATTGTTTTTTTTTTTTTTTTTTAATCACGTCTAGTGTACAAAACTCATCACTATCTGGAGTATGTTTTGCTCATGGTAGATGACAGAAACTTATGAAAGCAGGTACAAGTATGCATATACATCAAAGTTTCTGCTTTCCTAAAATTAAATGTTCTCTGACTAGCAAAAGCAATTCAGGTTTTCAGGTGTTTAAGCCCAGGTTCATTGTTCTGCAGAATATGCATTGTCTACCATAGTGGGAAACACTGGAATCCCAGTGCCAATTTATGTTGAAGCTTGACTCTTACACCATGAGAACTTTGAGTACTATTTTGAGGCCATAACTTCAGGTTAATCTTATGCAGATAGCTTTATTCAAGTCATGAGAAAATGGTTTTCTGTATTATCTCTAATAACTTCCAGGGAATCACACTCTCCATAGGTTTGTATACTAATAGCTAGGTGATACTGGGAATATTTTCTGAACTTACATTCTTGAGTATTTGCTTAATACCTTAATCTAATGGATCAAAAATGTCTTATATCCTTTTTTCTACATTACTCATAATTTTCTTACAACAAACTAAAATGAAGGTTTTCCTTGGTATTTTATAAAGTATTCAAAATAAACATGAAAATAAATATTTTATGAATATGCTCTAGTTTATTAAAAGAAGAGAGGGGATATGTGGGGTAATTATTATTTTTTTGATTTTTTTGTTTTATATTTTACTAGTGTATTTTATAAACTAGTAAATTCATTTGTAAGTAAAAATAATAATTCTTACACATATTGTAGATATAGAGTGTTGAATATATTCTATAGACTATCAAGTATATTCTATAATTCAAATTATTTGCTAGGTAAGATATATTGAATATATATTAAATAATAAAAGATTATTTCATTTTATTTGAATAGGAAATTACCTTTGTTTAGCTGTAAACCATTACACTTAGGTAGGTACATGGCAGAAGAATTTGTGTTAGTGGCCTATGATATCCTATTATTTTCCTAAAATTAAATTTGTCTAGACCCAAGATAAGAGTATTAATGGTGCAAATGATTTTGTACAATATAATAAATAATATGTTTCAGATGTAGAACTCCTTTAATGAGACAAGTCATGACCTGATATTAGACAATTAGAGACTATGACTTGGAAAAAAAAAAACCTCACTTCCATCATCATTTGTCATTTTTTTTTAATTTGACTGAATAAAGTTATTATCCAGTTTGGCAATTTGCTAATACTTTTACCTGTAGGGACATTGCCTCTACATTTTAATATAATGTTAATATAACAATTACTAGTAAGAGAAATCACAAAATGCTGTTTACAATTTTAGCATTTTGTTAACACTCACAATGAAATGAATTAAGCTGTATACCCCTTATATGCCCTAAAGCCACTTTGGAGACTATTACTCCAGGTAACACTGTTACCTGTCATATTATGTGATTCATTTGCAGTTAAAGGGGGAAAAAATTCTTGTAATCTGCTACTACATTATTTATTCTCTCCTGAAACGCTGCATTACAAGTGCTCTGCTTTCATTTCAATAAAAAATGAATGTAGTTAATTATAAACTTGCCTATTAAAAATGAGGAGCTATATTGTTTGCTTCTAATAGTGCACAGAAGTTAAAATGATGAAATGTTAGGAATATTTTCACTTAAAATCATATTATCTATACAAATGCATACTGCATATTTATTCATTTCTCTCTCTCTCTCTCTCTCTCTCTCTCTCTCTCTCTCTCTCACACACACACACACACACACACACATACACACACACAGGCAAATATTTTTTTCCTCAGAACGTTCTCACTAAGATTCTTAGGGCCTCACAAACTTGCTGAAGCTGGCCTTGAAGTTGCAATCCTCCTGCCTCACCCTCCTGAGACAACAGGATTAGGTGCCACTATGTGCCACTATGCCTTGGCACACACATATGTTTTGAGCAAACTTTAAAAGATATCCTATTGAAACTTGAAACTGGTGATACTTTGTCATAGATTAATTAATTACTCTTAATCACTAATTTACTAACTTCCAAACTCCATATTTTAAAGTTTTAAGTAAAAGTAGAATATGTAGAAATTTAGTTGAAAAAAGAAATGTCCATTATGTTCTTGGTAGAGAATGAAACTTGCTTTATTCCCTAATGGACTGTAACATAATATTTTCAATATCAATAGTACAGTTTTTAAAAGCTTTGGGAAACCCCAAAGTATTATCTAATTTTCCACTTTTCATACAGTATATTATAGTACTACCTAAAATAATAGATTTGTTTTGAGTTTTGAGAATAACAAAATGTGTCTTTTCATAAACTATTTCTATGACACATATTTACATAAGGACTACATTGTTATTCTTGAATGGTTGAGTTTGACTGAATTTGAAATCCCTTGACAATTCAATTAGAGCTATATTATTGAAATGCTTTTTATTCTTATTTGAGCCAATATTGTCTTACCTTAATTAAAAATAACTTCCTATCAGTTCTTTCCAAAAGGGAATTTAAAAATGCTATCTTTTCTCTTTCTTTAACTGGTATCTACTCCTAAAGGCTGGTATATCATGTTCAATATTCTTCTTCATTACATGTCTGATTGTCACAGTTCTTTCCTACTATAAAATTCTAACACTCCAATGTCAGGCACTCAGGGAAATATTCTTATGAATTACAGTCTGCAAACTCCACAAGTAAATCAATTTGAGAAATTCTACAAACCTTCCTACTGTAATAGTAACAATAATAATAAAAGGAGAAATGGGGAGGGAAGATACCAGCACAAAGAGATAGCAGAGCAACTTTGAGCCATCAATTCAGTGCTGGGAGGAGAGTCTTCATTAATCTTTTGTCTGCTCTTTTATCCCATGGCTGATTTACAAAAAGTGGGTTTTTTGTTTGTTTGTTTAATTTTGGGGTTGCGACACCAGAACTTTATTCATTAAATTCTACATTATCACAAGGTTGACATTTTGTCATCCATGAAACAAGGAATAAAGTGCAAAACAAAATATGTTGAAATATTTGGACAGTCAGATTCAATGATAGTAACATGATGATATGTAAAGCAGAGTGAGACTCCCCAGAATATGTGTTAATATGAGAAATACATAGGGCTTTTACAGATTAATTTGAGGCACTCATATAGTTTTGAACACTATACAATTCAGGATACACTCTGCTATTTTCCAAAATATTACATAAAAAAGGGCAATTTAAAAGGATTGGTTATATAGCTCCTCAAGAGTTGACAGAGAACATATTTTAACATTATCAAATAAAATTTTTAAAGAATATATATTTAGTGTGCAAGCTTCTTCAAACATATAATAAAATATGTCCCAACATAAACAGAATTTATTATGAATAATATAAATGAAAGCAAAACAGCATAAACTCTCAGCCTATATTTAAAGCCACAACTTGACTTTCATAATGTATAAAATATTTCCACTTTTACCTAACAAAAAGGCGACATATTTCTTGCTGACAAATTTTATTTTAACCTCATTTATGCTTTTACTTCCAAATCACCTTACATAAATAAGGCCCTTCCAACAGAAGTTTCTAGAATCTGGCCCAATGTGGCAGTAACCAACAACACTCATTTGCTCACTCTTCCTCTGTCTGCAAATCTCCTTCATCACAGAGGTTTGATCAGTCTTTCCTCATGTCTCCTGGAATCTCAGGCTAATCTATGTGAACACAAGTTGTTCATTGAATTCTGATGCAAAACTGTCGCCCACAGACCCATGCTCTATGCCATCAATAGTGCTAATGACTACATGGGGGTTCAGTGTTCTACAAACTAGCTGCTTCTCCTGTGCAAAATGTTTAAGCCACTGTTCTGGAACAGAGGGTGGAGACAAGAGTCTGCTTCCTTTTAGAGTGTCATACCTTGTACACAAATAAGACAGAAGACAGAGGTAGTGGACTCTTCTAATCTTTTTGGATTGTCTCCTTAAGACCTGAATCTTTGGTCTATGAGCAAGCTGGTGTAATGGTTATCAGATCTGCAGTCCTTAGCCTGAAATCCATGAGTAGAGGACTAGTATTATAATTGGGGGCTGGGTCTAGTAAGGATACTATAATTTATTGGCTATGCTGAACTATAAAATTTGATTCTGCAACACATATCTGAGTGTGTTAAGGAATGTTAGCTGCCTACTACTCCCATGCAGACACCAGAGCCTTCAACTGTATGCTGGGAAAATGATACCTGTGTTCTTGACTGCATCCACCAGGAGTGGCATTTCAATCCTGACAACCAGGAGACTGAAGAGAGAGGAACATGTGGTAGGTTAAATGCCACTCTTATTACTGAATTTTGATAGACATTTATTAAATAAATTTTTTTAATGTTCTTGTGTCAATTCCTAGAGATTTCTTTAATAGTAATTTTAATATGATTTTCTTCATTATGTTTAGGGGAATGGGTCTCTAGTTTTTCAAAAGCAATTTTTGAAAGTGAAACTCTGATATGTATACCTTTCATGATGATAAAATTTATATATAATAAACATAAGTAACCCTTATTAGAATTCTATGATAAAAATACATATGAAAAATATTATGTACTTTAAAAATGTTTTGTATATATCAGTTAGTATAAAACCAAGTTTCTAATTATTAATTTATTTGAAATTTAAAATACTAATTTATTTCATAGTATATTTTAATCCTCATCATTTCACTCCTTAAGATATATCCACTTTTTTCTTGATATGAATCTGAAACTTATGAAAGTTATAAAACATTCATAAATTCACACATCATGGAAGTGGTAAAGACAGGTTTCAGTGCCCCCAATATGGAAACTGAAATTTATTTTTTTAATCAGTTTCAATTCTTCAATGAGTTTATAAATCATGCTAAAGAGGTTAAATTTGAAATCAAAATAATTCAATGTATTTTTGCCATATACAGTAGAAATCTTTCTATTTTCTCAACCACTTTGAGATTATATCACTTGTGATAACATGACCCACTAATGTGATATAAATGTTGTTTTAAGTTGAAAAAACCTGAGAAAGAAATAGCTGCAGAAAAAAAAATAATAATCTTCCCTCCACAAAAAAAAAAAAAAAAATCTTTATCTATACATGTTTTGCTGACATAAGCAAATCCTTCCCAAAATGAAGCCACCATAAATCTCCTGTCTGGGAGGTTTAAGTCAGAATAAGATATATATGAAATTATATAGACAAAACTTTACAATAATTTTTTCTGACTTTTACTGGTTTCCCTCAACTTATTATTAGTATCACATATTGTTCAATAAAAAATATATACAGGGAGAGCTAATTCAATATCTATCTATATCTCAGGCTGCCATTATTAAATAACATGGATTATATAAGTACCATATATCTATACCTACATCATTTTAACAGAACATAAGACTTAAATCCTCTTGTTGATTCTCTGAAAACTTTAAATAGCAGAATATTCATTATTTCATAAACATCTACTCTGTAATACTCTTATTTTATTTTTCCTTCACTTCACAATTTAACTGTTAATTTTCCATGATAGAACCATACACAGGTATGTGTAATTTGCCTTTATATATCTTCAGTCAGTTTCCTAAGTTCGACATTAATTTATTATTCATTCTCATTTTATTGTCATAACTCAAAGCTCATGTCAAACAAAATTTGTTCTCTTACTATAATAAAACATTCAATTCTTTATTTTACTCTATATTTTTACTTAAATTTGAGTTTTATCTATATTTAAATAACTTTAGTGTGGTTTTTCACTAGTATAGTCTTAATTTCATAGAGCAGGAAATAAATGTGTTGTGTTAGTATGTTATACAGTCTCAGAATTTTCTGTAATATAAATATATTATACATATCCATGTGTTTCTGTATTTCTCAATTGTATTCTCATTTGTTTTGTTTTGTTAATATAATAACTACATATTTAAGAGTTTCAGATATAATTTTTTTCTTTAAATATGATGCAAGATGTTATTGTATAAATGAAATTTTACAGTAGTGTTTTTGTTTTGATTTGCTTGTTCTCTCAATTTGTTAAATTTTACAGATTTTTTTTGAGCAACAACCAATTAATTTGCATAAATATGCTGTATTAAATCATATCCATATGCCTCAAATAAAGATTCAGTTAATATTTCATTTGATGATAAATGTAAAAAAAAAAAAACCACTAGTAATGAACATAGCATAAAAGGGTTTACGTAATCATTGCACCAACACAAGCGCCAGTTAGGGTAGTTTTGTAATTGCTGAAATTTACTTAATAAGAATAAATCCTTTCTCTCATTTAAATATATATCCATACCATTGTTTTTGCCAGAATTACCCTATTTGAAATTTACCTTGGCCCTGTCATAATATCTGAAGTACCATTGTTGGACTATTGAATATACTTTCCACTATAATGATCTCAGAATCGATGTTTTTGATAAATGTATGAGGGAAATTTGATTAAAAAACTCTGATATTTGGCTATACCCTATCTTCACAAATGAATCCACATTTGGCAAATTAGAGTAAAATATAAAAGGGAAAAATGATAAAAGCAATAAGGATTACTTATGTTTTTTTATTATATTGGAAATAGTTTTTAAATTCTATTTTAGTTTTGTCTTTGTAAAGTACATCAAAGCCAAGTACCAAAATTTGGAAGGAAAGAAAGAAGTGGAGAAAAATTGGTAAAGGGACTTTTTTTTTTTTAAATCAGTTCTGTGTATTGAACCCAGGGTCCCATGCATGCTAAGTAAGCATTCTATCATTGCTCTGCACCTCCAGATAGCAGTATTCCTTATATGTCTCTCAGGTTTCTTGACATTCTGCAGAAATAACTAACTTTGTTCTAGATACCTTCCAATCATCTTTTTCAGCAACTAGTCTAGGAATACAGATAGTATCCCTCTGAAGCAAGCATACTCTTTCAACATTATTAATAATACATTTCCAGATGAGGCTAGAACTTACTACTAGAGTTTGGGTTTAATATGTGCAAGGTCCTAGGCTCAATTTTTACTATAAAAATTAGTAAATAAATTTCCCTGTACAAGACATTTTTGTGTTCTGAGAGCATCTATAAACCTGTTAATTCACAATGGAGTAAAATTATAGATCTTGTATGATTCTTGACAATTTCAAAAAAAGGAGATAGAATGCTGACCTAGACAAGGACTTCTGGAAAAGGAAGAATGTAGACATTTGTGGGCTCATTAATGGGATTTGAAAATATTTTTTGGAAATTAGTAGTAAAGTTTTGTCTAAAATGTTATGATCTACTCAGTATTAAATCGTCTTTTATTTCCTATAATATGGAATAATTTGAGACTGAAGCCAAGGGGACAAAAAAGTAGTCAGTATAGGTAATGAATGATTGGGTCAAAAAGATGGGGACTAGTTCAGTAGGAAATACAATGTTAATAACTTCAGGACACTTCCCCCTCCTCTACCTGTTTCCAAGGACACCTGCCTGCAGAGAATTGTTCATCCCTATAAGGCCCTGTTAATGAATGCCCCCTGGGCCACTACCTTCCTGCTTGGAACCCTGGGAGGCACCTTTCCCCCCAGGATCACTCCACCTTTGGCCCACCTTCTCATCACTAGTCACCTACACCGGATGTGGGGAGGAGAGGCCATGAGAACAAAGGAATTATAGAAAGCATAAAAGGGGCAAGACACCCCAACTTCTCTGGACACCCAGCTCTGGGGCTCCTTCTTTGTGGAGAAGTCTATCTCTGTTCTATCCTTTAAACAAAACTTGGTTTCTACGCTTGACTCAGCGTTTCTCAGATTTTCTGATCTTCAACACCTGGGAAACAGAACGCAGCCCTGACTGATTGAAATCACCAGCCTCAGGATGAGACTGCAGAATGTTTACTGTACAGGTGTCAACATGTCCTAATCATTCATAACTTTTCTCTGAAATTACTTTTTGCTACTGTGATAGTAAGTCCCAGCCAACCATATTGTATTGACTTATTAATTTCCACCCTGAGTAGGCAGAATATTCCAATCATTTTTTTACAATATTTATACATATAGGAATTTGATAACAACAATTAAAACTTCTATTGCTATTCACAAAGACTACACAAGAGAAAAAGAAAACATACAATCCTCCATCTTCCCCGCCACCACCCTGCCTCAATTTGAATTATATGAACTTTGAATAGGAGAGTTCAGTCATACTAAGGTCTATTAGGAGTGGCAGGGTACTGCCAGCAGCCCTGCTTGTCATAGCATAGTCATGCAGCCCAAAGAAGAGAATAAGAGGAGCAAGTGGAAGGTATTTCCACATGAAGCAATGAGCTGCTTCTCACACAGAAGTTTTATCTCTGTCGCCCAGATGTCTCAGAGCTCACCACTCTCAGTGATTATAAAATAAAGGTTTTATTGCTATTTTATGACCAAATTATACCTTAATAGAATTCCTACCAGCCTGATAGAAACTAGCTCATTCAAAGTTTATCCCTCTCTCATTATTTATGGGAGTCCCCAAAGGCCTGACTTACCTGTGCATACAAAAGAGTCCATTAGCAAACAGCAGCCTCCATGTAAGATCACTGCTCTTTCTCTGGTGTACAGGCCCATTATCTGCCAAACTGCTGACAAGCCTTTCAGTCACTTCCTGCAGCATCAACACACTATCATTCACTTCAAAGCAAATAAACAACAACTGGAATCTATGCACTTCATCTTGTGGAGCAGTACTGTAGCCAGGTGATTAGGGAGGTGAGGATTTTTTTAACACATAAAATGTTGATTAGGAATACCTGCAATCAGCATTGCATATCTCCAAAAACTTCTTTCACTTATTTCTGAAGATTCTGAACTTTCTCTCATTTATTATTTTAGCAAGTGAACTAAGTTGTATGAGCTAGCACTGGCAGAGCTCACACCAGTTGCTCCTGTCTTCCTGATTCTCTGCTATAGCCTCTACTTTATTATGTAAAATCCTTCTATACAAACTTAAGTTCAAACTTAAGGAATGCATGGATTTCAGCTGTTACTAACAGACTTAGGGTGAAGATGAAAGTTATTAAGATAAACACACAGACATTCCATCATGTGGGTACTCTAACTTAGAGTTAGATTGGCAACTATCTGAATGATAGAAAGTAGGCAAAAGAAAAAGGGACAACATCTGAAAGATCATTACAGTTTATAGTTCTTGTTGCCACTGCAGTCAGGGACAGTGTTTCTAAAAAGTAGGTAAAAAGGGCACTTAATTTTTCCTTCAGTTTAGTTGTTCTCTTGTACCTTTCATACAGGCCAAGAATGACTTCAATGTATGAAGATACAAATCATATTTAAATAGTACATTGGATAAATTAATTAGTCCATGTGCCTTTCAGTCAAAAAATGGGACCCTTTCAATAATATAACTATTTTAAAATACTTTATGGCTGGGAATGCAGCTTAGTGATAGAGCCCTTGACTAATAAGATGATTTGAATGCAATGTTTTTTCCCTAAAGAATCTTAAGAAAAATATTGAGTACAAATAATCACTATTGTTAGTGATTTTTGCATTTTACCACATAACTGGAAACTTGACTGTATGAAAAGTAGATGAGAATAGAATTACTCAACTTTACCATTCTTTGCTGCATGGGAAACAGTGAGGCACATTTATAGACTTTCAAGTTTGGTGAAACATAGTCTAGAAAATTCTGTGCTAAGTCCAGTTGTGATTATCAGTATTGACTTTTGTAGTCATTAGTCCAGATAATATCTCACTATTTGTGCACACAAATTTCTTAGGGATCTTGGTAAAATGCACATCAAATTAGGTAGGTCTGTGTGAGTCCTCAGAATCCTCAATTCTAGTGACCACTTAGTGACTAATATGGTACTAATTTAGACCTCACTTGAGAATCAAGAATCTTCATTATTTTAATAATAATGTTATAACGTGTTTTGGATCAATTCTCATATATGCCACTAAATTACATTAGACTTTATCTTTATTCACTTTTGCAATGATGCATTATTTATTAAACACATAAGAACGGGGTATTGGAGTGAGGTAGCATTATTCCAGCTGTTGTAAATCATGAATAAACTCTCCATATAAAAATTGGTTCTAGATAATTTCTATAAGGAAGATTAATAAGGAACTACAATGCACATGCTCTAGTAATCATACACATTAATGGTGTCTTCTGAAAATACACCTTAGCACAAACTTTTATTAATTTTCAAGAAAGAGAAATATGGTACAGAAAATATCAAGTCATTCCATGAACTTATAAATGTAGGAAATATGGTACTGCCACCTCTTGGAAAGGGAGATAGTAGCAAATGAATGCCGTTTACCATTGTATGTACTATACACACACACACACACACATATATATATATATATAAAAACATACATTATATATATATATATTAGATGTATATTTTTAAAGTCATGCATTTTTTATTTTATATATTGATAGTTAATAATATTAAACTTAAAAATATAGATAGTGATACAGAAAGTATTCAGATTCTTTGAGATTCTATTTCCTTGTCATAATATGTTATGGTAAAGAGTTCCTCAGTAGAAAATAACTAAATTTCTTCTCTTTATTTTGGTGTCACTTACACAAGTGATAAAGAAAAATTATATGTTGGGTAGAATGTAGTGCCTATATTACTTTCACCAGAAATAAATTTAAATCTTTAAAAATATTTCCCTTCAGATAGAAATAAATAATTTTGGGTCAGTTTTTATGGTGATAGTAAGAAGAAATAGACTATTTACACTGTTTTTAAATAATATTTTAATATTTATTATTATCTGGAAATAATACACTTTTAATAATATTCATATTGCTTCATATGCTAATTCCTCAATTTAGTTAGCAAAATAAAACAATATATTGGCTAAAATATTTTGGCCCCTTTTATAATTTGGTCTGCAATATCAATTGTTTATTAAAGTAGAATAGAAACTTTAATACATAAATTTCCTATTTTCATGTTCATACATGACCAGTGAAACTCGACATTATATACAACCACAAGAATGGGATCCTAATTAGAATAAGTTATTCTCTATGTATTTATAATATGTCAATGTACACACTACTGTCATGTATATCTAAAAAATAAAAACTAGAACAAAAAGAACAGGGACAGAGGAATGAAGAGTGTCTGGGACTAAATACATATTTACACAAATAATAAAGGATGAATGTTGTAAGCACTGTTTTTGCTGCTGTGACCAAAGGATGTGACAAGAACAATTTTAGGAGGAAGTATTTATTTTGGGGCTCATGATTTTAGAGGTGTCAGTCCAGAAGTATCTGGTTCAATTATTCAGAGCTCAAGGTGAGGCAGAACACAATATCAGAAGATTATGGCAGAGGAAAATAGGTTAGAACTTGGCCACCAAGAAGCAGAGATTTGTTCAATGAGGACAAATAATATACCCCCAAAGGCATACCCCCAGGGACACACCTCCTCCAGCCATAGCCTACCTGCCTACAGTTGCACCTGGTCATTCCCTCTCAGGGAATTAAAGTACTAATTAGGTTTAGACTCATAACCCAATCATTTCACCTCTAAGCTTTCTTGCATTGTCTCACATATGAGCTTTCGGGGAACATCTCATGTCTAAAATATGACAACAAGTAAAATGAAGACATCTTACCCTTGGATAAACTGATATTCTGAACAAATTTAGGGTGGAGTTGCTAGATCTCATTATTTTATAGAAAGAGCCATTTTATACTTATGGAAAATCTTTAGTTTTGCAAATCTTGAGTCCCTATTACAATTCTTCTAAAATTAAAGTGCATGAGTCTGCCATGTATGATATAGAACTACAGAATATTATAACAGGAAATTTTCTTAGAAAGAATGTGTTTCTTCTAAGAATTTTACAAGTAAATATGCTAAAGTAAAATTAATTTTATCACAGTTTCAATTGAGGTTCCTGGATTAGATGTCCTCCCTGCTTTATAGTCTGATGTCCATTGATGATGAAAATACTGACAAATATTTGAAATCAACTTTTACTATACAACACAATATATCAGTTTTCTCTTCAATTATATCCTACAGTGTATGCCTGGTGTTGATTTTAGAAAACAGAGTTGTACATATCAATTTGTAAATTCTTCAAAGGATTTTGGAGACAATATTTTTTCTTTCTTGAATATTTTTCATTATTTTTTACATATAATGAATGATGAAGTCTCTGTTGAATAGATTAAAATACTATGATATATTGATGACATTAATAATGTCAATCATGTGTTTATTTCTTGCAAGGAATTCAATATTATGAAATTAGTATATTAATCTTGCATTATCACTTTGAAGTAGTGGAAAGTAAATATTATTTGACATATAAATTGATTTAAGGATCGAGAAGCAATTAAAATATGTTTTCCCAGTAGCAAGAGAGAAATTAATGACAAAAAAAATGATACACTTTGTGGTGGTTAATCTTGTGTGTTAACCTGACTGGCCATTGGGTATCCACACATTTGGTCAGACATTATTCTGGATATTTCTCTGAGCATGTTTTGGATGAGATTTATCATTTAAATAGTTAACTGAGTAAAACAGGTTGCCCTTCATAGTGGCTTCATCTAAGCAGTTGAAAATCTGAATAGAAAAAAAGGCTGAACTGTCCCTGAGGTAGAATTCTCCTGCCTAAGGGCTTTGAAACTAGAATATTGGATCTTCATGATCCTACAGCAGCTTGCTGGCCTTTGAATTTGATTTTAAACATTAGCTCTGTAGATTTGAATTTGCCAGTTTCTATAATCATATGAGCCAATTCCCTAAAATAAATCCCTTTCTCTCTCTTCTTCTCCCCTGTTCCCTTCAGGAATGTGCACAGGTGCGCCGTGTAACACACACACACACACACACACACACACACACACAATTGGTTTGTTTCTCTAGAGAATACTGACTCAAACATATTTCACACATTGTACTATTCAGCTGGGCAAGTACTGTCTAATATAATTTTAATTTTTTTCATCATATTATAGGTTAGGGAGTATAGAGATGTTGGGTATTACTACAATGATTTATTTTACCAGTAAAAATATGGTGAGTAGGTTATGATTGTAGAAAGCTGATGCTATCTGATTAGTTTTCTTCAACTTTTTAGTGAAATTTAATGAAAACCCAAAAAGGGTGCACAGTGCAAAGAGTTGTAGAAATTTTGGAATAAGATCAGAAACAATGAAGAATTTCTACCTCCAGCATGTTACAAGTTTGCTGGTAAAACTTTAAGCCCATAGTGAGAAAAACAATAAATTATTATATTTTCTCCCTATGAGTTTGCCTCAATTTCAGGTATCGTCTACACTGTATATGAGAAATTCATAAGTTGTTTGTGAATATAGTTTCTTATTTCTCTAGGCAAGGTGATGCATGATTGTAATCCCAGCAAATCAGGAGGCTGAGACAGGAGCATTTCAAGTTCAAGGTCAGACTTAGCAGATTAGTAAGGCCCTCAGAAATTTAGTGAGACTCTTCTCAAAATAAAAAGAATTGGGAATGTAGCTCAGTGGTGAGCACTCCTGGGCTTAGCTCACTCAGTGTTCTCTCCTCACACTCTCTCTCCTCTCTCTCTCTCTCTCTCTCTCTCTCTCTGTGTGTGTGTGTGTGTATACTGTGTTGTTTTTTAAAGTAGCCAGAATACAGAACTGCTTTCCACTCTGCTTTCATTATGGACTATCTATGACATTATATGATGGAAGATAGAAATGGAAAGCAGTGGTTCTTTATATCTAACTAATATGCAGGATTTAGAAGAAAGACACTAAACACATTTTGCTCTGGAGGTTATTATATTTTTCTTGCTCTCAGTAAAGAGAGAACTACAAACAGCATCTGAGTAATTATAATGAACTGCATGCTTCCAATGAAAATGACCAAGCACTGGGATCAAAGAGTCCTGCACACATCAGCACAGCCACAATAAATGTATATTAATCAACGTTTGAATTTTGCATAAAGTCGGTGCACTTCAATCTGCCCTAATGCTTAGAATTTAAAATGGATAAATTAATATTAAACAGTTAGAACATGTGAGGAAGCAAGAACAATCTGTAGATGGTCACAAGATAGAACACATCATAGTAATTCAAAATACATACAGATAGCCTGTAATTCCAGCTCTCAGGAGGCGAAGGCAAGAGGATCCAGAGTTCACAGGCAGCCTCAGCATTTTAACAAGTGCTAAGCAACTCATTGAGAACCTGTCTCTGATAAAATACAAAATATGGCTAGGGATGTGGCTCAATGGTCGAGTACCCCTGAGTTCAATACCTGGTACAACCCCTGCCAAAAAAAAAATACACACAGGTAATTAAAAAAACAAGAGTCTGTGAAAAATGTATTCAACTTCAAACACCAATAAGGGAGCATATGAGACAGGGAGAGCAAATGGTTCAATTAGCAAAATGAACCCAAGTGGACAATACATGCCCCAGTACAAAGTCCAACATATCAACATGATAAAAAAGTAGAAATAATTCTAATAAAATACTCAATGAAGAGGCATTTTTCATTTGCAAGCTCAGAAATTAAGGGAGAATGCTTAAGATGTAAGGCAGGTAAAACGAGATGAGAAGAAAAACAAACAACCAAGAAAAAAAAGAAACAAATGATTAATGCCCCAAAATACAAGTTTTCATGGAGAAAAATGCTGAAAGGGTAAAATATAAAAACATTAGCATGTTTCTGCAAACAAATGAACATAGCCTGGGAAAAAAAAAAGATGAGTTGTTCAAAAGCTGGTACCACATCTGAATCCTATTATTTGTGTAGTAGTGTTATTAAATTGAGTGAGTGGTCATTGTTTGTCGTAGGGTATATTGTATTAAAATAAATCTTAAAATCTCATGGCTTAGCACTACAAATACTTATTTTTCATTCACCCTATATCTATTATGTTGGCAGCATATTTAGGTTATTATAGTCTTTCTTCTCAGATTCCAGATGATTATAGCTCTGTCTTTACATTGGCTTCCAATATCATCTTGATATAGGAAAGAAATATGATAAATTATCCTCAGGTTTTGAAAACTCCAGTAAATTGATACACACCACTTCTACTCATATTTCATTGAACAATACAAGCTGTGCTATTGTACTCTATTTTACACTGTATGATAGATACCCAAGTAAGTTCACATATAACAAGAAAACTAGAAGTAACCAAGGTCAGTAACTGATAAAGAGTGAAAAAAGAATAAGGAGTCTTAGATTTCTCATATATTCTAGTTCTTTACACTGGATAGCTTGTTAAATCTTAAGTGCAAAGAAAGGAAAGAGGAAGTAAAAACAGCTCAGCATGTGTGAGAGGATCTATTAGCAATTCAGTGTAAATGTGTACTTAGGTACATACATACTACCATATGTAGCAGGTATTGTATCATAAATATATTAGCAGACAGCTTGCCACTCTAGTAATGTCTTTACAAAATTGTATGCCAGCTTTGAGTTAATGCAATGATTCAGACCCACTACCTTAACCTGCTTTGTGATACTAGAGATAAACCTTGTAAACATTTATCTTTTGCCAGCTGGAATGACATAAAACAAGATTGCTGCAAGGAGGCTGCATGAGTAGTGGGCTTTTCTTCTTGGTCTTTGGTTTCTCTCTCTCCTTTTCCTCTGCTGTTCATAGCAATCCGTTGCTATGGGATGCCCACTGAGACTGACTTTCCAGTGAGCTCTGGTGACTTAATCCCAGTTTCTCAGCAATTTGTTACTACTATAGCTGACTTTCTCACAAGTGTTGGCAGGCACTTGTCAGATAGTCTCTCAGCATGGTTCATAACCTCCACGAGAGGCTTCCCAGTGAGTCCCAATGGCACATCACAGGGCGATTTCATAGAGAGTTTCAGCAGCACTCCCATGAATGGCAGGCCTGTATGTTCAGTTGCAGCCCCAAATTCAGATCCAGTGCATTTCTTTGACATCCAAGAGGGCAATTCTCTTCTGTTCAGTCCCAGCCTGTTATATTAATATTTTTTATATTTTAAATTTTATGTTTGTGCTTAAACATCTTAGGCCTTTGCTAATGCTGGACACACTACCATTCCAAGTGCTAGTTAGTTTCTCAAAATAATAAACAATTTGTTTGGTAGCAAACTTGACCTGCCAACCAAGCCATTGAAGCCCATGCCCCCAATCATATCACTTATTCAACTCTCACACACCAAATCATAATTCTCTGCCCTATATTGTACCAGGGCCAGATAACAAACAACTAGGTATTACTCCTATAGCCCTGAACCCACAGATATTATTTGAACTAGTCAGTCCTAGGGTGCTTACATTGCCTCACTGAATTCGTCCATGAAAACCACAAGAAAAGGCTTTTGACAGTGTTTTCCCTTACACTGGATATGATGGTATAGATGGTACAGTTGGGTATGGCTCTGAATATTTACTTGTTTTAGCAAAAGGCAGAATCAACAGTGGCATGTGTTCAATAAGAAGTGATATGTCAGAGCTTTGCTTGTTTGATATGGAAGAGGGATTCCTTAGGATTAAGTAGATAGGTGTATTGGAGTGAACTTATCATAAACAGAACACAGTGTGAATCCCCAAGTATATTTCACAAAATCCCTGAAGTCACCACTTTCACTAAGGCATCAAGAAACATATGAATGAAGTGCAAAAGCTGCATCCATGAAAAACCTGTAAGGTAAGTGTTTCCCTTTGTATGTCATGTATGAGCAAGGGAGATAATACATTGATATGATCTCCCTGATTCCAGCAGTGCAGTTAATGGATATTGTGTACTCTTGTTAAAATATCCATGTCTTGAGGAATAATACTGGCAAAGAAACAGGGCACAAATTTCTAAGATTTTAACAAAAATTTAGATGCATATTTGAGTGTAAGTATGAAAGTCACTACTTCTCCACTTGAGTCCTGAAGTTATGTATTTTGACTTGGGGAAGACAGCAAGTTATAATGTTCTGTGAGTCAATCATACAAACCATATACTGCATCCTTTTAGGATTTTATGTCCCAGTGGGTCCCATAACTGAATTTTTAATAAACCATTTTATTTTAATTTAACTCAGACACTCTATGGGAGTTAGGTGTGTGTTAAAATAAGATAATTCCATGAATATGAACCCATTGTTATTCTTCCTTTTTGAGAAATGAGTTTCTTCAACAGAATGTTAATATAGGGAATTTCATAAATGTCTGCAAAGCATTTTGAAAGTTAATGAATAGTTAGTTATTCTATAGTCTGAATGAATGTCTGTGTCCCCCCTCCCAAATTAATTTTCCTCAAGTTAATGGTTTTAGGATGTAATAACTTTTGTGAAACCATTGGCCTTTTCTCACAATGTGATTAATACCCTTACATAATACACTTGCCCCTTCTACTATATAAGTAACAGCAAGAAATTACCATATGTTATCCAGGAAATGGGCCCTTACCAGACATCGAATCTTCTGGCAACTTGGTCTTAGACATCCCAGCTTCTAGAATTGTGAGCAATATATTTCTGCTGTTTATAAGCTAACACTCTATGGCATTTTTTATAGCAGCCTGAAAAGACTGACAGGTGGTGTTTGCACAAGCGTTACTTGGAGAGAAGGCAATCCATATTCAGAGTGTATCTATTTCAGTGAGAACAAATCTCTGCTCCTCCATGATGGAAGAAGTCCAGTCTAATCTACAGTCACCAGACAGGCTTGTCTCCCTCAGGCAATGTCAACTGTGCCCTATCTGGTTTTCAGTGTTTACCTCCTTATTAACAATTTAGGCACTCAGCAGTACTGTTAATCAGTTCATCGCTGATAAGGGAAATTGTTGTTGAGCTCATGCATTGATTCCAGTTCTACCACCATGACCATTTTGTTCATGGGCCTACTGAGCCATTACTGCATGGATGGATAGGGGAAAGATGCCAACCCATGTCTAGAGAGTATAACATTTTATCCACATGATTATTTAGAACTTCATTTGCTGTGAATGCCCTTTGAAGCACATTCACAGTGGAACAAATATACTCACAGTGTGTGCAAATTTTGAAAATTCCATTCAATATTTTTCTTGAGATTTTCTTATCACCAATCTTCTAATTCTATTTCTTCCAAGGTCCTAATTCCAATTCAACTATTAACAGCTTCACACAAGTAATACAGATCTTTGCTCCTGATCTTCTGTCACTTCGGGCATATTGGACATATAAATGTGCTATTTTAAGTTCTGATCAGTGGAAGAATTTCACTTCTCACTTTACAGTTTGTGTATTGATATGAGGACTTTGTGCAGTCCTCATATCCATCTAACCTATATGTAAAATATATGTGAGTTTATATTTTCAGTCCTCAGTCAACCAATCTTGAGGAATACCCAGGAGCCATAGGAATGGATTGTGAATGGATTGTGGGCATAGCAATTGGTGTTGAGAGCATCTGAACCACCATCTAGGAAACATTGGTAATGTCTGGACATGCCCACGTTTGGTTATATTCTATGTTTCGTGTATCATTTATTCATCTATATTAACCAAGTTGTAGCACTTCCCGCATGGGCAGATTCCAAGTGAGTTTTTCTGGAGCTACAGAAAGAGGCTTTCCAGTGTTTCCATAGCACCTCCATGGGAACATTACCAGTGAATTCTGCCTCTTTCTTTAGCCAGCTTCTCATGAGGTCATTACCTGCTTGCCACATCTGACCTTCAGCATCAAGAATGACATTTGTAGCAACCAATGAATATTTTCACATCCTTTAATGAGAACTAAATTTCAGTATTATGATGGTGGTGGGCGGGGGGGGGGTCTTTCAAATTTGTTCCTTCCTCTGTCTCAGCCATAGATACAGTGGTGTTATTTTTGTTTTCACTATCTACTACCCTAAAAATTTAGGCTCAATTTTTTCCTTAATTAAATCTGTTGTAAATCAGTTAATACAATTTAGTTTAAAATATTAATTTTCAATTAGGTGTTTTTGTTTTGTTTTGTTTGTGTGTGTGTGTGATATGTGTGTATGTGTGCATGTGTTTGTGCCAGGGATTGAACTCAGGGGCACTCAACTGCTGAACCATATCCCCAGCCCTATTTTGTATTTTATTTAGAGACAGGGTTTCACTGTTGTTTAGTGCATTGCTTTTGCTAAGGCTGGCTTTAACTTCTCAATTCTCCTGTCTCAGCCTTGGGAGCTTCTGGGATTACAGGTATGCGCCACTGTGCCTGGCTTAATTAGGTGGTTGTTATTTCAAGAGTGAACTGTGAATTATGAATCACCTATTTTCCCTGAGGTATTTTTTCCCTCTTTAGACTATATTGAGATTATACCAATTTGTATTGAATATCAAATGTATGGCAGTGACTGTGCCAGTGTTGTTGGGATTTAAGTAATACCAGTGTCTTAGTGATACCAGTGATAACCTCTGTTGTTGTTAAATGAGTAATAAACAAAAAAAAAATATGTAGTTGGCCCCTTCACAATGCTTTCAGTATAGTGGGGGAGAAAGAGGAGGTGGATGAGGAGGATGAGAAGAAATAGAACAACAAGTAAAACAACGAGATGTTTAAACAGACAAAAAGTGGAGGAACTATAGACTTTGTGATAAAGAAAATGTTCTCTAGATCATTAACATTAATATTGTGGGCACAATGTTTGCAAAACAAAGTTAGAGGGAATTAAGAGTATTCTTAGCTGAGAAAATATCATTTGTCAAAGTAACTAGCCTGAAAGAAAGAAAAGATATGAAATGAAAACAATAGAAAACAGGTAATGAGAGAGAACATAGAGAGTCTCGATTACATGCAAAACTGTTTCTGTTACTGTTAAATCACTTAAATATTGTATGGAGAAAAAACTGAATGGTTGTAAGTTTGAGACTATGGATGCAGTATCTACCAGGCAAAGATGATGATTTTAGCTGAACAGGTTACAGAAGAAACAATGCATTTGAAATATTTCAAAATATTTTTGAGAATAAATTTGAAATGCCTTATTTAGTAAACCTGAGGAGAGGTAAAAGACATGGCAAGATGTACTTAAAATGCTGATTGCTATGGTGAGGATCTGGAATACACCCTAAATGACTGTCTGTTAAAGACTTAGTTGTCAGATTGTAGCTATTGTTTGCTGGTAGAATTTTTAAGAGGTGGTGCCTAGTGGGAGGTTCAGGTCATTGAGGGTGTATCCTTGATGCAAACTGTAAAGGCACTGGTCTCTTCCTCTTTCACTTCCCCACCATGAGCTCAGAAGTGTGGCTTTACCATATGCTCCTAGTCAGAATATGCTGCCTTTCCACAAGCCCAAAAGAAGAGGGTCAATTGACCACAGACTGTTGTTGAAGCTGATTGTTTATTAAAATCAACATAAGACACATTAATGTAAGAAATGCATGATTCATACCTTCATCTATTGTATAAGAAACTCAGGAGATGGGAAGATTATAATTTTTAAAAGTTTCCAGGTGATTCAAATGATTAAACAGGTGTGAAGTCAACTTTCTGATATCCATGTTATCATCTGAAATCTTATGATCAATACAAATTAGTACGTAAATGCCTTTTGAGTTTCTGCTAAAAAACAATGGACAGCTTCAATGAGAAAGATAATGGGGTATGATCATATGGGCAATCGATTTATGTCCTTTTCTTTATGACCTGAGGCTCCTCAGGAAAAATGAATTCCCTAATATCTGACCTACATAATAAAAAACATTCGAGGTGGTCATTATGGTTTGGATATGAGGTATCCCTTAAAAGCTTGTGTGTGAGACAATCCAAGAAAGTTTAGAGGAGAAATTATTTGATTATGAGGCCCTTCATATAATCAGTGAATTAACCACCTGATGGGATTAATTGAGTGGTAACTGAAGGCAAGGTAGGAGGTGGGACATTGGGGGTGTGGCTTTGGGGCATATATTCACATCTGGCAAGTGGAGATCTTCATCTCTGCTGCCTCTTGATCATCATGTGAGCTGCTTCCCTCCACCACGCTCTTCCACCATGATGTTCAGCCTCACCTCCACCCCAAAGTATGGAGCCACCTGTCTATGGACTGACACCTCTGCAACTGTGAGCCCCAATATAGACTTTTCCCCCTCTAACATTGTTCTGGTTGGGTTGTTTTATCACAGCAGCAAAAAAGCTGACTGAAATAGAAATTTGACTAAAACCATGGCCTTCTTACTAGATTCTTGACTCCAGCTAGCTCCCTATGAAACAACAGCTTCACTATATACAGAATGTTAAGGTAATATAGCTATTTGATTCAATACATATGAATATTTTTTCAGTTCTGAACAACAAAAGGCCACTTTTATGATGACCTATAAGGTCCAAGGTTGTCTCTAATGATGACAACAATTTAAATTTTTATGGGCACAGAAACACGAGCCGCTCAAGCAGGAACAAAGCTTTATTTTTAAAAAGGCCGCCAGTCCCCGTGTGCGCCCTGCTAGCAAGCCAGTCCACACACGTGTGTCTTTTTACCGGAACCGGGGGGCCTGGACCTCCCCCGGAAATTCCCTCCTACTATCCTTCCCCAACCAATGGGAACTCTCCGGGAGTCCCGTAACATGAGTCCTGTAACAGGCCAAGGTGAACAGCAGGAGTCCAATTTCCATATGAATATAAAGCTTAACATAATCATATCATCTCAATGGCTAGCTGGCAGTCACCTAAACCAAAGGTGCCATGTATCATAATACTTTTGCTGTGGCTCCTAGCAATCACTGTTCCTTTTCATTGCAGTCACATTGTCATCTTTATCCTTCTGTAAGCATACTGACTGTATATGACCCTCTGAGCATTATATCTGCTTTTTTTTTTTTTTTGCTGAAATATTTGCTTCCAGGAAGCCACTTGGCTCATCTCTTACAGTTTTGTTGATATTTTTTATTTGTTTTAAAAAGTCATCTGTAACCATCTCTGACTATTTTATGTAGAATATCCACGCATATCATATTTTATCACTACTTGCTCTGGTCTGAATGTTTGTGGTGCCTCAAATTTTGTATGTGGGAACCTAATACCCAAAGTGTTTTTATAATGAGGTGGGGCTTTTAGGTTTGGAGACTGATTGAATTATAAGAACTCTATTCCTATAATTAGAATTAGTGTTTTTATAAAAAGGAGCTTTAGGAAGTTTCCCTAACCTTCTATCATTTGAGGGCATGAAAGGATTCATTTGTGAGAAACTCGTCCTCACCAGATATTGAATCTTCTGGCACCTGCATTTTGGAACTCCCAGCTTCCAGAAATGTGAGCAATATATTTTTATTTATAATTTACTCAATCTAAGATATTTTAATAACAGTGAAAATATACTAAAATACTAATTATCAACCTCAATTATATCTTTTGGTTTTTGTTTACTTTTGCAAAAAAAAAAATTAGTGTGGTGGCAAGGTAGGTATGGAGGAATGATCATCTAAAATCTGTAATTAGATCTCTATATTTTGGTGAATCTTTGTTTCTAGGAAGTAACTTTTAAATGTGTTTCTAAGTTTTCTTTTTAGTTTTCCCCCTTTATGTAAAACAAGAAGACCAGAGGGTCTGGAATTTGGTGTTTCTCCCCCCACCCAAGCTTCTGATAATGCACAAGTTGTGTTTAGTAGCCCCCCCCCCTAGATTTTCTATTGAGGGCAGGCAGTCCTTTGTTAAGGACAACAGAATGCACTTCCAAAAAGTTAAATGGCTAGTTATTTCCTTATTTTCCTCAAATGTATGAAGGGCATTTTCTCCATCTACCTATTGAAAACCTGCAGGTAAAACTAATGAATATATATGTCACCCACTAAGACTGAGCCACTGGGATTTTACTTCTCAAGCTAGTCCAAAACAAACTTCCAGCAATTTTCCAAGCACAATTTAAGTATCCTACCAGTACTGATTCCAGTGCTAGATTTCTAATTCTGGAATTCTAATTTTTAGGGAACTGAGGTTCTTGATATTTGCCTCCAGTTTGTCCTGTAACTTTATTTCTCTGAGGAACCTATGGAGAGCTATTAAATTTAGGTTTGTCTTCTTTTTTCTTCTTGTTATTATAGGAATGATCATTTCCAAATTTTTACATGTTGAATTAAAAACCAGCAGTCATGTTTATTACTTTTTGAATATAGTTTCCTTTCTATCTTCTCCAATTACAAGTAGGCTAAAGGGTATTACAGATATTTGTCTGTTTTACAAGTTGTACTAATTCAAAACTATGGCATATGGCAGGCACGCACCAAATATTTATTGAATGTATAATGCATAATTTTTTGGTTTATACAAAAGGATGGGTTCTTGCCCTATTGTCTATTGCTATCCTGAGTTCTTTAATATATTAAAATTAAAGTTAGTTTTTAGAAGCCCTCAAAACCAAAATATAGAATGTTCTCACAAGGGTTTCAAAATCTCTCAAACCCTTTGAGTTTAAAGGTGTCTATCTTTTAGGATAAACATGCCTAGAAAACCGGTAAAAGGCTAAACAAGAAAACTTTTATGGCATAGAAATCTTCAAGTAAAGCTATTATGAGTCACCCACTAGTCAAAGAAAAGAAATCATCAATGCATAGTGCTTTTCTAAATCGGAGTTATAGGGTATCTGTCTAAATGATGAGCTAAGAAAGATTTAGAGATTTTGCTTAATTTTGTGGTTAGGAGTGTATTCCTGCAGCTGCACATCCAACTATAGACCATTTTTTATTCAAGAAGACAGTAATGATGTTTTCCCACTGGGTGGAAAAACTATGAGCTGCAAAATTCTCTTCTGTGGTCCTCAATTTTTTTTCATTTCTTCTCTTTACTTTCCAAATTTCAGAGTACACTATTATATCAGCAACTTATTACCTAGAAATGATCAATAGAAACTAACAGATACTCTTTCTTATATTATAGAGAAATATAAAACATGCAATAACATCAAGAAGGAGAAGTTATCTCAGCTATTATTTGATTCTCCTTTCAATGCATATTCTTCAATAAATTTAGAAAATCTTTGGGTCTTTGTGTGGAAACTAGTAGCAAGAATTTAATACTTTCCCACTCCCATACTAATTTAAAATTTTTGTACAATTTACATACAATTCTTCTTTATTTATTGATTCCTGAAACAGTTATTTCATATGGAATCTACAATGAGTCTGAGTTTTTTATTAGATTTTGTAAAACAAAAATTGAATATCTCATAGAACTCAACTATGAGTTGATGGCAAGATACACAAAGAACAACTAGCTTCAGAGATAAATAAAGGAAGGTAATAAAAAATTTAAAAGAATAGAGTAGGTCATGCTTTTTGGAGTGAGTGAACACATCAAAAGAGAAAAACTTGACAGAAGAGAATATTTCAAACAGAGAAATACATAAACATGACAATTTGGAAAGAACAGGATATATAACCATGCAACTAAAAACACCCATGTGTTCAGATGCACATCACAGAGTTGCAAACTGGAAATTTCAGATACTTAGCAGCAGTGTACTTCTGTCTGGTAACACTGTTTAGGATATCTTAATTGACTTAATAGATAACTTTCTAACTTCTAACTGCTTAGTGTGAGAGTCTACAAGTTCCATTGATTTAGGTGAATTCCGCAAATGCAATTACTTTCATTAAATAGAAGCAGGATTCTGCAAAATTTAGAGAAAAATTAACTTAGTCTAAGGAAACATTTTTTTTAGTAACCCTCACTTTCTCTAAAAGTTGTGTCACACCCAGACTTCTTTGATTCCAAGATCTGTGCCATTTTTCTACACTTTATTATATAAACAAGGTTTGAAAATGATGGGGACTGAATAAAATAATGTGAATATATTCAGTGAAAAACGGTGGGGAAAGGAAGACATATATGGATAACTTGTAAGTGGCAAACAGATGAGTTAGCAAGACTCTATTGTACATTCTCACAGGGAATAGTCAGTCTCGGAAGAGCAAGATTCACTTGAACAGAGTTCTTAACATTCAAGGGTGCTGTGATGGAGAAAAATGCTATTTAGTTATTGTAAAGAAAATCACAGGAAGTCTTTCAGTACAATTTGTTTAAAATGAGGATAATAACAGTATCTACTTAACAGAGCCATTGTGAAAATTGTATCATTGCTTTCTAAATTTTAGTGTACGGAAAGCATACACATGATGATGTGCTTATATATCAAAAGGTTAAACATATAAACTTTAACCATTATATACCAAAAGGTTAAACATATAAACTTTAACCATTAAAGTTCAAAGGCTGAATATAATACCAATATAAAATACCTAGAACTTTCTGTGTCACCTACTTTGAGGAATACACAGAAAGAATACATAAGATAATCATTGTTTATACAAAGAATACATAAAATAAACTGTTCAGCTCACAGTATGTTATTAATGAAATATTATTACTACAATTTTTTCTCAGTGATTCTGTTGGTAAAATTTTTCAGCTGAAAATTAGAAGTTTGGGTACAGTAAGACATATCAAGTAAAGTACGAATTTATCTTCTCTTTGGAAAATCACATCAAACCCTTTATTAATTGAGTTTAAGTTCTGGCACACATATGCCTCAGGGACATTCCATTTTCGGTGATAAACTAAATTCCAAAAATTCAGGTATTGTCATGATACTTGCATCCATATTTGGAATGGGATCTTAGAACAATGTTTTTCTTTATAAGCTTTCTCATTTTTTAAATTTTATCTTCTCTAATGATTTTTGATGATGAAATAACATATCATCAATATTTGTATTTCTCCTTTTTCCTCCAGCATTCAAATATATTTTCTTATCTCTTTTTAAAGTTAGCCAGGATTTCAGAGTTTTTCTGTTTTTAAAGATCCCATTCTCAATAGAATTTTGACAGTTTCCATGATTCTCACTGAGGGTGTGTGTGTGTGTGTGTGTGTGTGTGTGTGTGTGTGCGCGCACACGTGTATTTCTTCAATTTCTTTTTCTTTATTGAATGCTGAATACATTAAGCAGACACCATGTTAACAAAATTCTCTGAAACTTTTTGTTCTGATTATTTAAGGAGTTATAATTTCCTTAGAAAGTCTTCTTGTCTTCTTTATGTTCACTGTTTAATGATATGCTGAATATGATTCTAAATTTCTACCACATTAATTATGAGATAATTGTGGCAGATAAATTGTGGCAGGTAAGGAAAGTAAAGGACATAAAAGTAACATGCTTTTCCTCAGATGACTTTACACTATTTCATATAGTCTTGAGTGGATGACTTCTAAATTTATACAGAATTTCCCAAATTTAATGTCTCAACATTGGATTATACTTTCATGATTCTCACAAAGGCTTTAAATTGTTTAGATTTGCTTCAATTAATGCTTGTATTTTTGATATTAATTTAATATTCTAATGTGATTAACTTTAATTCAAAACCATAAAAGAAACAGCGAAGTTCATTACATTATAATAAAAGAATTCACCAAAGGAATGAAACATTTTAAAATATGACCAATATGGGAGCACTAAATATAGAAAGCAAATATTATACAACCTAAAGAAACAAATAGACTGCATTACTATAGTAGCAAGGACCTCGATATCTCATTTGCCATAATAGATCAATTAGACTGAAAATAAGTCAGGAGACATTGTACTTAAATTATACTTCAGAGTAAATAGAACAGACATATACAGAACATTCCATCCAACAGGTGAAGCATACACATTCTTCTCAAGCACACTCAAAACATTCTTCAGTATAGATCATATGTTAAGCTACCAAAACATTCTAGCATTTTTAAGAGTATTTAAACCATGTAAAGTTTCTGGATCAAAATGTGATATATATATATCACATTTTCTGTACTCATTCATTTGTTGAAGGGCACCTAGGTGTCTTTTATAGCTTGGCTACTGTGAATTTTGCTGCTATAAACATTGTTGTAATTATCACTGCAGTATGCTGATTTTAAATCTTTTAGATAAATATTGTGATACCTGGGTCATATGGGGGTTCCATTTCTAAGTTTTGAAGATTTTCCATATTGCTTTCTAGAGCATTTACAATAAATTTTTAATCCCACTAACAATGGATGAATCTAACTGTTTTGCCCAAATCCTTGACAACATTTATTATTTTTTGTATTCTTGATAATTGCCATTCTGACTAGAGTGAGATAAAAATCTCAATGAAGTCTTGATTTGCATTTCCCTAATTGCTAGAGATATTGGACATTTTTTCATACATTTGTTGACCATTTGTCTTTCTTCTCTTCAGAAGTCTGCCCATTTTTTGATGGAGTCATTTGATTTTGCAGTGTTAATTTTTGGTGTTATATTTTTTAATTGTTTGTTCATTTTGAATATTAATGACCTATCCTGAGGAGAAGGTGACGAAGATCTCTCAGTCTATAGGTGCTGCCTTCATGCTTTACACTGTTAGAAATAAACAATAGGAAAAGTCTTCAAAACATGTAACTATGTGGAAATAATAGTCTTAAACAATCTATGGCTCAAAAATGAAACAAAAAGTAAATTAAAAATACATTGTTACAAACAAGCAAAGATAGAAATACAACATAACTAAATGTACAGGGTAAAGCAATAAGCAGTCCAGAATGGGAAATTAATAGTTATTATATATATAATCTATATATATGAAGAATATTATATATAGAGAGAATATTATATATATATATATATATATATATATATATATATATATATATATGAAGTAAGACCTCACATGAGCCACTTAATGTTATATCTCACGGGACTAGGAAACAGCAACAAACTAAGCCCAAAGTTAGTAGAAAGAAGGAAACAAAGATCAAAAAAGAAATAAAAGAAATGGAGAATAGCAACATAGAAAAATTTAACTAATCTAGGAATTGGCTTCTGGAAAAGATAGCTGAATGCTATGGTGTGTTCCTGTGGTATCACTGAGGCTTCAAAGGTAATTTGAGCTCATAGTTTGAGGTCAACTTGTGCAACATAAGCAACATAAACCCCCTAAAATAAAATAAATAATTGAGTGCGCACGAGAGAAGACTCAATAAGTTTAGAAATGAAAGAAGAGACATTTCAAGAGATATCAGGAAAAAACTGAAGATTATAAGAAACTATGGTGATCAATTAAACATCAACAAACAAATTGGATGATCTAGAAGCGGATAAATTTCTAGATATATAGAAAGTACTAAGACTGAATTATGAAGAAATAGAAAATCTGAACAGAGGAATAATGAGTAAAATAATTGAATCTGTAACAAACAGTCTCTCATCAAAGAAAACCCAAGACTGCACAGCTTCACTGTTGAAATCCACCAGCGGTTTAAAAAATTACTAACATTATCATCAAATCTTCCAAAAATATCAAAGTGGAGAATACTTCCAAACATATTTTAAAAGGCCAGTCTTGCCCTGATGTGAAATTCAGACAAAGAAGAATATTACAAGAAAATACAACTATAGGCCAAGATCTCTGAAGATCATGAAAGTGCAAAACTTTTCAACAAAGCATTAGTAAACCAAATCCAATAACATTTTAGAGAACCATTTATGATTTCAAGGGGGATATATCCCTTTATTGCAAAGATGGTTTGACATAGGCTTATCAAGAACATGATACATAAACATTAATAAAGTGAAGCATAAAAGTCCTGTGATTATCTCAGTAGATGCATAAAACTTATATGATAAAATTCAATCCATTTTCATGATAAGAACTGTTAGCAGTTTGAGTATAGAAGGAATGTACCTAAACATAATAAAAGCCATATATGACAAACCTTTAGATAACATCATTATTAATGAGTAAATGTTGAAACTTTTACTAAAATACTAGACAAATAAGAAAGATGCTCACATTTACTAAGTATTTTTAACACAGTACTTAAAGTCCTAGCCATAGCAATTAAGTGAGAGAAAGAAATGAAAGTCATCTATATAGAAAAGGAAGAAATGAAACTGTATGAATTTGCTTAGGACATGGTCTTATATAAAAAAAACACATAAAATTTCACCAAAAATAGGTTCAAACCAATAAAAAAATTAATATCAGTTGCAGGTTAGAAAATCAACTACAGTACAAAAGTAGTAGTTTTCTATTTGTATAGAAAGTATATCTAAAAGGAAATTAAAAATATAATCTCATTATAATAGCAAGAATGAGAACAAAAAATACTCTGGTGAATTTAACCATCAATGTGAAGACTTATATCCTGAAAAAAATAAACCATTAATGAAATAAATTGAAAAAGATACAAATAAACTAAAAGATATCCTGTGCTCAAGGATTGAAAGTATTAACAGAGTGAAAAGATCCATGCTACCCCAAATGATCCATAAGTTCTGAATAGTCCCTATCAATTCCAATATAATTTTTCTTGGAAATAGAAAAAATGCTAAAATTCATATAGAATCAAAACATTACAACATCTAAAGCAATTTTGAGAAATAAAAAGAGAGTTGAAAGCAGAACATTTCTTGAGTCAAAATTATACTGCAAAGCTATGGTAATCAATTAAAAGGGTACAATAGTGACAGAAAAACATAGATAAATGTAACAAAACCTTTTATTACAAAATATAATAATGTTTAAATACTATAAATATTTGTCTTAAAAATAAAAAATCCCATAAGATATTTTGAGTACATTATGATTACCAAATTAAAATTTTAACAGCAGTTTCTTTAACATATCAATTTTCAGTTTTAATTGTGATGAAGAATACAAAATAAGTAAAAACATAAAATACTTAGTGTTGACAGTTGCATAAAATGTGGAGGTTCCATGTAAAAAAATTAGAAAATATTATAATATTGAAGAACTGTAATTAGAATCCTAATAATTAACAAGACATAATATGTCCCTATATTAGAACATTCAATGTTCTAAGCCTGTTGATTTCCTAATAAATGATGTTTGTTTTATATATTACTAATGTTTTCAAAAAATTGAAATACATTTCTAAAAAAATAAGGAAAATATATATCAGTAATAAAATATTAAATTTTATTTTAAAAAAATATTTTATATTTACAAATGTCATAGTAAGTTCTGACTAGATAAACGATAAAAGAAGGCACAGATTGCAAAACTGAAGTATGATATATACATGTATATATGTTTTGCCACATAATTTTACTATACGTAACTGTTGGCATCATTATTGCATTTGGAAATAGTCATAATTTACTGAAATTATGTCCATGTTATGAGCTATATAAAAGTGTAATTAGTATAATAATGTATATACCTAATGTATATATCTACACCATATATATTTAATAAATGTTAATTGCTAAAATATTAAGAGAAAACTAAAGGAATTTTGGCTATTGAGGGAGGAAAACTACACAAAAATAAAAGCAATAAATCTAATAAAAATCTTCACCAGAATAAAAATTTTACTTTTTAATAGCAATTATTTGAAAGTTTATAGTAGTGGTGGTATATTTGTTTCTCATTGGAAATACTGTTATTGTTTGGAAATGAGGTGCCTCCCAAAAAAAATCCTGTTCACGCAGGAATATTCAGAGATAAATTATTTGATTATGAGAGCTGTAACCTAATAGGTCAATCCTAGTTTGAATGGACTTCCTGGGTGGTAAATGTAAGGAAATTAGGGTGGCTAGAGGAGTTCAGCCATTAGGGAATTGCCCTGGAATGGTTCATCTTTTCTGCTTTTTCCCACTCTCTCTGCCATGAAATGAGTAGCTTTTATCGCTGGCCTGTTTCCATGACGTGCTGCCTCGCCTTGGGCCCAGACCATGTAGAACACCATCTAATTACTGAAACCTTTGAAATCATGAGTCCCAATTAAGCTCTTATTTCTCTAAATTGTTATTGTCAGGTATTTTGTTCACAGTCATGAAAAGATATTTAAATTCCATACCTAGTATAGTTGCAATTATGTAATATATATATATATATATATATATATATATATATATATATATATATATATGGAATCTTTAAGATGCGAGTATCTAAGAAAGATTTAACAAGCAAAAAAAAAGAATATTGGACTGACATAGGATCACACTTTACATTGATATATATTAAGAATTGTAACATAGTTTTATTAAAAATTTGACATTTGATGGTAAGCTGACATTTCAGAAACATACTGTTTTTCTGAAGGCAAATCTGATAAATTAATTTTTATTCAAATTCTAGCTTGCAATTACACTATAGTTCTAAGAATATTTTGAGGAAATGAATCGGAAATGTGAGCATCAATATATGACAAATATGAGAAGATATTTGTCATGGGCTGAATTGTGTAACAACTCCTGCTTCAAATTGCTATATCGAAGCACTAATCCCATGTATTTCAAAATGTGAACTTATGTCAAATCAAAGTCAATGAAAATGTGAGTATTTAGGTTAAGATTATAGTGGAATTAGGCAAACTCCTAATACAATAGGACTGGTCATCTTAAAATAAGATGGCCACAAGAAAACAGACACACAAAGAGAATGCCATAAAATTATGATGCAGAGAGCAGATGTATGCTGCTGGAAGCCAATAAATGCAAATGATTGTATCCAAACGAACCATCAAAAGTCAGAAATGAGCAAGGGAGCATTCCTCTACATCTCTACAATGTTCAGTAGTAGCACTGCCTGACAGAAGTCTTGATTTTAGACTTTGGCCTTCATAAAACTAAGGCAATGAACTTGGGTTGTTTTAAATAACCCAGATTGTGATAATAGGTTTTATGACAACACTAGAAAGCTAATGTAGTATTATTGGCAGAGTTTTTTGTTTGTTTGTTTGCTTGTTTGTTTGTTTTGTTTTTCACAGAAATATAAATATCCCAAGCCCAAAGAAAATATTCTCTGTGTATAACCACCAGAAATCCCCAAAATCTAAGTAATGATGAGCAGAAATAACTGAGCTGAAAGCTTCATACTACCTGTATTCAAATATATTACAAAGTTATAGCTATCAAAACAGCATGATACTAACATGGAAACATACACAGACCAGTTGACAGAATAAATCCCAGAAATAAATACATGCATTTATTGCTAGTTGAATTTTAAAAAAGGTTCCAAGAACACATAATGAGAAAGGAAAGTCTGTTCAATAAATGATGCCAGAAAAACTAGACCTCTATGTGCCAAAGAATAAAATCAGATCTCTATGTAACACTATGCACAAAAAATCAACTCTAAACTGATTAAGTCCTTTTTTTTAAGTCCTGAAACTACTTGAAGAAAATACGGGGCTAGGATCTGTGTCATTGGATTTGGCAATGATATTTTTTGATATGAACTCAAAAGTACAAACCACAAAAGCAACAGTAGACAAATAGAATTACAACAAACTAAATACCTTTTTCTTATTCAAGGATATAACAAACTAAAGAAATGATACAACAAAGTAAATAAATCATCTATAGAATAAGAGAAAATGTTTGCAAATCATATATCTGATAAGCAGTTAAGATCCAAAATATATAAAGAACCAAAACTCAACCTTAAGGAAACATAGTCCAATTAAAATATAGGCAAAATATGTAAATGTAGACATTTCTCAAAAGATGTGTTTAAGTGGAAAACAGGACATGAAAAAAAATTCCCAATGTTACTGATCATTAGAAAATGGAAATTAAAATTATAATGAGATTATCTCACACCTGTTAAAAGACTACAATAAAGTAGGCAATGGATTAACAAATGTCAATGAGAATATGGAGAAATGGAAATCTTTACACACTTTTAATGTGGTTGTAAATTATTACACCCCTTGTTAAAATCATCATGAAAATTTCTTAAAAAATTAAAGTGGAAGTACCATATGATCAAGCAAAACTACTTCTAAGTATATGTACAAAGGAAGTAAAATCATTGTGTCCATGAGATATCTGCACTTCAATGTACATGGGAGCATTATTTACAAGTAACAAGACATGGAAGCAACTTAAATGTCAATTGATGAGGATTAAACACACACACACACTGAAAATGCTTCTTTTTTAAAATTTATTTATTTATTTCTTTATTTTAATTAGGTTTATATGACAGCAGAATACACTTTTATTCATTATATAGAATTGCACCACAATTTTTCATTTCTCTGATTGTACATGATGTAGCATCACACCATATGTGCAGTCATACATGTACCTAAGGTAATAATGTTCATCACATTTCAACATCTTTCCTGCCCCACCATATGCCATCCTCTCCTCAACCTTCCTTTTTCCCAATCAAAGTTCCTCCATTATTTCCATGTTCTCCCCGATTATGGATAAGCATCCATTATCAGAGAGAACATTTGGCCTTTGAATTTTGGGGATTGGCTTACGTCACTTAGTATGATATTCTCCAATTCCATCCATTTACTTGCAAATGCCACAATTTTCTTATCTTTTAATGCTGAAAAATATTCCATTGTGTATATATACTGAAGTTTCTTTGTCCATCTATGGAAGGGTATCTAGGTTGCTTCCATAGCTTAGTTATTGTGAATTGAGCTGCTATCAACATTGATGTGGCTGTGAGGAGTGGGAGAGCTGGGTCAAAGGTTGTTCTATTCCAAGTTTTCTAAGGAATCTCCATACTGCAAATTGGTGCAACCACCAGCCATATATGAGTATGCCTTTTCCGCCACAACCTTTCCAACAGTTATTGTTGCTTGTATTCTTGATAACTGCCATTCTGACTGGTGTGAGATGAAATCTTAAGAGTAGTTTTAATTTACATCTCTCTAATTACCAGGGATGTTGAACATTATTTTTTTCATATATTTTTTTGATTGATTATATATCTTCTTCTGAGAAGTGTCTGTTCAGCTATTTAGCCCATTTATTGATTGGGTTGTTTATTTTTGGTGTTAAGTTTTTTGAGCTATTTATATATCCTAGAGATTAGTTCTCTATCTGGTGTACATGTGGCAAAAATTTGCTTCCAAAATGTAGGCTCTCTCATCACCTTTTGATTGTTTTTTCTGAGAAGAAGCTTTTTAGTTTGAATCCATCCCATTTATTAATTCTTGATTTTATTTCTTGTGCTTTAAGATTCTTGTTAAGGAAGTCAGGGCCTCATCTGACAAGATAAAGATTTGAGCCTAGTTTCTCCTCTATTAGGCTCTGGGTCTATGGACTAATTTCTAGGTCCTTTATCCACTTTGAGTTGAGTTTTATGCATGGTGAGAGATGGGATTTATTTTCATTTTGCTGCACATGGCTTTCCAGTTTTTCCAGCACCATTTGTTGAAGAGGCTATATTTTCTCCAATGTATGTTTTTGGCTCCTTTGTCTAGTGTGAGTTAACTGTATTTATGTGGGTTTGTCTCTGTGTCTGATATTCTGTACCATTGGTTTACATATCTATTTTGGTGCCAATGCCATGCAATTTTTTTTTTTTACTATAGCTTTGTAGTGTAGTTTGAAGTCTGGTATTGTGATACCTCCTGCTTCATTCTTGTTAAGGATTTCTTTGTCTATTCTGGGTCTCTTATTTTTCCAAATGAATTTTATGATTGATTTTTCTGTATCTATAAGGAATAACATTGGAATGTTAATTGGAATCACACGGAATCTGTATAGCACTTTGGGCAGTATGGCCATTTTGACAATATTAATGTTGTCTATCCAAGAGCATAGGAGATATTTCCATCTTCTAAGGTCTTCTTTAATTTCTTTCTTTAGTGTTCTGTAGTTTTCTTTGTAGAGGTCTTTCACCTATTTTTTTAAAGTTTATTCCCAAGTGTTTTATTTTTTTGAGGCTATTGTGAGTGGTGTAGTTTTCCTAATTTCTCTTTCAGAGGATTCATCACTGATGTATAGAAATGCATTTGATTTATGGGTATTGATTTTATATCCAGCTACTTTGCTGAATTCATTTATTAATTCTAGAAGGCTTCTGGTGGAGTTTTTAGATATAGGATCATGTTATCAGCAAAGAATGATAGTTTGAGTTCTTCTTTTTCTATTAGTATCCCTTTAATTTCTTTTGTCTCTCTAATTAGATAGAATCTCTTTGTCTACAGATTCAAGGACTTTTTGAATAGAAGTAGTGAAAGAGAGCATCTCTATCTTGTTCCAGTTTTTAAACTGAATGCTTCCAATTTTTCTCTATTTACAATAATGTTGGCCTTGGGTTTAGCATAGATAGCTTTTACAATGTTGAGGTATGTTCCTACTATCCCTAATGTTTTTTAGTGTTTTGAACATGATAGGGTGTTATATTTTGTCAAATGCTTTCTCTGCACCAATTGATATAATCATATGATTCTTATCCTTAAGTCTATTGATGTGAAGAATTATATTAATTGATTTCCTTATGTTGAACCAACCTTGCATCCCTGGAATGAATCTCACTTGATCATGGTGCACTATTTTTAAAATATGTGTTTTTATGTGATTTCCCAGAATTTTATGATAAATTTGCATCATCAGGGATATTGGTATAAAATTTTATTTCCTTGAAGTGTCTCTGCCTGAATTTGGTATCAGGATGATACTAGCATCATAAAATGAGTTTGGAAGGGTTCCTTCCTTTTCTATTTCATACAATAATTTGAGGAGTATTGGTATGAATTCTTCTTTGTAGGTTTTGTAGAACTCAACTGTGAATCTGTCTGGTCCTGTGCTTTTCTTGGTTGGTAGGATTTTGATAAAATCTCTATTTCCTTGGTTGAAATTTATTTGTTTAGATCTTGTGTCTTCTTGGCTCAGTTTGCATTGGTCATATACCTCTAGAAATTTGTCAATGTTTTTGATGATTTCTATTTTTCTGGAATATAAATTTTCAAAATAGTTTCTAATTATCTTCTGTATTTCAATAGTGTTTGTCATGATATTTCCTTTTTCATCACAAATTGTAGTCATTTGAGTTTTCTCTCTATTTTTTTGTTAGTGTGGCTATTTTTCAAAGAACCAGCTTTTTGTTTTGTCATTTTTTATTGTTTCTTTTGATTCAACTTCATTTATTTGTACCCTGATTTTAATTATTCCCTATTTTCTATTACTTTTTGTGTTGGTTTGTTCTTCTTTTTCTAGGGCTTTGAGCTATAATATCAGATCTTTTATTTGTTGATTTTTTCTTTTTCCTTTTTCTAATGAATAAAACCCATACAATGAACTTTCTTATTAGCACTGCCTTCAATGTGTCCCATATATTTTTATAAGTTGTTTCAGAGTTCATATTTACCTCTAAGAATTTTTTTATCTCCTCCCTGATGTCTTCTGTTATTCATGCATCATTCAAGAGCATATTGTTTAGTCTCCAGGTGTTGGAGTAGCTTCTATTTTTTATTTTATTATTAATTCTAATTTCATTCCATTATGATCCAATAGAATGCAGGATAGTATATCTATCTATCTATCTATTTATTTATTTTGTATTTGTTAAGACTTGCTTTTTGGAATGACATATGGTCTATTTTGGAAAAGGATCCAACAAGTGTATTCACTTGTTGATGGATGGAATATTCTATATATGTCTATTAAGACTAACTTATTGATTCTATTATTGAATTCTACAGATTTTTGTTTAGTTTTTACTTGGAAGATCTATCCAGTGGTGAGAGAGGTGTATTAAAGTTACCCAGTATTATTGTGTTGTGGTTTATTTGGATTTTGTAGTTGAGAAGAGTTTTTTTTATGTATATACATAGGTGTCCCATTTGGGGGGACATAGGTATTTATAATTGTTATATTTTCTTGATATATGAATACCTTAAGCAGTATTAAATATCCTTCTTTATCCCTTTTCACTAGCTTTGGTTCGAAGTTCACTTTATCTGATATGAGCATGGAAACCCCTGGTTGGTTATATGGTTCATGTGAGTGGTACATTTTTTTCTCACCTTTTCACCTTCATTCTGTGGATCTCTTTTTCTGTAAGATGAGTCTCTTGAAGAGAGCATATCCTTGTGTCTCTTTTTAAAAAATCTAATCTTCCAATCTATGTCTTTTAATTGATGAGTTTAGGCCATTCCATTCACATTCAGGATTATTAATGAAATATGATTTTTATTCCCGCTCATTTTAGTTTATTTTTGGTTTTTAACTTGACTTGGTTTCTCCTTTGATTGGCCTTTCCTTTAGTGTAGTTCCTCCCTTTGCAAATTTTCATTGTTGTTTTTTATTTCCTCCTCCTGGAATATTTTGTTGAGAATACACTTTAGTGCAGGCTTTCTCACTGTAAATACTTTTAATTTCTGTTTACCATGAAAGAGTTTTACTTCATCATCAAATCTGAAGCTTAATTTTGCTGGACATAAGATTATTGAATGGCATCCATTTTCTTTTAGTGCTTGGTATATGTTGTTCCAGGATCTCCTGGCTATGAGGGTCTAGGTTGAATAATCTGCTGAAATCCGAATTGGTCTCCCTATATATGTGATCTAATTCCTTTCTCTTGATGTCTTTAATGTGCCTTGGTGTAGATCTGGTGTAATTTTGTACATTTGGTGTTCTGTAAGCCTCTTGTATTTGATTTTCCAATTCATTCTTCATGTTTGGGAAATTTCCTGATATTATTTCATTGAGGAGATTGTGCATTCCTTTGGCTTGAGTCTGTGCCTTCCTCTATCCCAATAAATCTTAAGTTTGGTCTTTTGATATTATCCAATAATTTTTGGATCTTCTGTCCATGGTTTCTCATAATCTTCACTGTGTGGTTAACTTTATTTTCAGGATTATATATATTGTTTTCTTAATTTATGGGTGTTCTGTCTTTGAAGTGATCTAGTCTATTGGTGATGCTTTGTATTGAGATTTTTTCTTTTTTTTAATGTTTTTGTTGTTATTTATTGTTTCACTCATTATGAGGATTTCTTTTTTTTTCAGAATCTCTATCTCTTTCTTGAAATAATCTTTTGCTAGCTCTATTTGCTTCCTTATCTCTTTCTTGGTGTAATCAATGGTTGCTTATATTTTCTCTCTTATCTCTTTGTTGGAGTGAGCAATTTTTGCCTGCATTTGATCATTTAGGTATTTTTTTAATTAATAGATCATTTAGTTATGTATATTCTGAACTTTTTCTCTGACATTTCATCAACTGCCCTGTCCATGGATTCTATTATTGCAGTATCTTGATTTGTCTGGGACACTTTCCTCCCTTGTCTTTTTATGTTGTCTATGTGTCTTCCTTTTGCAGTGTGAATCTGAGGTATTATAATTTCTACCATATAGCCTTATAGTGGCTCTGTAGATTACGTGTACCTCAACTTGGTGTTGGGTTTCTAGATCATGGCTGGTGTCACATGATAAATGATACTACAACTAAAAGTATTGGTGGAAGTAGCAGAGATAACTCACAATATCAGTGGGGGTATCCCAAGATGGATGCAACCACTTTCAGAGATGGGGCTGAAAGGTTTTGCTGCCTGTTTTGAGATGCAGCTGCCTCCAGGCCCTATCTGTTGTCCCAAAGTGGAGGCTACTGAATAGGAAGGGCTATGGTAAAGACTGCCATGTCCCAAGATGGAAGTGGAATAGGCCTGGGCACTGGCATGTATCTACTGGTTGGCGAGGCAGTCCTGGGCCAGGGCCTAGGTTCCAGCATGGGTCTGCTGGCTGGTGGGAATGAATCTGGGTGTTCTATTTGTTTCTTAAAAAATAAGAAAATAAGGGCTGGAGTTGTAGCTCAGTAGTATAGTGCTTTTCTAGCACATGTAATACTGTCAATTTTGACAACATGGTTGAACCTAAAGGACACAATATAGTGTGATATAAGTCAGGCGGAGAATGGCAAAACCCTTATAATCTCACTTATATGTAGAATTAAAAAGTTGAACTTTTAGAAATATAGAGTAGAATAGAAGGTAAGAGTGCCTGGGAAAGAGTTGGTAATATTTTGGTAGAAAGACACAAAATTTCAGTTAGGATAGGAAGATTAAGGTTAGGTGATTTGTTGGAAAATAGTTCACTATGGTTAGTAATAATGTATTATATCTTGGGAATGGCTGTAAGATTAGATTTTAAGTGTTCTCACCACAAAAATGATTCAAAAATTATATAATATATACATATTTCAAAATGACATGAAATGATATATGGTATGTAATAGACATAATTTTGTCAACAAAAGCAATTATAGAAATGAGTATGAAATCTTTTAAACTTTTTTTTTTTAATCTTTGGATACAGAATTTACATGATTAAACTCTTAGATCAAAAATATTTAGCTGGGCTTTGTGGCATATACCCAGTGATTCTGGAGTTTGAAGCAGGAGAATTACATGTTCAAAGCCAGCCTCAAAAAATTAGTGAGGCCCTCAGCAAATTAATGTCTTAGCATAACAAAATAAAAAGGGCTGGGCCTGTGACTCAGTGAGTAAAGCACACCTGGGTTCATTCCTTGGTACCCCCCCAAATTATATATATATATATATATATATATATATATATATATATATATATATATAAATTTCATGCTAAGGGAAGAAATTGCATTAAAAAGATTACAATATTTATATACAATTTTATATCTATAGTTACCTTTTTTCCCCTCAATCACATCTAGAAGAAAAATACAAGCTTTTTACTTTGGCCTCTGTTTTTCAAACTGTATTTCATTTTGTCTCTGTAACTTAGAAGATCTAGAATTATTTTCATGCTTTTTTTGTAACATTTAAAACTCAAGTCTTTTCACTTTCTTCATGATTGGCAAAACCTATAGATTCAGGGATATAGATTCATAAGAAGCAAGATAATCCATTGAAATCTTCTCTGGATCTTCTTTCTTTTTAATTTTCTTCAATGGAAAATAGAAAACCTGGACTGGAGAAAGGGTATCTGTCCCCTCATCACTGTACAAAGTGGGAATTCTCTTATTATGTTACTGCTTGTACATCAGTGCATTGTTGACTTACTGTATAGCTGTGAGTACTCAAAGCATGTTCATGGTATTTCTGCTACTGGGATCTGTGAAATCAGAGAATAAACTTCTCTCTAAAAGTCTTAACTAACTGTTAAGATTTGCTTAAAATATTTGAGACCCTCTTTGGTAGGGTAACTGCAAAACTGTTTAGATCTTGCTCGCCTTTCCTTCTCTAGCCAATATAAACTCACAGAAAATATGTCACTTGCTTGAAAATAGAAGCGTAAACTAATCCATTTCTCCATATGTGTCTCTCTGCCCCCTTCTCTTTCTCTCATTTCCTTCCATCTCTCTCCATTCCCTATCTCTCCCCAACTTACTCTGTTTCTTATTTCTTCTAATTTTAGACTGATTAGGAGAACAGAAGACCCAGTTAATTATTCACTGCCTAAACTCTTATCCTTTTAGGGTGCTGAACAATCTCTTACCATCTTTAAGCTCACTGAGATTTCTGTGGATCATCTCCCTTCACTTAGTGATGGCACAGTGTTGGAAAGAGCACTCTGGAGATACCATTCCCTTCTCTATGGCACTGGGAGGGAAGAGTTTCACACCAGATCTATGGAATGTCCACCAGATAGATAATTCTTATTAGTTTGTGTCCTTTTTCCTGGGCTGATAGTGGGATTAAGAAGAAATAATTCATCTTTGTGTATCAATTCTGAGTCTTTAGGTATTTAGAGTAAACAGTGAAAACTCGAGAAGTAACTTCATGGTTATAAGAGATGAAGCAATTTTAAGAGTTGAAGTGGAGATTTATAATTTAGATAAAGATAAAATATTAAATTATTATATTAGGCAATTAAATATGTTTAGATGTAATTTATTCCTGGAGAGTTTTCTATGTAGGATATACATATTTTCAGCAAAAGTAGAATTTTGGTTGAAGGTATTTAAATGGAATAGGAATTATTGAAATAATTTGTGTTGAAACTCAAAATATTAAATGATCAAAAATAGTAACAAAGCATAGAGTCTACAAATGAAATGATAATAATGAAACTAAAATTTAAACTAGAACTTAAATTTATTATTTATATTGGAAATATTTTTTGATTAACAATTTATGTACATGTTGAAAACAGAAAAATGAAAACTTTCTATTACATATACATATAGATGCATGCACAAGTACATGGTGCATACTCACACACACACACACACACACACACAGAACTTTCACTTTGAACCACATTACAATTTTCCAAAAATATTAGAAACATAATGGTCTGTTTCTTTCTTTTTTTTTTTCCTTTTTAAAGACTATTACATAGGAGGGAGGGAGGGAGGGAGGGAGGGAGGGAGAGAGAGAGAGAGATAGAGAGAGAAGTTTTAATATTTATTTATTTTTTTAGTTTTTCAGCAGACACAACATCTTTGTTTGTATGTGGTGCTGAGGATCGAACCCGGGCCACATGCATGCCAGGCGAGCGTGCTACTGCTTGAGCTACATCCCCAGCCCACAATAGTCTATTTCTTCTGTGAAATATTAACTTGGTTGTTACCCAAATTGCTCTTCTCAAAAACAGTTGGTCCATGTAACATTTAATTTGAAATACCATTTAGATTTCTTACAAAACATATTCCTGAAAGACCATTAAATATATTTTCAATATTTCTAATCAATAAAGTCAAGAGAGAGTTAAAGACCATCTATTACTTAGCAAATAAAATAGGGCAGTTCAGACTGCCCCTTAAATATCTGTTGTCCAGTTTATACTGCCCAAAATATTACCAAACTGATTAATGATGCTTCCAAAGTTTACTGCACAATTGGTTATCTTTAAAGATTATTTCAATATTAAATTGAAGAGAGTTACATTAAAATTCTTTCCAATTCAAGTCATTCATTTCTTTGTCATTTTCTAAAAAATTTTAAAAGTAATGTCATATTGACCTCACCCAATGTCAAAAATGAGTTATACTCCCAGAGTCATGTTTGAATTTTTTTCTCTGTGTACATTTAAGAATTTAGTCTTACATTTTTGTTGTAGAACTTTTCTCACACCTGTCTTCACCATTCTTCCCTCCATCACACATTAGGTGTTAACATGTGTTCGAAAAAGTAAATGATTAACTTCCATGATAAAGTATGCATCAACATTAAATTATATATACCACTCTAAGATATCTCACATGAGTTACAACAACCACTAAGTACAGTATACACAAGCCTCACTTAACAAGATTCTTTTCCGAAGTAGCACTGGAAATTGTATTTGTGACTGAGCTTTTCTGGCTGCATTGTAAATTGTCACTTCTATTTTATTATTTATATTGGTAATATTTTTTGATTTAGTTCATAATCTTCCTGCAAAAGATAGAATATACATTTGTGCTTCTTTATACATTATATATAACAATAAGCAAAATTTACAGCAGTGTAAGCAAAAGAATAGTTAGCTTTATGGCAATGTATAAAATTTAGTCGATTCAGCAAAAACCTTGAAATAATAGAGGAAACATTTTCACAAGCTGCATAGTGTTAAAATAAATTCTGTGTGTGTGTGTGTGTGTGTGTGTGTGTGTGTGTGTGTGTGAAAGAGAATGGAATGGTTTAGTGAATTGGAGGTGGCAAGTAAAACCATAGTCCTCTCCTTTGCAATAATTTTTTTTCATTATTGTAGGTCCAGCTGTATGCTTTTCTACAGAATTTGTTTTTTAAAAAAACCACAATTTTAAAGCTTCACAAAATAGTTAAGTCTTTTTAAGGTGTGTGTATATACCTGTAAGATGGGGAAAGTATTATAAAACATAAGTCTGAGCAAGATGTTCTCGTAGTGCCTCCCCAGAGTTTAATCAAACCTTAGAAAGTTTTTTTTTTTTTGTTGTTGTTGTTGTTGTTGTTGTTGTTTTTGTTTTTTGGACTATGGACCCCTGACTTCTTTTCTCATTCTATTTGGAATTCTATAACAAAATACCTTATATTGATTGATTTATAAACAGCAGGTATATATTTCTCACTGTCTTAAAGGCTGAGAAGTTCAGGATAAAATTGCCCACAGATTCAGTGTCTCATGAGGGTTTGCTCTTTGCTTGTGTTGCATACTTATATGGCAGAAGGAAGAAACAGGTCTGGGGAACTCACCTGAACCTCTTTTATTCAGACACTTGTTCCAATTATAATGGTGGCGTTCTCATTACTTGATCACTTCCACAAAGCCCCAGTTCTTAACACTGTCACACTGAGTATCAGGTTCCAACATATATGAACTTTAGGAAGAATTACATATCCAAAGCGTAGTACCTCCATTTTTTTAGAACATGTACTTCACAAAGCTTGCAATTGTAAATTATTTAGCCTTTTTGAAAATTAAATCTTCTTAAAATTTCTTGTCAGTTTTATAAACCTTATGTTGTCTATCTCAAGGACATAAATTTATACAGACAGACACAAAACAACAACAAAAAAACCATAAACACTTTCTTTTGTTCTCTCCTTTGACTCTTCCTGGGTTTGTACCCACTTCTCTGGATCTCCTCAACCAACTGCTCTGATCCTTACAGTATCAGATCTTTCAATAGCCTTGAATTCCATTATTATTATTGTTATTGTTGTTATTATTATTGTTGTTATTATTATTATCATTATTACTATTATTATACCTGAGTGGAGCAATTTTCTTTTAAGCAATAATTTTACATATATTGTCTTTGAAGTCTCAGTTTGCTTTATTTTATGTATTTTTATTGTTTTTTTTAACATGAGCTGCATTTTATAATATACACATTTATATCAAAAGCTTTCTGAGTTTTTTTAATATGGTTCTTTACTGACTCTAATATATAATTATTAAAGCATCAAGAAGTTGTTAGAATTCTGGAGAGAATAGAGACTAGAAACTATGCTCTATTGTGGGTAAAATTATATGGAAGACCAAAAAAAACTTTTTAAATGTACCTATTACATTGGAAAAAAAATCAATATTTTCCTCAAGGAAAGAATTGTTGAATAGCTTATCTCTGTAAGTGTGTATATTCAAAACATATGTATAGTTATCAGTGTTGTATTGTAAAACAGTTACTAAAGTTGCAATTTTAAGGAGCAATTTATTTGCTTTCTAAAGTGTATTGCCTTTTACATTTCAAATAATTTTTATGTATTATTTCTTAATGTAAGTATGTAATTAGTTAATGTAAATAGTTTATAATATTTTTCTTGTCATACTACAAATATTTGAGAGTTGTAAAGCATTTTAAATGGATAGGATTTTCAAAAATTATAAGAACATTTAGGTACAATATAAAGGTTTTATTTGTATTTGTATGACTCATACTTTCATTTGTATTTTTTTCTCTAAGTTCATATTTATTCAACAGCTATGTGTACCATGCACTGAATTCTTATGTATTATTCAGTAAAAAAATCTCTTTCTTTCATAGATTTTAATTGTGTATATTGGAGTTTTGAGGGAAAGATACTAGTAGTAAATTTATGATTTTTTTAGTAATTCTTTTCATAACTATAGAGAATAAAACAATAGGAAGTGACAAAGAGTGGATGAATTTGATTTGTATCTACTTTAAATTTGATGTTGATACATGTATAATGGGAAGTAGTCAGTGGATACCTTGGTTTATATAATTGAAAGCATTTAGTCAACGGAAAGGTTGAGATATTCAAGAAACTGAACATAAATCATTTGAGTAAAAACCTCAAAGATTCAAATATGTAGTAGATTAGTTTTAATGAAGTTCTATAAGAATGGAAAAAACTGTTCTTTCCCCTAAGTGTAATGCAAGCACATTTAATGACTTAAGAAAAATATTATACAGTTATACTAGAAAAATGTGTCATAAATGTACATTGAAGAAAAGATAGCTTCTTCAACAAGGGTGCTGGGAAAACTAGAAGTCCATATGAAATTTAATCCCTATCTCACCCTGCACAACTCTCAACTCGAAGTGGATCAAGGATCTTGGCATTATACCATAGACCCTGCACTAACTACAAGAATATGTAGGCCAACTCTCCATTATGTCAACTTAGGAACCAACTTCTTTTTCAAGACTCTTAAATCACAAGAAGTAAAATCAAGAATTAATAAATAGCATTGAATCAAACTAAAAAAAAACCATCTTCATAGCAAAGAAAACAATCAAGAACATGAACACAAAGCCTACAGAATGGAAGAATGTCTTTGCCATCTGCACCTCAGATAAAGCATTTATTTCTAGAATATACAAATAACTCAAAAAACTTAAAACCATAAAAACAAATAACCCAATCAATAAATGGGCCAAGGAACTGAACAGACACTTCTCAGAAGATGACATACAATCAATCAACAAATATATGAAAAAAATGTTCAACATCTCTAGCAATTAGAGAAATGTAAGTCAAAACTAATCTAATATTTCATCTCACTCCAGTTAGAAGGGCAGCTATTTACAATACAAACAACAAAAAGTGTTGGTGAGGGTGAGGAAAAAAAGGCACTCTCATGCATTGCTGGTGGGACTGCAAATTGGTGCAGTCAATATGGAAAACAGTATGGAGATTCCTTAGAAAACTTGGAAAAAAAAAACACCCTTTGACCCAGTTATTTCAATCCTCAGTTGAATCACAAAGGACTTAAATTCACTGTAGTATTACAGTGACACAGTCACATCAATGTTGTAGCAGATCAATTTGCAATAGCCAAGCTATAGAACCAACCTAGGTATCCTTCAATAGACAAATGGATAAAGAAAATGGATAGACAAAAATCTGGTATATATACCTGATTATATATATATATATATATATATATATATATATATATTTCCATTTATATATATAAATTGAATTTTACTCAGCCATAAAAAAGACTAAAATTATAGCATTTGCCAGTAAATAGATGGAACTGGAGATTGTTGAACAAAGTGTAATAAGCCAGTCCTCAAAAACCAAAGACCAAATGTTATCTCTGATATGTGTATAATAACTCATAACAAAGGAAGAAGGGGAAGTATAGAATTTCATTGGAGTAGACAAAGGGGAATGGTGAGAAAGGAGAGAGAATGGAATTAGGAAAGTCAGTAGAATGAATTAGTCATACTTTCCTTTGTTCATCTATAAATAGATGACTAGTGAAACTCCACATCATTTATAACCAGAAGAATTGAATTCTAATTGGGATAAGTTATACACCATGTATGGATAATATGTCAAAATATACTGTCATGTATCTAATAAGATGAAATAAAAAGAATTAAAAAATAAAATAGACCACAAAAAGAAAAGTATTATATTATTTAATTTGTTTTATAAAAAGATTACTATGAAACACTCATTGAATTGTGGGTTGGAAGTAAAAATGTTCATTTTCTACTTCAGTAGCTTGCCTATAAGAGGATAATGTATTTCACTAGGATGTTGGCACTGATGACTACAGAATATCAATGAATAGTACATTTATTTTGAAAATAAGATCAATAATGTAAGTGTGAGCTGATGTGGAATTTGAAGCAGGAAAAGGATATTTCTATAAGGTTATTACTAAGATAATCAAGTGTATGATGGTCCCATTGCCTGAGATGGAAAAGGTGAAAGATGACAGCAAATTAAAAAAAAATAATGGAAGAATAAATGTGTCGGTTTGACCATGGAAATTTTAAAAGATATACTAAGTGCTTAATTGAAGCTCTATACAAAAATCAGAATTGTAGACAGTCATGGTACAGTTATTGAGGCTAGCATGTGTTTGGATGAGATTATCTGGAAAAGTGCTTCAAATTATACCAGTTCTACATGGAAGGATATTGCAAAATCTGTGTACATTATAGTTTTAAAGGTACCAGCTAAATAAGACTGTTAGAAGCAAAAAGTGAAGTGTGATAAAAATAAATAAGAGAATTGATTTTTTTTCTCGAAGAAAAGTAAAATATCAATTTCATGGTTCTAATAATCATTTGCAATAGAAAGCTCTTATCTGTATTCAAACTTACATTAATATATTTGGTTATGTAACATAAAGTTTTGAATAAATAAATACCTATAGAAAGTATAATTAAAAATAATCAAGTCATATTGAGATGAAAACAGAAAGTCACAAAATCTAAGGTAGAAATCAGACCAGGCAATAAAAACTATGACTGTGTAATGAATTAACTAGAATATATATTGCTTTATTTTGCAGGGAAAAAAAAACAAGGAGAAGGAAAAAGTAATATGAATCCTAAAACCTAAGTATATTTGAGTGTAACTGAACCCCAGGAAGATATTCATAATGACAGAAAAATGTCAGTTATGCAAGTACAAGATTTAGACAGTAAAAGCCCTATTAACCAAGTTTACAATAAGAGGCAAAAGAAAAATCAATTTTGTAAATATTGATGACCAGATATCATAGGGTGTGAGTATTGCTATAAACAATAGTGCTCAATGCCATAGTTTATGGGAATGTTGGCTTCTTTTTAAATTGCTTTTTCTCTGAGAAGCAATTATATGCATTTATATAATTATATCAGACATGATTTTTAGAGAAAAAGATACTAAAGGATTCTGCAATAAGAGATCATAAGAGATATGATGTGTATGTGTGTGTGTATGTACTTGTACATTTTCCCTAAAAATAAGAATCTGGGCTTTTACTTCCATATTTGGCAACAGAATATTTATCCTCTTTGTTCTAGCATCTATGTGCCAAGAATATTAAAATAATTAGACAAAAACTCTGTCTCTACATGCTTGTATAAGAGCTGAATATGGTATATCCCACCATCATGTACATCCATAAGAATGGGATCCTAACTAGGATAAGATACATTCTCTTCTTGTATATTTATATCAAAATGGATTTTACTGTCACATATAACTAAAAATAATTCATAAAATTTAAGAAAGTAAATTATTACATAAAGTGTATTAGTTTATATGATAAGGGATTAGCATAATTCAAGAGCTTGGTGGTAAAGGGGGATCATATAGATCAAACCCAAAATGTTAAGATAGTAATATACAGTAACTATAAAAAATGGTGCTGCAATGTACGTTTACTTAAAGGCATGTGTATTCTGGCTGTTCTATCATGTTGAAAACTCTTTCCCTAATTAATTGTTTGGTTTACTCTTTTAGTTCCTATAGATTTCTTCTGACATATTCATCTTATCTGAGTGGTGTTATGGCCATTTTTTTCTACTCATGATTCTTTATTTATATAATTCTGATTTATAATATCTAATTCATTATTTGTGTGTGTATATATATATATATATATATATATATATATATATATATATATATTCTTTTTCTTAGTAACACCCAGTTAGACATGAACTCTATTTTACTAATTAATATTTTTATTTTTAACATCTGTAATGAATCTTGAAACAGTGTAGAAATATATCACAATTTTGTTGAACAGATGAATGAATAAATATAAGTAGAGGTTTGGGTATGAGTATAAATTAACCTAAGAAAGAAAGTGATTTTAGAAATATTAAATACTTGGGTAGCAACTACACATACTGGGAACTGTGACACAGATGAACAACTGAACTCTTTGAAATAGCTAGAGCACTGACCATAAAGGAAGGCAGTTGGATATTAGGGACAATATTAGGGAGAGTTCTGAAATCATGGCTTGATATAGGATCAACTTACATCATATTAAGTTTTAGATAAGTATAATATATTGGAAGGGACTTGGTCAAACAGCTCAGGGAATTTGGTGGTAATTCTGATGAGAGATAGTGATAGCTTACACTCAAAAGCTTAGAGTGAAGTGGAAATTACACTTAGAATAACAACGATTAGGAAATAAAATGACAAATTTTAGATGATTTAATAATAACATCTATCCATTCATCTACTGAAGGGCATTTAGGTTGGCTCCACAGTTTAGCTATTGTGAATTGTGTGGGGGTAGGGATGGGAGCATGGGACGAATAGCAAACAATAGATAGGGCAGAGGGGTGGGAGGGGAAGGGAGAGGGCAAGGGATTAGCAAGGATGGTGAAATGTGATGGACATCATTATCCAGAGTACACACACACACATACACACACACACACACACACACAAAGATGTCATCTAAATGCCTTTTTAGAGTCTTTTGCTCTTATACACAGAGAAGAAACAGGGCAAGTACTGTGGTCTATGAGTGGTAATTAAAGTATCTGGCAATTTGAGTTTCAAGGGTCTTTGGAAATGTCCAGTATGAATTTTGTCATGAAGATCTGAAGATTTGAGAGAGACCTAGAAACAGAAGATAAACTTGAAAAATATGTCAGTAAACATTGATAGCACTGAAATGGATAAACTAATGAAAGAATGTTTGGGATAAGTGGATATGAAACTAGTGAGAGAAATAATAAGGGAGCATGGGTATAAAATGTATCATGTCATTAAGTAAGGAATAATATATTTTTCCTTGGAATTAAGGATGTTTTATCTGATGCCTTTCATTTTTTATAGCTATGCAATATATTCATTCAACTTGTCCTTTTTTCATAATATGTGCATACATATGCATATACAAACATATATATATAAGATATAATATTCTATATCATCTACAGAACTTTAATATGCATTTCTTCTTACTGAAATTATGTGAGATATTATTTGTGTTGTGATTTGGCTTCTCTCAAAACTACATTCAAAGAAAAGAAAATAAGTGAAAGTAGTTTTTTTTTTTAGTATGGGACATCAGCGTGGAAGTGGAGAAGTTAGTAGGTAGAGGAACCAGTTTTTAATTGGTACACTGTACATCCAGTTAACATAGTTAGGGTCTGAAAATTAATTTCCTGAGAACTTCATGGAAAATTATATAAAATACATGTGCAAAAATTATTAGGGCAGAGGCACTGAAGACCTCATCTAACAATTGTTTCCAATCACTACAGTATTTTTTGATTCACAAATAATGTTTTATTAGCATAGTACAAATATTTTTGCATAAAATTGACTCAATTATTTCAAATTTAAGTTCAGATTTATGTTTCAAGGGAAAAAAATTATACTTTGCTTGTTGTCTTCAAGATCCAAGAGTGACAGAATATTTGTAAAATAATATTTTTTATCAGCCAACCATGTCAGAATGCACTATTGCTCTTTAAAATATAGTTTAAATATTAGAGAAATGATTTATAATGCCAAATTATTTAATTATTCTAAAGAATAATTTCATTAATAATCATATTAAATGACTTTTCTAATTCAATTTTTTTTAAGTTTGAAAATTGTTGACTGTCAAAATGAATAAAACAAAATAGAATCTAGAATAAAATTACTGATTCTAGACTTGCTCAAATTTTACTGCATGGCCCATTAGTCTACTTTGCTATTCTAATATTTTCTATGGATTTGAGTAACCAGAAATCTAACTATTAAATATATTTTTTAACAAATTATATACATATATATATATATAAAATTTTATTGATGAGTCCTATATTTTTGTATTTCAATTTTACTGCTGTATTTGTTGAGCAGATTTATTTTAGCATGAAATTGTGTTATTTTTCATCATAGTTAAATCACATTTCCAGTAAGGTGTCCTACCCAGTGGTTTCTATTTTCTTTGTGTTATATATTATTGGAGCAAAGCCATACATGCTATAAAATAAATGTTGAATAAAATATTAACATAAGACTTTTTTCATTTTAATTTTTTTTTATTTTTTAACAAGTTATACATGACAGTAAAATGCATTTATGCACTTTGATATATCGTACATAGATGGAATATAATTTCTCATTTTTCTGAGTGTATATGTTACAGAATCATATTGGTCAAGCAGTCATATATATACATATAGTAATAATGTCTGTTTCATTCTGCTATCTTTCCTATCCCCACATCCCTCCTCTACCCTCCCATCACTTCCTTCTACCTAATCTAAGGTAATTCTATTCTTTCCTAGTGTCCCCCCATTGTAAATTGGTATCCACATATTAGATAAAACATTCAGCATTTAGTTTTGTGGGATTGGCTTATTTCACTTAGCATGTTATTCTCCAACTCCAACCATTTACTGGCAAATTTCATAATTTTACTGTTCTTTAAAACTGAGTAATATTCCATTGAGTATATATACCACATTTTCTTTATCCATTGATCTACTGGGGGACACCTAGGTTGATTCCATAGTCTAGCTATTTTGAATTGACCTGCTATAAACATTGATGTGGCTGTGTTACTATAGTATGCTGATTTTAAGACTTCCTTAACAAGACTCCTAAAGCTCAAGAAGTAAAATCAAGAATTAATAAATTTGATGGATTCAAATTTAAAAAGCTTTTTCTTGGCAAAGGGAACAATTAATAAAGTGAGGACAGAGCCTACAGATTGGGGGAAAAATTTTACCACAACCACCTCCAATAAAGCATCAATCTTTATAAAGAACTCAAAATATTTAACACCAAAAAAAAAACCCCACACATAACCCAATCAATAAATGGACTAAAGAACTGAACAGACCCATCACAGAAGAAGAAATACAATTGATCAACAAATATATGAAAAAGTGTTCAACATCTCTAGCAATTAGAGAAATGTAAATCAAAACTATTCTTTCATATCACTCCTGTCAGAATGTCAATCATTAAGAATACAGGCAACAATAAATATTGGTGAGGATAAACAAATTGATAAACAAAATTTTATTTACTTATTGGTACAATGTGATTTTTTGATACAAGTATATAGTGTGGAGTGATCCAGTTAGTCTATTTAATGCAACTATCACCTCAAATAATTTTTATTTATTTCTGTAAAAACATGTAAAATTCATTGCTTCAGTATTCTGGAATACATAATAGTAAGTCATTAACTAATGTCACTATGCTGTGTAATAGATTTCCAGACCTAGTTCTTTTGTCCCACTGAAACTCTTTAATACTGGAAATCTTAGCCTGAAAAGCAGAAAAAGCATACAAATTGTAAAGGAAGAAGTTAAATTATCTTTGTTTCCAGGTGTCATATACTTAGCAAGTAGAAAACCTTAAAAATGTCACACACACACACACACACACACACACACAGAAATTTGTTAGAATTAACAAATTAAGCAAAGTTGTAGGACTTAACAATCAATAAACTAAAATCAGTTCTGTTTCTGTATAGTCACAACAGTATCTGAAATTCAAATATTCAACATATGACCTGAACAGACACTTCTCAGAGGAGGACATACAATCAATCAACAAGTACGTGAAAAAATGCTCATCATCGCTAGCAGTCAGAGAAATGCAAATCAAAACTACCCTAAGATACCATCTCACTCCAGTAAGACTGGCAGCCATTAGGAAGTCAAACAACAATAAGTGCTGGAGAGGATGCGGGGAAAAGGGCACTCTTGTTCATTGCTGGTGGGACTGCAAACTGGTGCAGCCAATTTGGAAAGCAGTATGGAGATTTCATGGAAAGCTGGGAATGGAACCACCATTTGACCCAGCTATTCCCCTTCTCGGTCTATTCCCTAAAGCCCTAACAAGAGCATGCTACAGGGACACTGCTACATCGATGTTCATAGCAGCTCAATTCACAATAGCAAGACTGTGGAACCAGCCTAGATGCCCTTCAATAGATGAATGGATAAAAAAAATGTGGCATTTATATACTATGGAGTATTACTCTGCATTAAAAAATGACAAAATCATAGAATTTGGAGGGAAATGGATGGCATTAGAGCAGATTATGCTAAGTGAAGCTAGTCAATCTTTAAAAAACAAATACCAAATGACTCCTTTGATATAAGGGGAGTAAACAAGGACAGGGTAGGGACGAAGAGCTTGAGAAGAAGATTTACATTAAATAGGGATGAGAGGTGGGAGGGAAAGGGAGTGAGAAGGGAAATTGCATGGAAATGGAAGGCGATCCTCAGGGTTATACAAAATGTCATATAAGAGGAAAGGAGGGGCAAGACAAGATAATACAAATGGAAGAAATGATTTACAGTAGAAGGGGTAGAGAGAGAAAAGGGGAGGGGAGGGGAGGGGAGGGGAGGGGAGGGGGGATAGTAGAGAATAGGACAGACAGCAGAATACATCAGACACTAGAAAGGCAATATGTCAATCAATGGAAGGGAAACTGATGTGATACAGCAATTTGTATACGGGGTAAAAGCGGGAGTTCATAATCCACTTGAATCAACCGTGTAATATGATGTATTAAGAACTATGTAATGTTATGAACGACCAATAAAAAAAAAAAAAAGAATGTATGAAACTACTGCAAATTCTGGGCTCAGGGCCTCTTAGCGTCACCTGTTGCTGTGTGTGCGCGGAGGACTGAGGTAGCTCGCAATAAACACCTCTTTGCTGCTTACAAAAAAAAAAAAAAAAAAAAAAAAAGAATGCATTTGCTTTATTGTCAAGTAAGGCAATTTTTGCTGTGATAACATTATACTGTAGCAAAATCCTATTGTGTTGAGACCAAGAAATCATCATCAAGTAATGGATCATCATGCGATTGAGTGAATAAAACAATCATATTAAATTATATTTTTTCTTGTAGGTTAAGGGTTAGTTTTTGAAGTGATTCCATATTCTTTAGGCTAACCTTCCATTATATATTTCTTATATGTGATTAAATATAATTTGATAAATTATTGAGTAAATAGTTTATTACTATTACTATATTAATTTATAGTATATTAATTACTATACTAATTAGTATAGTAATTCAAACTATTCAACTGGAGAAGAGATAGAAAAATTGTAGTTCTTTAGTAATCATCAGTAATATGATATCTCTTTTGTAGTACTTTTAGTAACTTGTTTTTTATTGGTAAATTAGTTTAAAAAGGCTTCAATTGAACATTAAGCACTAAAATAACATCTAAATAAAGGACATGGATTCTTCAATTTAGTTTATATCAATGAAAATGTCTATCTATCTGTAATAATGTATATAAATGGTGCCCCAAATTAGTGACTCCTAAATGTTCTTTAGGTTCATATCAGGTATTTTGTAAATTATGAGATTAAATATCTACTTCATACTGCTTTGTGTCTCCTGTTACAGAAGATTTGGGCATTGCTCCCAGCAATCCTTGCCTCAATAATAGTGACTTATCAAATAACATATGAATATTAATGGGATGCCCACCTCTTTCTTGTATGATCTTATAAATGATTTTAACTTCCATCTCACTTACATTGTCTTTCTTTCTAGCTGGTATTTTTTTCCTTCTGTTTTGATCACTTTGATAAAGGAAGCTGCTGTGTGGTGAGATTTGCATACAAAGGAAATTGTGTCAAGAATCTGAGAGTCTCTTAGAGCCAGCATGTCATGAAATAATGATAGTTCAGATCAACAGACAAAGAGTAATTGAGTCCGGTCAACAAGAGTTGTTAGTTAATAAATAATATATGGGCTATTGTTAACTTATACATCCTTATGGTTTTGTTTCTTGTTCATTTATTGATAAATTATGACTCAATTTTTTTCCATCTCAGAAGGTTATTGAAATCCACACCGATATATAAAAATTCCTATTTTATACCTCCACTTGATATATCTCAGAAACAAAATATCAATGTAAGTAAAACTAAACTTACCATTTTCCCATGAAATTTGCTTTCATTCATGAAACCTTAGTTCACCAAGTTTTCCATGATAGTTTTTCAGAAGTCATTTTCAAATTCTTCTACACTCTCCCGAACTATTCTGAGTTTAATAAAATATATATCAAGTTTATTTTATTCTACTTTTAGATACTTCTGTAATCCTTTTTATAACTACTATTTATGCCTATGTTTAAAATGCTGTCAATTTTCAAATGAATTGCTACAGCAGCTGTGTGAAGAAAATCCATTTTTGACATGGCAATGAAAAATTATATTTTAAAATTGAAGTTAGGCTCACATATTTTTTCTTAAGAATCTTTAAAGCCCTCTAAATGCTTCCAGGTAAAAGTCAAATCTTTAACATGGATCCAAAGGATCTTATACAAATGCCATTTTTAGCTTTTGGTATCAAATTTGTTTTGCTTTAGGCATAAGCTCATTCAAAGCAGACACAATTTTCATTTGTCTATTTCTTGATCTTCATCCCTATCTCAGAATATTTTCAGTAAATTGACAAAATAATTGAACTAATGATTGCATATGGTCTTACAAACTGTAGTTGTTTTTTTTGATAATAGGAGTACTTTAAGTAACACCCTAACCTGTAAAATATATGTGCCTTCAAAGACAGAGATATGAATTTTAGTTCCAATTTTGTCATTGTTTATCTTGGCCTTCAGCAAGATATTATACAGAAAACCTCACTGATCCATTGAAGTGATAATTTCAGTGTAATTTAAATTGATGCTCAAGAATAATCATTCCATGCTCATTATTAAGGCACAGGGGTAAAAGTGGATGGAAAGATCTGCATAGGAAAAAAAAATAACAAAATGAGGATTAGAAAGAAGAGAAGGAGTATGAAGTTCTAACACAAATTTGCAGTAAGGCTATAGCAATATTTGACCATATCAGGAAACCAGCCACAGTTCAATGTATATAATGAAATAGTCAACAGTCACTCCAGGGAATCAAATATATCAAAGGTAAAAGTCTGCATTATGTGTTGAACATTATGTGGCCAGCACAGTTAAGAACAAACTCTTTCGTCTCAGTAATCCACTTGCACTTGCAAATGCTATTACTTGGCAGAAAAAAAAAGATCAATGTCTTACTCAAGTGATTACCATTCATCCACAGTTATGTCAAATTCTGTAGTGGAATGAGGTTCTTCAACATTTTCCTTCACAAAATTTATACACTGCACAGTAAAAACTTTGCTATAAAGATTAGCAGTCTGATCTTTATACTTCCATTCAGTATGTTCCTATATGACCTCAATATGAAGAAATTATTAGGCTTTTGGAATATGGATAGGAGCAAAAATATTTTGCTCAACCCTATTTATTTTCTGTCAATAGAAATAAGCATAATTTGATGGTAAATAGTATATAACCAGAGATTAATTTTTGCTGTGTACTATGTTACATTTCCACTTTTTTCTATTGCATCCATAAATATCACTATGGTACCCTAAAAATAAAAATAATCATTTAGAAATAATTAATATAAATGATGCTAACATTTAAGGAAATCCTTGCATTCAAAATATGAAAAGAAATATATAAATTGTGAAATATCAACTCTTCCATTTGGTTTCTGTAATTTTTTCTTTAAAAGTGTGAATTACTCACTACCATTAATTTTCACCATAACTCACTATATATTTTTTAGATGCAACATTTAAAAATAACCATATTTTCCTGTTAGATGGAGATATAGATGCCAAGAAAGCTGAAGTAAACACAGAGAAGAATATAGCAATTATAGCCATCCTCTTTGGCTTATTTTATGATTATCTTGATATTGACTTATAAGTAAAAAATGTCAAGAATGGTAAAGATTTGATGTTTATCTTATCTGCAAGTTAGCAATTTAGCCTTCCATAGTTTTATGTTTGCTGACAGAAAACATTATATACTAACATCAGGTATAATGAATTTGTTATTCATGGATAGAAAGAAGAATAAAATTCATAATTGCATAATTTCTGTCATATCCCCTTCACCAACACAATAAAATAAACCAGTTTATAATTCAGAGGTGTTACAAGGGAGTTATCACAGAGAGTAAATTTGAATCACGGACAGAAAAATTAAGATGAGAAAACCTAGTTCTTGACACCCTAGTCAGAGAAATTATGTTGAACAGAAGTAGTGTAAGAGGACAACCCTGTCTTAGAGGGAACCCTTTCAATTTTTTTCTTCATTTAGAATGATGTTGGCTTTGGGTATAGCATATATATCTTTTAAAATGTTGTGGTATGTTCTTACTCTCCCTAGTTTTTCTAGGGTTTTAAACATAAATGGATACTGAATTTTGCCAAATGCTTTTTCTACATCTATTGAGATAACCATGTGTTTCTTGTCTTTAAGTATATTAATCTGATGGATTACAGAAAAAAGAGAGAGATTAAAGGGATACAAATAGAAAAAAAAAGATCTCAAATTATCTAAATTTCCAATGATATGATTCCATGTTTAGAATACCTAAAATACTCCACCAGAAAGCTTATTGAACTCATAAGTGAACTTAACAATGTATCAGGATATAAAATTAACATAAACCTATTGCATTTGTATGCACCAATGACCAATCAGCTGAAAGAGAAATGAGAAAATCTATTTCATTCACAATAACATATAAAAAAGAAAAAATGAAACTTGGGAATCAATCTAACAAAAGAGGTGAAAGACCTCTTACAATGAAAACTACAGAACACTAAAGAAAAAAATTGAAGACCTTAGGAAATAAATGAAAATATATCCCATATTCTCAAGTAGAATTAATATTGTCAAAATGGCCACACTACCATAAGTGTTATAGTTTAATTCCCATTAAAATTTTAATTATTTTATTAATTGAAATAGACAAAGCAGTCATGAAATTCATTTGGAAAAATTAAAGCACCAGAATACCCAAGGCAATCCTTAGTGAGAATAGTAGTTAATTCAGGGGCATGAAAATTCCAGACCTTAAATTACAGTGCAGAGCTATTATAAGAAAAACTGCATGGTGTTGGCACAGATATAGACTTGAAGAACAATGGAACAGAATAAAAAAAAAGACATACCTGCATATATACAGTTATTTCATCCATAAACATACATTTAAACATACATTGGGAAAAAGAAAATGTCTTAAACAAATGGTGCTGGAAAGACTGGTACTCTACATTTAGTAGTTTAAAATTGAAGATCCATATATCACCCAGCACAAAACTCAACTCTAAGTGAAACAAGAACTCTGGCTTTAGACCAGAGATACTGCACCTCATAGAAGAAAATGTTGGCCCAAATCTTTATTATATGACTCAGGAATAGACTTTCCTAGTAAGACTCCTAAACCACAAGAAGTAAAATAAGAATCAATAAATGAGGTGCAATCAAACTAAAAAGCTTCTTCAAAACAAAGAAGACAATCAAGAAAGTTCTACAGAATGGGAGAAAATTTCTATCACCTGCATCTCAAATATAGCATTAATCTCCAGGACATACAATAAACTCAAAAGAACTTAAAATCAAAACAACAAATAATCTAATAAATAAACCAGCAAAGAAACAGAACAGATACTTCACAGAAGAAGAAATACCAATGATTAACAATTATATGAAAAAATGTTCAACATGTCTAGCAACTAGAGAAATGTAAATTAAAAGTATACTGAGATTACATCTCTCTCCAGTCAAAATGGAAATTACTACGAATACAAGTAAAGACAAATTTGAATCAAATGGGGTATAATTTCTCATTTTTTCCAAGTTTACAGGTTGCAGAATCATATTGGTTATACAGACACATATATACATACAGCAATACTACTAGTGTCTTTTTTATTCTGCTGCCCTTCCTATCCCCTCTTTCTCTCCCCTCCCTTCCCCTCATCTCTCTCTACCCAATCTAATGTGACATATTTGTTTTTTCCCTCACATCATCATACGTGTATTTTGTATAAGGATGAGGGTCTCCTTACATCTTCCCTGGAATTCCCCTTCTCTGCCCCCATTATTCCCTCCCACGTCTCTTCCCTAGCAACTAATATAAAAAAAAAAAGAAAAGAAAAAAATCATACGCCACTGAAAAAGCAAAACAAAAATATTGGTGAGGATATGGGGGAAAAGATTCACTCATACTTTGCTGGTGGAACTGCAAATTGGTACAAGAAATATTGAAAGCATTATGGAGATTCCTCAGAAAGCTTGGAAAAGAACCACCCTTTGACCTAGTTATCCCTCTCCTCAGCTTATACACAGTGACACAGCCACATCAATGTTTATAGCAGCTCAATTAATAGCCAAGCTATAGAACCAAATTAGGTGCCCTTCAACACATGGAAGAATAAATAAAATCTAATATATATATTATATAATGAAATTTTATATATTATATATTTATATATATAATTTATATATATATATAATTTATATATATATATATATATATATATATATAATTTTACTCAGCCATAAAGAAGAATAAAATTATGTCATTTGCCAGTAAATGGATGGAACTGGGAACTATCAAAGTGAAATAAGCTAGTCCTCCCAAACCAAAGTTATATATATATTTTTTCTCATTTGTGATTGCTAACTCATAACAATGGAGGTTATAAAGGGGAAGTATAGAATTTCATTGTGTCAGACAAAGGGGAATGAAGGGAAGGGAGAGGGATAGGAATAAGAAAAGCAGTAGAAAATGAGACACAATTTTGCTCTCTTCGTATAGAAATGCACCACCATTGTAACTCCACATCATGTTCAACCACAAGAATGGGATCAAAATTGTAATGGATTGTACCCCATGTATGTATAATATTTCAAAATACAGCCTACTGTCATGTGTATCTAAAAACAGCAAATGAAAAAGAAGATTACAAAGCCTTGATCTTGATCTGCTCCATCTAATAAAGGAAGGAAAACTCTCTGTATTCTGTCACTCTTTACTACCTATCATCCTTGAAAAGTAACTGAGACAAAAAAAGAGAGAGGGAGATAAAAAGTAGAAAAGTAAGAAAGAAAAAAAACAAAATATAAATATAAGGCAGGAAAAAAGGAAAAAAGGAAGAAAAAGAATGTAAGAGAAGATGAAAGGATAGAATGGCAAGACTGTCAGCGTACTGACTTGGAGGAATTGTTCCCACTGGCAAAAATAAGGCAGTGGATTTTGTGCGATGAATGAATGTGGTATAGGAGGTGGGCTTGAGGCATTACCAGAAGTCCATCTCCATTTCCAAATGCCAGTTTTTAAAGATTCTACCATAAACTAATTATCAAACATTTACTTCATCTTCCACTATATATAATGACTTGAACTTATAATTCCTTATTTTAATTATACATTCTGCTAAAAATTGATATTATTCCTCAAATGGTTACTTGCCATATTTACAATAAGACTTTTTAGTCATTTTAATTTCTAATGTGGATTTGAAATGAACTGAAAATAATTTTTATTATTTATTTATTTATTTGTAAGTTCACTTATGTTTTTTTTAAATTTATTCTAATTTGTTATATATGACAACAGAATGCATTTAAATTCATATTGCACATTTATAGCACAATTTTTCATATCTGGTTATACACAATGTAGAGACATACCATTTGTGTCTTCAAACATGTATTTAGAGTAATGATGTCCATCTCATTCCATTGCCTTTCCTACCACCACACTCCTTCCCTTCCTCTCCCTGCCCTTTTTACTATCTAGAGTTCCTCTATTCCTCCCATGCTCCCCCCTCAATCCCCCTTATAAGTCAGCATCCTTATATCAGACAAAACACTTGGCATTTGGTTTGAGGGGGTTGGCTTACTTCACTTAGCATTATATTTTCCAACTACATTTATTTATCTGAAAATGTCATGATTTTATTAACTTTTAATGCTGAGTAATATTTCATTATGTATATATACCACATTTTCTTTATCCATTCATATACTGAAGGGTGTCTAGGTTGGTTCTACAGTTTAGCTATTGTGAATTGTGCTGCTATAAACATTAATGTGGTTGTGTCCCTGTAGTATGCTGTTTGTAAGTCCTTTGGGTATAGACCAAGGAGTGGGATAGCTGGATTAAATGGTGGTTCTATTCCCAGTGTTCAAAGGAATCTCTATACTGCTTTCCATATTGGCTGCATCAATTTGCACTCCCACCAGCAATGTATCAAAGTGCCTTAAATTCCACATCCTCAGCAACACTTACTGTTGTTTGTATTCTTAATAGCTGCCAATCTGACTGAAGTAAGATGAAATCTTAGAGTAGTTTTGATTTACATTTCTCTAATTGCTAGAGATGTTGAACATTTTTTTCATATATTTGTTGATTGATTATATATCATCTTCTGAGAAGTGTCTCTTCAGTTACTTGGCCCATTTGTTGATTGGTCTGCTTATTTTGTTTTTGGTGTTAAGTTTTTTGAGTTCTTTATATATCCTAGAGATTAGTGCTCTATCTGATGTATGTGTGGTAAAAATTTGCTCCCATTCTGTAGGTTCTCTAGTCACCTCACTGATTGTTTCTTTTGCCAAGAAGAAGCTTTTTAGTTTGAATCCATCCCATTTATTGATTCTTGTTTATAAGTTTTGTGCTATAGGAGTTTTATTAAGGAATTTGGGGACTAATCCAACATGATGGAGATTTGGGCCTACTTTTTCTTCTATTAGGCACAGGGTCTCTGGTTTAATTTCTAGGTCCTGTATTTACTTTGAGTTGAGTTTTGTGCATGGTGAGAGATAGGAGTTTAATTTCATTTTGTTGAATATGGATTTCCATGAACTGATAATAAATTTTTAAGAAGAGGAAAATGAGAGATTCTGACAGGAAATTTCTCAGAATTCAAGAATGTTCTGATTGTAAATATTCAATAATGATATGGCACTATGAGCATGTGTTGAATGAAATAGAGATGCTGTATAAATTAGTATAAGAGCACTTGGAACAAAGATAGAAAAATGTTTTAATCAAGCATCTCTTTATTTGTCATTGCCTTTTGGTTTGTTTTCTTTACCCAAGCAGGCTGTGCTCTTAAGAAAATAATTTTCTTAATTTTTAATAATTCACCTCAATTGCATTTTAGCTAAATGTAAATTTACTGTGATTTCACAAATGTAATTAATTAAGTCATTCAAGAATCATATTGTCACTGTACAAATTGTAAGAGCAATTCTCCAAGCAACAGTAATAATGCACTTATGTCATAATCATTCAGAGCTTTGTCACTAGAATTAGCCTTGAATTTAACTCACAATCAACAACTAGAACTATGACATTAGATATGTTGCTTAATTTCAGTTTCATCTAGTTCCTTTGTAAAATAGGAATAGAATTTATACTTAACACAAATATTTCTTATTTCTTATTTCAGCAAGTGTAAGAATGCAAAATACATAGATAGTTTTGCAGTGGATTGACTACTTCATCAATAGTAGGGATTATGATACTAGCATCATTGTACATGAAGCTGCAGCAAGGATAATATGGATCAAAAATGTCTGCAAGAAATAGAACAAAAATTATTAAGTAAAAATTATACTTACATATACTATAGAAAAACCTCAAGAGATGTGCTATATACCACACAAATATCTTTGTAAATTTAAAGATGAGAATAGTAAACTTTATGTTGTTAGGAAAGATAAAATCTTGCTTTAGCTATGTAATTGAAATATACATCCTCAAACAGTCAGGGGAGTTTTGAGGTTGTGAATAAGTCATTAAGAGCAATGGATTTTCTGAAAGATGTTTCTCAGTCAGAATTCTAAAGAAAAATATGAATAGGGGATGGACAAGGTGTCTCTCAAAGTAAAAAATCTAGCCTCTTTATTGTTACGAATGATGCCATATCTTATCTTAGCACAGTTCCAATGTCCACAAACTACTTCAAGTTCAGTGCCAATCTATAGAATTTGCAACAAAATAGGCCACTGCAAAATACCACTGCCCTTCTTTCCAATTTTGTCAGTGGCAGGCTCAATCTTAGAAACAGACTTGACATAGTTGAAGAGTCTGAGACTGTATATGACTTAATGTATAATATCAACATTATCAAAACCTTGGATTATATTGCTAAAAGTTAACAGCTTTAATTCTTCATTTTATAAATAGGGAAACTATAGTTAGAAATCAGACACCTTGCACATGATATCCCTGGACCCAAAAGGATCCTATTTTAAAACTCTAGTCCCTCCATTTCAATGTAAAAATTATAGCTCATAAAAGTACCTAAATGACAAGAGTCAAGTATACCTATGTTGGGGAGGTTTTGAGACAATCAATATAAAGAAAGACATTGTGAGAAATACTGAAGATGGAATCGAGGGCTTCACCGTTACCTTGACAATCAGGAGTGAGTGTGTTCTTCACCTTCGTACCTCCACAAATACTATTGCTAGGCTTGGCCTATATAGGTGTTCAATAAAATTCCCAATGAATTAGTTTGCTGTGTTTGAAGTTCCAAATCAGCTTTCCACACTGCTTATACTTCTTTCTTTATTCCAGAATTTTCAGTACTCAAAATGAAGTACCACTGAGTGTTGTGCTGATGGGAAGAGAGGTCATTGCCTTGCTTTGCTAGGCCCTATATCCTTTTATCTGTGTCATATGAAATCAATTAAAAAATCTTTGTGTTCCCTGTTACTGGTATTCAACATCAGTTTTCTTATACAAAGTAAGTAGAATTCAGTGAAAATATAATTTTTAAATAATAGCAATTAAAATTATGGATTGCAAAAGAAACACATATGTCTCCATTTTGTAAAGTTTTACTTTAATCTAACTGTGATCCCTATTAACATAAAATTTATTGATTCCTCATTTTATTCCAAAAGTATTATTAAGTATTTTCTCATTATTAAATAGTCAGTTTCAGTACTGAGTATTAAATGATTTATAGAAGGGACTTTCTTGTCTTCAAGAAGCAGGGATTCTCTAAATTCTCTTTCTAGGCATAGAAAATGTATGCAAACAAATATTCATATTCGAATTTGTATCATTATATTTTAATTAAAACAAGGAGACCTACCATAGTATGAAATTCAATAAAAACTTTCTGTGAAAGTGAGTCTAAGAAGTAAATGTGAGTCGAAATTAGTCCATGGAAAGAAGGGAAGAAAACATTTTCACCTGGTAGCTGAAGGTTTGAAACCTCCTGGAAATGTCAAAGGCTTGCATTTGTTAGAAAAAGAAAGTAGCTGGCTGTGGAAATAGAGTGAAGTGGGTTTGAAGATGACATCTAGAGCCAGTTAATGCAAGATTTTATATTTTAAAGTAGTGGCCATTGTAGAGATTTTATACTGAAATTTGCTCCTGCCTGAATTATATTTTAAAGAAGTCAATACAAGTTTTATGCAATTTGGAAATTTCAAATAAAGTTATTTCTTTCTTAATATTTTTTGGCCTTAAACAGGAAGCATGTTAAATTGCTCAAGTTTCCAAGTTTCCTCCAACAAATCAGTCAGGTAATACTTATTTAAGAAATTCAATGAATGCTTTGTATAACAAGTACTAGAAACAAGTGAGACTTAAAAGAATTTATTCCCTCTGGCCTCTTAATTTTTGTACCCTCCCTTTAGGTATGCAGGTGTGTGTACTTGTGTATGCCTATGATTATGTCTCTGTGTATTTCTCTATATCAGTACATATATCTATAGCATTGTCTCTGTTCATCTTTTTTTCTTTATTTCTAACTATTTATCAAGGTTTTGATAAATTCTAGTGTGTAGAAAATCTAACAAATTCAAATCTGTTGTATTCAATATATAGAATTCAAGTGTAGACAATTGAGTGGGCTGATTTCAGCTGCAGTCTTAATGTGTTCTCTGATATGGCTTATTGCTATTGAATTGGTTATAAAAACAGTATTCAAGTTGTTTTTAAAAAGCCATTTTTTATTCTGTATGCTCTTGCTCTTTTGACGAAAAAAGGAAAGAAAGCAATTTAAAACTATTTAAATGATGCACCTATTGCAGTATAATAGGTGGCATCATACTGTTAAGAGTAGCATCAACTCCCATATCAGGTCAGCTATTACCTTTTCATTTAGTTCAAGATGACCTTACAGAATGGGTCCACCATAGTATTCAGAGGCACATGCAGTAATCTAGCTTTAAAATGCTGTTTATGTACTATATTTCATTTTTCTTTGATGAAATGTCAATTGAATACCATTGAGTTGACAAATGTGATTGTTACCAAAAGTAGTCATCAGGATTTATCTTTAAATATTCATAGAAAAGAATGTTATAATTTGTGTTCAGCTAAATAAGCTTTTCATTTTTATGAAATATATTTCTCAAATCCTCATTACTTACTTTAATATACAGTGTATTTGTAAATATCATGCCATTTCTGCTTTCCAAACACATCTCTTTTAGAAAATAGCATAAAGTTATTTAAAGCCTGCAACCTTTTGGGGACACTGTATACTTCAATCACTGTATCTTCTCAGGGAAGAAAAGGAATACAATATCAAGAGAAAAATTGTTATGTCTAACTGTTCTTTACAGTAGTGATTTTTCTTTTGAGTACAATATATTTTCATATCTTAGTTTCAGTTTTGATTTTTTCCTATGCGTTTGCTTAAATATCAGTAGCTATGGCAACAAGCATTTTAAATGCTATAGGTAGTATAAATAAAGGCAAAATATCATGAAACCTTAAATTCTTTTAAGTACTCTTACAGTACTCTTCCTGTCATTTTGAGTCACAAAAATAATTTTTTTTAAGTTTGTGCTGTTACTTATATAGGTAATACATCCTATTTGTCACAAAGAAGTTTTGTTTCAGTTCTAGTTTTTTCAAATGAGTTTGTTTGGAGTTATCTATAATTCTTTACTTAACCTTGTGGCTCATGCTATGCTTCTGTAGGGTCACTGGCATTGGTTAAATACACCCTCTCACTCTGCACTGAGAATGGTGGTATGGGGAGTTCTTTAGAGCTTCGCTCTATTAGAACAACCATAAATACAAATATACATATTTATATTTTGAATATATATGTGGTTAGTGGTTATGTATATATTTATATATATATATATATATATATATATATATATACATATATATATACTTTTTTTAAGGAGAGAATCTTTTTTTTTTGAAGATGGACATAACACAATACCTTTATTTTTATGTGGTGCTGAGAATCGAACCCAGGTCCTGCTCATGCTAGGCAAGTGCTCTACCGCTGAGCCACAATCCCAGCCATATATATATATATATATATATATATATATATATATATATATATATATATATATATATATTTAAAGATGAATGGACATTACCCTAAAAACATAAAGAAAATAAGGCAGTATACATTCAAGGAAATCTACTATATCTTTGTAAACACAAGGAGAGACTGCAGAGTTGAGCTCTAGTCTCTTCCTTCCATCCTCCTTGCCACTGTCCACAATGAGAGAAAAATCCACTATGGGTAGCTGTGTCCAGGAAAGGAGGTCTTTCTCTGTACTCAACTCCTAGATAAGGATAATAGCATCTTACCAGGGGAAGAATGATGCCACCAATATTTTTCACCAATAAAGTTAATTGTATAATTCAAAAAACAGTATAATGCACCATTTTATTCTTCATTCTCTTATATTTTAAAAAATTTGCCTATATATTTTCTATGTAATTGTATTTTTTATCTATTATATGTAGAAATATAATTTATTTAAGAAAAATAAAACAAAATGAGTGGATAGAGCAAAATTGTTTTGGAAATAAGCAAATAGTATCACATGATAACAGAATCTGCAAAAAAAAAAAAGAAAAGAAGCATAAATGGTACATAAGGTCAATATAACAAACTATATAAACATCTCCATGTATCTGATTTTAGAGTTTAGTCCCACAATCAGAATTTTGCTACAATATTTTTCCAGTATAATGATTTGCACAGAGATTAATATTTATTTATATTTCCTTGTTTTTGATCAACTGATTTTGATCAAATCTGACTTTCAACTGTTGATCAAAAACAAGGAAATATAAACTATATAAACATACACTTTCTCTTCTTTTTATATAAACTTTAATAAATGACATGTAGATTGATAGCTATTACAATGGTGTTATGGAAGACAAATACAGATATGTCAATGATGACTTTGTTTTTATTATTTTTCCTTTTTATTGGCACATTATAATCATACATAACAGTGATATTTGTAATATTTTCATATGTGCACATAATAAAACAGTATAATTTGATCAATTTCGTTCTCCATGCCATTTTTGTTACTATTGCTCTGTCATATAGTTTAAGGTCTGGTATTGTGATGCCTCCTGCTTGACTCATTTTGTTGAAGATGAAAACATTCCATTTGTGGGACTGAACTCTAAAATCAGATACATGGAGATGTTTTCTGGTTTTATTGCACCTCCCCATTTAGTTTGTTTCCTTCTTTTTATTTCTTTTCCTTTCTTATTCTGTAATCTATCTTTATTTATTCTTTAGCCTTGATATATATAATTCGAAATCCTGAAGCTCAGTTATGATTCTAAATATATTTTTATACATAATAATTATATCATCCTTATCCACAATGATTACATTGCTTAAGCATTCATGAACTCATTTCTTCTTATACTTACATAATAATCCATAAGAGTAAAGGTATAGTGAGAATAAACTATATGTCAATAGTCATAAAATTAGCAGCAGGTAGGATAGCAAGTATTTAGCAAGTATTCCTAAATTTAAATTTAGGAATGACTGGTTTCAAAATCTGGCAATGAATTAAAATTCTGTCAGTAAGTAGTCACATTATTTTAAGACATCATTATATTTCTCTAGACTTCCCTGTTCTATTAGAGGAGAGATTGTATCTGCTGGTTTAATCAGTTTTTTTTTTTTGTCTAGATGGCTCTTTTCATACTATGTTAAACCAGTCAATCTAAATTGTATCTTTTTTACAAGCATTAAACTGCCATAATGTGTTAAAAGCCCACTGTCAAGACATTTATAGATGTACGTCTATAAATGTATCTACCTATATCTCCTATCCCTGTGTCCATTTATCCATACAGTTTTTCCCCTCTAAAATTCCTGTTGAAACTTAATGTACATCACATTGGTATTAAGAAGTGGGGTTTTGGGAGAGTTATTAAGTCATGGAAACAGAGACCTAAGGAATCAGTTGATGCTCATATAAAAGAGAATTCAAAAAGGATATGCATTCAATTTCCTTCCTTCACTTTCACCAGGTGTGGCTATAATGACTTTCCCATCTGGAGAACACAGCAGTAAAGGGCTATGTTGGAATCACAGAAAGAAGCCTTCATGATTACTCAACCTGCTGTTGCCTTGATCTCGAACATCCTAGCCTTCAGAATGAGAAAAATACATTTTTATTATTCATTACTTACTCAGTTTGTGGTGTTTCGTTACAGATGCATAAATGGACTAAATTTATACAGACACATACATGCATGTTACATTAATTATTTTTATGTGTCTATCTCTTTTTTGTATAATTCTGCAACATATCTTGACTTTGGCTGGACATATTAATCATATAACAGAAAAAAAGTTAACATAAGTAAATATGTATTGAATATCCACTATTCTCAAGTTACCAACAAGTTTTGAAAGAAAAAGGAATCAAATTTTTTTTCCTGAACTCAGGATATCCAATAAAGGAATGTGTTCATATGAAATGAAAGATTTGAGAAGTATTACATGACTACATCACAGAGGTTATTTTAGAATTAGCTATCAAAAAATGTGAATCTACATTGTCACATCTTTTCAGCAGTTAGAAATAAAAATCAAATTCTATCAAACCATTGTTCCATGGTTCACAAAAAGACTAATGAGAAAAAAATATATATTGTCGTTTTTGGATGAGACTGAAGTACACAATGACTATTGTACTAAAGCACTCAATGTGAAGTAGAATTGGTTGTTATTTCTTATTTTAGCATTGAACAACTTCACTTGATGAATGACAGACTCAACTTAGAAAAAATAAGACTTTTAGAAGATGAGATGTAACTAAACAAAATGAACGTAATGATTTTATGAATTAGATCTAATTTGTTCTTAATGTACAGTTATTATTATGTTCATGCAAGAACTACTATGCAAAATGTGAAATAAGATAATGAATTTAAGACTAGTAAAAAAATAACAATTTTTAAATTAACCAAATTCAGGTTTGAATTTTTTTATTACACATGTAGAGCAAATTTTTTGTATCTCTGGTTGTATACAAAGTATATTCACACCAATTTGTGTCTTCATACTTGTACTTTTGATAATAATGTTCATCACATTCCACCATCATCTCTAACCCCATGTCCCTTCCCACCCCTCTGCCCTTTCTAGAGTTCATCTATTCCTTTCATGCTCCTCCTCCCTACCTCAATATGAATCAGCCTCCTTATATCAGAGAAAAATTTGGCATTTGTTTTTTGGGGGATTGGATAAATTCGCTTAGCATTATCTTCTCTAACTCCATCCATTTACCTGCAAATACTATGATTTTATTCTCTTTAATTGCTGAATAATATTCCATTGTGTATATATGCCACATTTTTTAATCCATTCATCTACTGAAGGGCATCTAAGTTGGTTCCAAAGTTTAACTATTGTGAATTGTGCTGCTGTAATCATTAATGTGGCTGTGTCCCTGTAGTATGCTGTTTTTAAGTCCTTTGGGTATAAACCAAGGAGAAGGATAGCTGGGTCAAATGGTGGTTCCATTCGAAGTGTTCCAAGGAATCTCCATACTGCTTTCCATATTGGCTGCACCAATTTGCAGTTCCACAGCACTGTATATGAGTGTACCTTTTTCCCCACATCCTCATCAACACTTACTATTGTTTGCCTTCATAATAGCTGCAATTCTGAAAGGAGTGAGATGAAATCTTAGAGTAATTTTGGTTTGCATGTCTCTATTTGCTAGTGATGACGAATTTTTCATATATTTGTTGACTGATTGTATATCATCTTCTGAAAAGTGTCTGTTCAGGTCTTTGGCCCATTTGTTGATTGGGTTATTTTGTTATTGTTGTTGTTGTTTAGCTTTTTGAGTTCTTTATATACCCTAGAGATTAATGCTCTATCTGATGTGTGAGGGGTAAAAATTTGCTCCCAAGATGTAGGCTCTCTATTCACCTCACAGATTGTTTCTTTTGCTGAGAGGAAACTCTTTAGTTTGAGTCTATCCCACTTATTGATTCTTGTTTTTAATTCTTGCACTAAAGGAATGTTATTAAGGAAATTGGGGCCTAATCCCACACGATGAATATTAGAGCCTACTTTTTCTTCTATTAGATGCAGGGTCTCTGGTTTTATTCCTAGATCCTTGATCCATTTTGAATTAAGTTTTGTGCATGGTGAGAGATAGTGTTTTAATTTCATTTTGTTGCATATGGATTTCCAGTTTTCCCAGAACCATTTGTTGAAGAGGCTATCCTTTCTCCAATGCATGTTTTTAGTGCCTTTGTCTAAATTAAGATAATTGTAGTTTTGTGGGTTAGTCTCTGTGTACTCTATTCCGTACCATTGGTCTACCAGTCTGTTTTGGTGCCAATACCATGCTGTTTTTGTTACTATTGCTCTGTAGTATGGTTTGAGGTCTGGTATAGAGATGCCACCTGCTTCACTATTCCTGTTAAGGATTGCTTTAGCTATTCTGGGCCTCTTATTTTTCCAGATGAATTTCATGATTGATTTTTCTATTTCAATGAGAAAGGTCATTGAGACTTTGATCAAAATTGCATTAAATCTGTATAGTGTTTTTGGTAGTATGGTCATTTTTATAATATTAACTCTGCCTATCCAAGAACAAGGTAGATGTTTCCATATTCTAATGTCTTCTTTGATTTCTTTCTTTAGGGTTCTGTAATTTTCATTATATAGATTTTTCACTTCTGTTATTAAGTTGATTCCCAAGATTTTTTTTTGAGGCAAGTGTAAATGGGCAGTTTTCCTCCTTTCCCTTTCTGTGGTTTTTTCACTGATATACAGGAATACATTTGCATTTGGTTTACGGGTATTAATTTTATATCTCAATACTTTGCTGAATTAATTTATAGATCTAGAAGTTTTTTGGGGAGGAACGTTTAGGCTCTTCTAGGTACAAAATTATGTCATCAGCAAATAGTGCCAATTTGAGTTCTTCTTATTCTCTATGTATCCTTTTAATTTCTTTCATCTGTCTAGTTGCTCTGGCCAATATTTCAAGAACTATGTTAAATAGAAGTGGTGAAAGAGGACTTCCCTCTCTTGTTTCTGTTTTTAGAGGGAATGCTTTCAATATTTTTCCATTTAGAATGATATTGGCCTGGTGCTTAGCATAGATAGCCTTTAAGATGTTGAGATGTGTTCCTTTTATTCCTAATTTTTCTAGTGTTTTGAACATGAAGGGGTGCTGTATTTTGTCAAATGCTTTTTCTGTGTCTATTGAGATGATCATATGATTCTTATCTTTTAAGTCTATTGATGTGATGAATTATATTTATTAATTTCCTATGTTGAATCAACCTTGCATCACTGGGATGAATCCCACTTGATCATGGCGCATGATCTTTTTGATATGTTTTTTAATTCAATTTGCCAGAATTTTATTGAGAATTGTTGTATCTATGTTGATTTGAGATATTGGTCCTAATTTTTCTTCCTTCCTTCCTTCCTTCCTTCCTTCCTTTCTTTCTTTCTTTCTTTCTTTCTCCTTCCTTCTTTCCTTCCTTCCTTCCTTCCTTCCTTCCTTCCTTCCTTCCTTCCTTTCTTTCTTTCTTTCTTTCTTTCTTTCTTTCTTTTTTTCTCCTTCCTTCCTTCCTTCCTTCCTTCCTTCCTCCCTCCCTCCCTCCCTCCCTCCCTCCCTCTCTCTCTTTCTTTCTTTCTTTCTTTCTTTCATGTGTCTTTGCCTGGTTTTGGAATGAGAGTGATATTGTCCTCATAGAATGAGTAATGGTATTAGTTCTTCTTTAAAAGTCTTATAAAAATCAGCTGTGTATCCATTTGATCCTGGGCTTTTCTTGGTTGGTAGACTTTTGATGGTGTTTTGTAGTGTAGGCTTTATAATTATTAATTCTTTTAACTTTTGTTTATCATGGAAGGTTTTTATTTCATCATCAAATCTATAGGTTAGTTTTGCTGGATATAAGATTCTTGATTGGCATACATTTTCTTTCAGTGCTTGGTATATGTTTTTGAAATTTTCTATTTTATTGGAGTACCAGTTTTCCAAAAAAATTCTAATTTTCTTTTGTATTTCTGTAGTGTCTTTGTGATTTTTTTCAACATGTATGTTAGTAATTTGAGTTTTGTCTCTCTATCTTTTCCTTAGCATGACTAAGTGCCTGTCAACTATATTTACTTTTCAAACAATAAACTTTTTGTTTTGTCAATATTTTTTACTTGTTTCTTTTGTTTAAATTGTATTGATTTCAGCTCTGATTTTAATTATTTTCTGAATTCTACTGCTTTTGGTGTAGATTTGTTCTTCTTTTCCTAGGGATTTAAGATGTAATGTTTAAGTCCTTTATTTATTTATTTTTCTTCTTTTAAGACATGAACTCCATGCAATGAATTTTCCTCTTTGTATTGCCTTCATAGTGTTTAGATTAATTTGATATGTTGTATCTGTGTTCTCATTTACTTTAAAAAAATTTTAATCTGTTCCTTGTTGGCTTCTGCAACTTATTGTTTGTTCATTCAGTAGCATATTATTTAGTCTCTAGGTGTTACAGTAGCTTTTATTTCTTATTTTATCATTGATTTATAATTTCATTCCATTATGATCTGATTGAATGCAGGGCAGTATCTCTACCTTTATATATTTGCCAAGAATTGCTTTGTGGCATACTATATTGTATATTTTAGAAAAGGATCCATGTGCTGCTGAGAAGAAAGTGTATTCTCTTATTGAAGGATGAAATATTCTATACATGTCTTTAATTAACATGTCGGTTAATTCTAAGTTATTGATCGTATTATTGAGTTCTATAGTTTCTTTGTTCAGCTTTTGTTTGAAAGATCTATCTAGTGATGAATTAGGTCTGTTAAAGTCACCCAAAATTATTGTGTTGTGGTCTATTTGATTCTTGAACTTTAGGAGAGTTTATTTGGTGAACATAGATGTTTCATTATTTGGGGTATATATAATTATTAAGTCTTATTAGTGCATGTTTCCTTTTGTCATGTCATTCTTTATCCTTTCTCAATGAATTTAGTTTGAAGTCTACTTTATTTGATATGAGGATGGAAACCCTGCTTGCTTCTGCAGTCCATGTAAGTGGTATGATTTTTTGCAACCCTTCAACTTCAGTCTGTGGATGTCTTTTCTTATGAGATGAATCTTTTGGATGCAGCATATTGTTGGGTCTTTTTATTTCCTTTTTATCCAATTTGCTAGCCGATGTCTTTTGATTGGTGAGTTTAGGCCATTAACATTTAGGGTTATTGTTGAGACATGATTTGTATTCCCAGCCATTTTTGTTTAATTTTGGTATTTAATGTGACTTGGTTTCTCCTTTAAATAGATTTTCCTTTAGTGTAATATCTCCCTCTCTTGATTTTCATCCTTATTTTTCATTTCCTCTTCATAGAATTTTTGCTGAGGATGTTTTGTAGTGTAGGCTTTATAGTTATTAATTCTGTAAACTTCTGTTTATCATGGAAGGTTTTTATTTTATCAACAAATCTAAAGATTAGTTTTGATGGATATAAAATTCTTGGTTGACATCTATTTTCTTTCAGTGCTTGGTATATGTTGTTCCATGATCTCCTGGCTTTGTGGGTCTGCTTTAAAAAAATCTTCTAAGATACATATTTGTCTGCCCTTATATGTGGTTTCATTCCTATCTCTTGTGGCTTTTACTATTCTATCCTTATTCTGTATGCTAGGCATTTTCATTATAATGTGCCTTGGTGTAGATCTGTTGCAATTTTGTATGTTGGTGTCCTCTTATATTTGGCTTTTCAATTACTTGTCATGTTTGAGAAATTTTCTGATTTTATTTCATTGAAGAAATTGTGCATTCCTTTGGTTTGAACCTCTGAAACTTCTTCTATCCCAATAACTCTTAGATTTGTTATTTGATGTAGTTCCATAATTCTTGGATGTTCTGTTCATGGTTTCTTATTATCTTCACTGTGTAATCAACATTATTTTCCAGATTGTATACTTTGTCTTTATTATTTGACGTTCTTTCTTCCAAGTGATATAGTCTGTTATGTTTTCTGTTAAGTTTTTAATTTGATTTATTGTATCCTTCATTTCAAGCATTATTGACTGGGTTTTTTTTCAGAGTCTCTGTCTCTTGAAGTAATATTTTGCTATTTATATTTGCTCTTTGTTGGAGTGATCAATTTTTGCTTGTATTTGCTCATTTTTGTAGAGAAAGAGAAAGAGAGAGAGAGAGAGAGAGAGAGAGAGAGAGAATCTTAATATTTATTTTTTTTAGCTCTCAGTGGACACATCATCTTGTATATGGTTCTGAGGACTGAACCTGGCCACATGCATGCCAGGCAAGTGCATTACCGCTTGAGCCACATCCCCAGCCTGGAATTTATGAACTTTTAACACTTTCTTTCAACATTTAGTTAGAGGTTCTTTCTGGAACAACAAGAAAATAAAATAAGTAAAATACACTGAAAGAAAAAATTAGAAGGAAGCATGTGTTCACATGCATTCAGCCTTATTATATAAGAAGAAAATATTCAGTACACTAAATAAAAGAATAATTAAGATTAGAAATCAATTACAAATTATCTGAATTTCTCTAGAGTTGAAAATAACAATAGAAACAAATGGAAAATGAAACATGGATGAGAGAAAGAAAGAAGATAAGAAAGAAGGAAAGAAAGGTAGAGAAAGAAAACACATAAATCCTCTATACTATGCTGACAGTCTAATCCAGTTGCAGAGAGTTTATGTAATATGGGCTGGATTCTCAGCACTGGAAAAAATATACAGTAATAATTTAAAAACATTATTATTAGGTAGTTAAAAATTATAAATTAATATTTGGAAAAATATACTTTATTCATGTACTGGTCTACTAAATATTTTTCAGATCTTTATAACATTATATTGAATGAAGTCAACATAATCTCAATTAAAATTCCATCAGATTTTTTGTAGAAATATTCAAACTATATAAATTGCCAAGGACTTATAGTAGTCCAAACAATTTTGAAAAACTAAAAAGCTTTTGGATGATTAACTCTATGTGATTCAAAACTTGTAATGAGGATACAATAATCAAGGTACAGTAATATGGATTTTGAACATACAGGTTGATTAATAGTATAGAGAGTGTCCTGATGGTGTTCAATCATGTTGCCAGGATAATTCAGTAAGTGATCTCTTCAATGATACCAAAGGAACAACAAGGTATACAGATGGAAATAAAAATAGTTTATTACCTCACATTGCAAACAAAAGTTGAATTGAAATGTTTTTATAGACATAAAAAATGAAAGCAAGGGGCTGGGGTTGTGGCTCAGTGGTAAAGCACTTGCTTTGCATGTGTGAGGCACTGGGTTCTATTCTCAGCACTGCATATAAACAAATAAATAAATAAAGGCCCATCAATAACTAATAAAACATCTTTTAAAAAAAGTGAAAGCAAAGTCTATGACACTTATAGATTACAGCATACAAGAAAATTTTTGCAATACTGAGGTAAGAAAAACATGACCAATACAAAAGAAAAAAAAAGAGAGATAAATTGGGCTTCATCAAAATGAAAACTTCTGCTTTTCCAAGTACCATTAGAAATAAAAAGAAAAACATATACTGGGAAAAATGTTTGCAATATTGATATCTAAGAAACAACATGTAATTGGAATATATAAGGAACAATTATCACTATAAAAATAAGACAAATCACTCAATTACAAATGGGCAAAAAATTTGTACAGTTTGTTCACTAAAGAACATATGCTAATGACAACTAAGCACTGGAATGCTGCCCACCACAATTAGTCATAAGGGAAATGCAAATTAAAACTACAATTAGATATCACTCCATACTGCTAGCATAACTACAATTTTAAAAATCTGAGAAAGTATTTAAAAGGCATTACCTATTGCTGCTGAAAATAAAAAAATAAATAAAAAGATCACTTTGTGAAACACTTTGGAAATTTCTTATATAGTTACATGTATAGTTACCTGAAGTCCATCAATTGTATGCTCAGATATTTACCTAAGAGAAATTAGAATGTTTATTCTATAAAAAATAGTAATTCAACTTTTAAAAATAAAGACCCAAAGTCAAAACAACAATGTCTAAACACATGTAAATGGTTGAACACATTTTTACCTATACATAATCTTCAAAAATATTGATGGCCATGATCTATAGGTATATAGCACACACAATTCTCAGAATCATAATTTTAAGTGACAGGACAAATACAAAATATAATGTACCTTCATTTATCTAGAAAACTTAAAAAGCAAATATTATTCATAGTGACACAACTATTTTTTTATGATAGGTATAGATGAGAGAAGCACTAAAAGTAACAAATGTGTTCTACATGTTTCTGATACAGATAAATTCCTGAGTGTATGAATGTGTGTTGTGTGTGTGTGTTGTTCACAAAGCTAGTAAATGGGAGAAGTAGGTCTAGATGTCAGTTCTAATGACTGTTATTCCAATTTGCTCTTCAGCAGACTTTTAGTCCAATTTTATTTTTAGTAGATCACAGACTACAATGTTTTAATATGCAATTTCTTAAAACATGAAACTTTGAATTAGTGAAAAAATTCTAAGATATATTAAATACAATTTTTAAGGGGCCATCAAACATTTTAGACACTAAAAAGAAAATAGAACTGACAGTTACAATAGTAAGTTTTGCTTGATGTTCTACAACCTGGAATATATTGATAATTTACCTACTAAGGAAGAAAAACTATATTTGGTTTCTTAAAACGTTATGTATTTTAGTAAAGATATACATAAGTTTAGTCTGTGAAGGACTTTCAGAATTTTCTTCAGATGTTGATGGACCTTTATCTTATTCATTTATTTATATGTGGTGCTGAGAATGGAACCCAGGATCTCACACATCCTAGGCAAGTGCTCTTACACTAAGCCACACACACACACATAAAAAAATAAAAAAATTGAAGCTACATTGTTTACTTTCTTTTTCTTGCTAACATTTTGAGTTAGTCTCTCAATTTAAAAGTGAACTTAGTTCACTTTTTATTTAAATTGTCTTTATCTTGTAATCTTTTAAAGACTAAATTCAAATAAATTTATTATGCATTGTAGTATTTTAAATATATAATTAGATTGTATTCATCATGACATTCAAAAATGGCATGGTGTGATGATAATTAGACAACATAAACTTTGTTAAAATTTCAATTATAATAAAAGCAATCGTTCCTAGTCACACAAAGCCAAATGGAGTAGGTGAAGTTATAGTTTGATAGCTATATTAGTTTGCCAGTGCTACAAGTACCAGTGACTCAGTGGTTTAAGTAACAGGACTTGATCTTCTCACATTTCTGGATGCTTGAAGCTCAGGGTTCCTGTGGGTTTGGTTTCTCTTGGGGCTCTCTTCTTGTCTGAAAGATGAATGTCTTTTGATTATGTCTTGTTGCATCCCTTGCTCTTTGCAAATGCATCACTGCTATGTTCTCCTCTTCATGCAAAGACATAATGAGTATTGGATTAAGACCTCATCCTGTAACTTCATTTAACTTTAATCACCTTCTTAAAGGCCCAGTTTTCAGGTACAGAACTATGCCAAAGCACTGGGATTAAGAATTTCAACACATGTATTTTGGGGGGAATTAAAACTCAGTCCATACCAAGAGTGAGCATCACTAACTTTTTAAAAAGACTCTTTCCATGTAAATAGATAACTATATAATAATTATTATGGTATCATTTTGTACTTAAATATATGTAATAAATATCTATTAAGTGAGTCACTGAATGAACTAAAACAGAAATTGAGACTAATTCAACATTCATTGCTATAATCACAATGATCCAATTTCATCATTAGAGATTTTTAAAGGAAATTTTTAATCAATCTGATTATCATAATATTAATTTGATAATTATCTTTATTTTCTTTGGTATCCCAGAATCTCATTCACTTTTATATTTCCATTGAGAGTGAATGGTTAAGTATTACAATTTAAAACCCTCTTTTTCCCTTTTTGAAAAACTATGTGATCATGGTTCTGATCACATATGCCATGGTTGTTCCTATTCATTAAATTGAATCTTGTGACAGTTCTCCTGGAACTATTCATAGGCAATGCTATAAGATTCATAAAGAAATAGCAGAAACAGGAGAAAACAACTTCTTTAATACTTATAGAAATACATTTCTATTAACTTAAATATTAACTAATTTAAATATATTCAATGATGGTATGACATAAAAAGAAAATATTATGCTAAATATAATAGAGATGTTTGTTATTGTTATTGTAGTTACAAACAGAAGTGTATTATAAGAATCCAGTGAAACTTAAACTAGAAAATAAAATCTAGGATTCTTTAATCTCATGTTTTCAAATAATTTGATGAAATATGAAAAATTTTTGCTTAAAAATAATAAGAAAAATCTAAAATATTCAGAAAAAAACTCATAACATTATTTGTATAATGAAGAGTTAAACTTCAAGGAAAAATATTAAAAATAAATAAACCATTTAAAATTGTGGTATGGCATTTAGGAAAATAAAAACAAAAACGCCTCAACCATCATTGAAAAACTGCTGATCTTAATTTGTGCACCAGTAAACATGGGGAATCATGCCAAATAAATTATGATCGGTATAAGAAAACTATTACAGATGAATTTTAGTAGATACTGACTCACAGCAAAAACCTTGAAAATTTAATATCACAACTGTTTTTAAAGAAATCCAAAGGTGAAGTTTGTTTCTTCTGTGAAATATGATGAAGTTTAAAATTTATGCTTGTTAGTATACCATCAAGAAGTTTAAATAATAGTCTGCATTTCAAATTAAGCTTTATTGTGTTTTAAAAGTTATGACACTTGCTTCAAATAAATATATTTTACTCAATATCAAATCTTTCTTCTCATGGTAACTAAATTGATTTTTGATAGTAGATGTTTTCCTGAAGCATATAGACTTTAATATTTTAACATACATATGTGCAAAATTTTATTTTTGTTGGTTTAAGTAGAAGTATTTTTGATCAAAAAATTGCATAGGACAGTAGAGTAATTCTAAAGACAGAACACATTTCTACCATGATATTGTGCTAATATTCATAAAATTCATTGAACCATACACTGTATTATCAAATCCACAATGCAAAAGAATTCTCTGAGGACATACAAATATCTGAAATAGCATTAAACTTTTTGTAGATAGACTTTATACATAATATTGTTAGTGAGTGAACTTATATTTAATATTTATCATTTTAAAGATGATTAGATATTACATAATTCTTAAAAAAATAATGAGATAGTTTTATTACTTTAATTTTCAAAACTGAAGAAAATGAGACACAAAAAATATAAATCTGACACAATTTGTGGTTTAGCCAACTTTAGACCACAACATTTTCTTTTCTTTAGTCTACATTGATAACTAGATTGCAGTGACTAAGATTAGTAGGTGGCAACCAATGATGAATAATTATCAGCACTACCATTTTAGAAAATTTGGTGTGGAAGAAATAAATGTAGTATCCAAAGCCTTCTTATTTAAATACGCATAATTTTTTGAAAGAGGGCTTTAAAATAATGTCTACCAAAGGAAAATAGAATAAAGTTCCCAAGTAAGGAATGAACCATCACAACCCTTTGAGGCAGAGAGTGAGAACTAGTTCTGATCTATCAAAGATGCAATAGGCTCCTTTGATCCCAGCATGGGTCCCGTGACCTCAAGTGATTCATGATGGTAAAGTTCAGGGGATATGAATAAAGTCAAGGAGGATGAGGAATTCCAAAATAACAAGAAGAGTGGCTACTTTAAAAACAACAACAAAAAAAATTGGTTAAATTAAACTAAGGGATATTCATCTGTAAGTCTCAAACACCGTATCTTCACTATGAATTGAAAATAAAGCTTTTCATGGAATATTATTGAAAACATATATTTTGTAATATTGGTGGAAATGGGGATGAAATCAATGATCTATAAGATAGTTTTTAATTGCCAATAAGAATGATATGCAAAATTTAAATTTGACTCTAATAATAAAGCTCTAGGAATTAAGTAAAAAAAATATTAGTCCACTCATTAATTGTTGTTGCATATAAATTGTACATATAATTGTATATATGTATACATATGTGTGTGTATATATATATGTGTGTGTGTATATATATATATGTGTGTGTGTGTGTGTGTGTGTGTGTATGAATGTGTGTGTATTGAAAGTCCTAGAAATCTTCCAAGACAAATCTGAAAATAATGAATTAAATTTCTAATATTGCTGACATTATTACACTGTGGAACATTCGTTTCTTACATAATTATGTATTGTTTGAAATGAAATTTATTTTCTTTTATTCTATTAGAAATTTATTTTGAAGCTAAGTTGAGTTGTCTCTACCTTTTTCTTACTGGCATTAAGAACAAGTATCTTTTCTGGGATATAACCATGAAATATTATAGAACACATTGGGATTAGTGGGTCAAATAACTTCAGACAAATATTTTTTTCAGTGTATACTAAAATATATTGAAGATTCACCCAACATTTCAGTGTTTTTTTCTCTCAAGTGGCGAAAATAGAGTGATGAGAATGTCCATGCAAAATAATTAGAGGCACAGCAAAGGTTTGCACATGAACTTTGATAGCTGATTATTTGATTTAGTAAACTGAAAAAGTACAAGGAAATTGTTACTTAGATTTGAACTTCATGATGAACTTACAAGCTTCAAGTAGAGAACTTCTAAATTGCATTTGTCTGATTTTTTTTTACCTTTACAATTTAAGGATTTATCTGAATTTTCCTGAACTAAGTAGAAGAGACAGATAGGTAGGTAGGTAAATAGATACAGTTATCTTTCATTGTTATAACTTAATTGTTGAAATATAAGAATCAATATTTTTAGGACTTCTATTTATTTTGTTAGTTTAACAAATTCCAAAATATTTTCTAAGGAGGTAAAATTTTTAGTTTGTCAATCATGACACATGGAAATTTGGTTTTATTGCAGGACTTTTTCAAAGGAAAATTTCTGGTAAATTAGTACAATAATTTTGGTTTAAAGATAAAATCAACTAGAACTAATAGATATTTGAAGACTCATTTAAATTTTTCTTATTTAATCCTACTTTATGAACAATTTTTTGGGGGGCAGATACCAGGGATTGAACTCAGGGGTACTCTATCACTGAGCCATATTACCATCCCTATTTTATTTACAGATAGGGTCTCACTAAGTTGCTTAATGCCTCATTTTTGCTGAGGTTGTCTTTGAACTTTCGATCCTCCTGCCTCAGCCTCTGGAGCCTCTGAGTTTACATGCCAGGAACTACATTTTTGTATCAAAAATTTTAAATATATTTTATCAGAAATGTGTATAAAAGAGATATACATTTTTGATACATTTTATAAAAAATGACTGATGAATCATTTTTGATCTAATGGGTATTGAATTGATTTACAATCATAATTGGTTAGTAGCTACTTATTTCATTGCTGAATGAAGTTTTTGATGTACTAGTTTTTATTTCAAGAATTGTATGCCATTAATATATTTCTAACTTTTGGTGTTAAAAACTGAGATCATACATTTTAAACATTTTTGATTCTGAAAATGTCTTCAAAGTTAAGATTTCCTCTTTAGCTATTTTTTGACATGTTCATTTATAGTAATTGAGCTCTAAGTAATGCATTATTTCTTCCAAGATGCTCTTTTTCTTTTCCTGTGGAATATTGTTTTCTGAAATGTTATTTTTAATATCTGCATTTGTTAGTGATTGAAATATAATTTTATTCTATATAGGTAAAACAGTCTAAGTGATATTTATAGTTTAATAATTTGGAGACCATTTTATGATTATTTACTATTCTATACCCAAAATACTTAGTTTTAAATGTAAAAATCTTTACTTTAAAAACTTGAGATTTATTAAGCCATCAGTTTCATTTTATTGCTCTAAAAAGCCTTAGTCTTAATTTTGAATAAATCACATTTTATTTTTATAAGTCTTCAGAACAATATATTAATGGTTTAAAATTTTTTATACCAAATCTTGACTTCAATTTTCTTCCTATGCAGTTTGACATTTTATGTCCCCTTTCAACTGGTGTTCAAAATATTTTTAAAATTGATTTGGTGGGAGTCTAGTTTTCAATTTTTAAAATTCTGCCAGAATATAAATTAGGTATGTGAAATCATAAATATGTATTTTTAGACTCACAGAGATTTGTATGATTGCAGTTTTCTTATTATTCTAGTAGAAACTACTAAAGTCTACAGATTTTTTTTTCTCTTTTTAAAATTAAAGTAGTGGAAAATTTGATTCCCAGGACTGGATGACCCAACCTAAGAAGGCAAGCAAATGAAATCTTAGAGTGAAATCTTATCAGTGGGCCTGGACAGCAAAGAAAGAATCAAAGCAGGAGCCAGAAAATGTAGTCTTTTTTAAAAAAAATGTTTTTCTGTAGTTATTGACAGACCTTTATTTTATTTATTTATACATGGTGCTGAGAATTGAACCCAGTGTCTCACATATGCGAGGCAAGTGCACTACTGCTGAGCCCCAGCCCCAGGCCCAGAAAATGTAGTTTATCAGAATAGCATGTTCAAATTTAATTCCATATTACATGTATAATATTATATAATATATGATGATACAATACAATATTATATTTGTAATACAACATAATATATATGCATGCATGTTATTAATAATACCCCATCCCTTTGCAACTTTCTGTTACTACCAGTAGAATTAGAAAATAAAACATAAAAAGACATACTCAAATGAATAACTTTTCTCCCTGTGAGTCAACTAAATTCTTTAAACCATGAATGAAATATGGATAAAACTTAAAATACATATTAGGTCTTTAATAAATATTTAAAGGAAAATTTGGGAAATTATATCAATGATTCCCTAATGACTTCAATGTAGATAATTGACACTCAAAATTATGTAAGTTGTAAAAAATATATATATGTATGTATATATATATATATATATATATATATATATATATATATACACACACACACACAGAGAGACACATATATGTACATACATATATTTGTAGGCACAATTGTTGAGTACTTTGCAAGCAATAGTCTTTAATATGTGATATCACCTTTCCAACCTTCATTACCTTTACAATATTTGATGAAAAATAAATGTTGATAAGTGAATAAGCATTACATGCTGCTACTGAAAAGGGTATATTCCAGAAAAATATTGGGCTTCTATTTCACAGAATTACAATTTCTATAGCACAGACTTTCTGATAAGTCAAGAAAAAAAATCATATTGGATTTTAGAAGGTAATGCTTCCTCTAATATATACAATTGAAAGCAAGTCTTTTAGAAATTCAACATTTTTTTTACTTGCATTCAGAATTGTTGGAATATTTTTCTATTTCATTCTTAAGACCATAATTGGGGTGAAAAGTTAAGATGTGAGAAAATTCTGGTGCTGTCCTTTGGATTTCTGACATTTTGTAGTTAACTGAAAAAAATGATGTAAAATTCAGGGAATAATTGTCTTTGTCATGGTTCCAAGGCTCTGGAACTCTCTATTTCTACAGTTTTGACAAAGGCTTAATATAAGATCTTTTAAGAAAAAAATTCAAAAGATAGCTGGCTCTTCATCAGTATTCCACATCTACCAAGCCAAGTTAATTCCTTTTCTTGGCTTACACTTTGCTTGTATAGAGAATCTAAAAATCTAATATATGTGGAAGTAAAATGTAGAGCCATTGCAATAATATGTGTACATACACATGTATATGCATATATGGTATGTGTATATTTATATACAGAGTGTGCTTAAATATTTATACATTTGTACTATAACACATGAAAATGTACAAAATATTTTGCTCATTTAACTGGAATTGATTGTTTCAAGGCTTAAAATTGAGTTGGGTGTGGTAGAGCATGCCTGTGATTCCAGAAACTCAGGTGGTTGAGGCAGGAGGATGGCAAATTTAAGGCCAGTCTCAAAAATTTAATGAGACTCTAACTCAAAATAAAAAATAAAAAGGGCTGGGGATATTAGGTGGTAAAAAGCCCCTCTAAGTTGAATTTCTGATGCTTACAAAGAAAAAAAAAGACTTAAAAATTCTAATTGTATATTTTTCACTTAAATCTTCTTATCAATATGAATTTTTTATGGATCATGCCGATTATGCAAGTAAAACACAAGGTTTGGGGACACAGCCATTAGAGTTATTTTTTATTTCTTTAATAAATTTAGATCAATCAACATATTTTCAAATTTTGTTTTGGGAAAAGAGTTTTAAAATAGCATTGTAATGTTAAAAATTTAGAATACTCATTTTCTTTTTCTTAAAATGACAATGATCGTAATAATAATAATAATAAAAAAAAACATAACCAAGTCTGGGCACAGTAATGCACAACTATAATCCCATTGACTCCAGAGACTGAGCCAGGAGAATGGTAAGTTTGCAGGTAACATGGATAATTTAACAAAACATTCTCAAAATAAAAAGGATTGAGGATGTAATGCTCAGTGGTATAATGCTCCTGAGTTCAATTTCCTGTACAAAAATAAAACATCCCAAAACAAAAATATACTCTTTATCCATCTGTCCATCTGTGGAAGCCATACATATAATGAATTGGGTGCAGGTTCTGGAGACAGATGTCTAAGTACAAATCCCAGTTGCATGGCTTACTAGGTGTGACTCTGAGTTAAGCAACCATCTAACCATCTTTTTTATACCTCAGTGTCCTTCATGGTAAAACGGAGATAATAAAGTCTGCTTCACAGGGATGAAGTTAAGAGAAAAGAGGTTCATCTCTGCAAAGAAATCTGCAAAGTGCTTCAACTAAAGTGAGCACCAAATGAATGCTAACTTTTAATATTCTCTTCACTTCTATGTTGGCAACTTATTCATTCCTTTCTACGGAAAACAAATAAAAATTAAACTTCAATAATATTACTCACATTTTTGGTGTTCAATTTATAAAACATTACAGTCAAAGTTCTCTAGGAAAAATTTACTCTAGATAAATATACTAGAAAAATATATGTGTACACAAATTAAAGTATCTGAGGAATAATGAAATGACAATACTTTAGCAATGACAATACTGAAGCAGCAACAAATGATTGAGAAGCATAAATGGAACATATTACACGTGCAGTGTAATAGTATGGGCTTTTTTGAGGCTATTTCTTGGGATGCCATTGCTGCTGGAATGACAGTTTCCTCATTTCTGATAGTCTTTTAAAATTAATGCTGACAAATTCAATGAATTATCTTAATTGTCCAAATTTTTAGTCCATTAAATTTCTCAGTTTCATAATGGAACATCTGATTTGCCTAAGACTTAACAACCAGGTTTTTCAGGGAGATACCATGTTTTCCTCAAAAGCTCACGATATGATTACAAGAAGTAGAAAAAGAAAACTATTATTCATAAACATTTCTAGAGATTTAAATATTGAAGTTAAAATTCATTTGAAGTCACCAAAACAAAGGGAAAAAAATCTACCTGTGAAAAAGAATGGTTTCCTGTGTTGAAAACTTATCTATGTTCAAAATATATTCAGAAGTCTAGGCTCAGACAATATCCAGAAGTCAGACACTTCTTAGCATCTCACCACAGAATAACTTTGAAAAATAACCGTCTTTTATCTGTATTACTAATGTAGAATTATAGTTGGTCTACCTGCAAACACAATTGCTGGTAGAAGATCACATTAGTTCTGTTCCAATCTAAATTAATTCAGATTAGGTCTTTTGTATTTTCAAAATCTCTTAGTGGTTTCTGTAATTTCTAAACCAAATGCCAATTTCTTTATTAAGTCTTTATTTATTTATGTGGTCTATCTGTGTTTATGTATCCTGATTGACAAAAATAAGATCTAAGAAAATTCATCTGAATCTCTTGTACACTATGATAGGATCATCTATTTTAAGGATATGCTTACTTGTAGTTTAACAGGGTGTATATGATTAGGAATATAAGATGGAAGAGGGACCTGGTATACAAACGAATGGAAGATGTCATAGAGAAAGATGGATAAAGGACAAAGTGCCTGACATTCTTTTCATTGAGCATTTATGCTCAAAACTGTTCATGTGCTAGTTATCCCCAGACAACTACTGGAATATAGGAAAGAGAATATATATATATATATATATATATATATATATATATATATTTATCTCACATATATATATTTTTATCTCACATATATATATATTTATCTCACATATATATATATATATATTTATCTCACATATATATATATTTATCTCACATATATATATTTATCTCACATATATATTTATTTATTAAATACATGTATATTTAACATTGATATATAAGCTTTCTTTAGGAAGAAAATTACTTTTATTTGTTCATTCCTGATTTATATAGAGAGTCAGTTGAAGTTAGCGATGATTCTGTTTTCAAGTTGCTAAGTACATATTTTATTCTATAAAGTGTTAAAATACACTTGCAGAAGGAAGTAAACAAAATCTACTGCTTATAACTTACAATAAATGGAACATATATTTCATATCATCAACTATGAATTCAGACTGGGAAAATTCTGAGAAACTGGAAAAGTTCCATGGTAACAACAAGAGAATTCCTCAAAACTTTTATCATACTTTGAACAATCATGTGAATTATTGAATAATGGATTATTTTGGGGTTGTCCTATAGAGCAGAATATTATCATCTCAGAGTCCATCATTATACCTCATTTTGCTGTTGCAAGAGTACGCTACCTTCTAATTGGCCATTGAATAATCTGTTGCCTCAAAGGTGACTGTCTTAAAAATCAATTTTGCACATATTCCACTTTCTTGTAGATGTCATTCTAAGTAGAGTTCATCATCTTCTACCATCTTTCCCTCTCAAGTGAAGGGTTTCTGTCTGGTGAGAGGCCTGGGACTCATACATGCTGTGCAATCTGATCCAGTCCAATGCTAAACAATGGACGTGCCACGCTGCTGCTTGCGCTTATTCTGATTCTATTCATATGCTCTTTTATTTTCATTTTAGCTACTTGTTGTTGCTATTGTTTATGTAAATATCATCTGAGATATAAGGGAAAATATAAAAGAAACAAAAGGATCGTAGTATCTTGACCAGAAATAGTCTATAGTGGTGTACTTAAATATCAAGTTTTTTTCTTAGGTTCTTCTTCCTCTCAATTTTCATAAATATGTTGTTGAAAAAAATCTAGATTCAGTATGGAGAGTGTAAGATCCAAATAAGGATAAGGAGCATTGCATAGGTGGCTCAGATGCCAGCATGACTGACAAAAATGACTGGCATAGTAAGTTCATGATTTTTTTTTTTCTTCAGCAGAGGGCCTCACAGTGGTAGAAGTTCACCATGATATATACCTGACAAGTTAGATAATCATTCCATCTTATTGAACTTCTGTTACTAATAAGGTTACTTTTGTTCTCAATGGAGAATACAAAAAGGTACAAGACTTCACATTTCTTATTAAGTTTGTGTATGTTTGTGGAGAAACAAAAAAATGAATTATGCAGCAGAATAAAATGCATGCTAATGCAGCATTAAATATATTATTATCAGGAGATATTGATATAATTAGATACAATTAGATATATCAGTTTGGGTCAGTAGAAAATAAAGTAAAATTTTCTTTTATAGTTGACACCAACAGCATATTAAAGTTAAGGAAAGTAACAGCCATAGAAGATGCAAAAAAACAGTTATAGTATAAAAATTCTTCCGAAACATGAGGGAACATTTTTTCAATAGAAGCATAGCTTTACTCATCAATAAACATTAGTGCTAGCTTGGATCTCACTAAGAACAGTGACTAAAAAGATCCTATATTGCAGAAAAGAAGATGATTTTAAATAAGGTTACAACATTCGTCTATGGGCGCTTTAAAAATATGTTTGGTAAAAATGGGAAAGGTTTTGCGTCTTACAGATCAAGTATTTTCTATAGGTAACATTTATTATATGTGCCAGGTGCTATATTAATGACCTCAATACATGAATAACTGCTTATGTTCCAACACAATTTACCATTACATATGTTGTATGATATTCACATTACTATTCAAATATTAACTGAGGAACACTGGGATTCTAAAACACTAACTTTTCAATTCAAATGACTAGAAATAACAGACCTGAGTTTTTATTTTGCAACTTTCTGGCACAAGGGTAAGAACAATTTACTTTAGTATATGTTAATAATGACCTATTCTTTTTACATAATAACAATTTAATAGTTTCTGTATTTCTAAACAAAAATATACTGTAAAAATATAAAGCAAGGATTTGGGCATTAATTTTTGTCATTAAGGTTGGTCTGATCTTAGCAGATCCCTAAAATGGCTAGGTCATAGGCACCTTGTGCACAATTGCACATTTAATGCATCTCATTTGTCTTAAATTGTGGTTAGTCAACATTCTGACCTTCTATTCACAGGGTGGGTAAATGACTAAGTGAACTGAGAAAACCATTAGTTTGACCTCTGTGGGAGAGAGTTTCATCAGTCTTCTGGCACCAGGAGGAACAAAGTTATGATTAAATAACTGCAGCCTCCAACAGCTCTGAATGCATTTGTTTCATTCACGTGCTGCAGTTTGTTCCAGTGCTTGTGCTCCTGCCCAGGCACATCCTGTTCTCCCTTGCAGCCATAACTCAATCCTGTAATGGACGCCACCACCCTCACAGCCTGATCTGGCTCAGAACTCAATATCTGCTTTCCTTCTGGGCACAAAAACCTCCTTCTCATTCCAACCTCATTCCCTTTCTATGCCTAGTCTCTGCTTTTATGTTGGTACCTTTCCAAATGTCAATTCTAATCCTTCTTCCTGTTCTGAATTAAATTGTCCTCATTTCCCTTTTGATTCCAAGACCTGGTCATTTCTTCCTCTTTCCTCTGCTAATTCTTTCTTTTTCCTCCAAATATCTATTATCTGTTATGGGGTTATTTATATAATTTTCCTATATTCAAATATTTAATGTTACCAAAGATTAAAATCCAGTGTAGCATTTGTGGTAACAATTTTTTTTTGCAGGCCAAATAAAGGCTCCACTACTTTTGGTATGAATATACTTATGACATGTATGAGCAGATTGCAACACCTCAAGTCCTTTGTATGGAACCTAAGGAACTGAAAATATATCAGAGCATATGAAAGTTGCTGCATAATATATGAAGGGCAGCATTTAGTAACTCAACCAGTCACATCTAGAATCAGAGTTTTAAAATATATACAAATTTAAAACAACCTGAAGACTTTTTATTTTATCTCCAATTGATGTAGATTAATTAGAGGTATATATTGATTTAATAAAGTATTTTGTGAAACATTCAATGCTGAGAATTTTTGTTGAAGTGATGCTGAGGATGGAACCTACAGTCACTGTACTATTCAGTTACACCCCCAGCTGTGTTTCTATTTTATTTTAAGACAGGATCATTCTATGTTGCTCAGGATTGGAATTTCCAATCCTCCTGTGTCAAATTTGCTAGGTTTACAGGCACATGCCATTACATCAGGTCAGAATTTCTGATATGTATTTTCTAACAATTATTATTATTGCACACACACACACACACAATTTAAATGCTATTTCTTCTGACTTCCTTCTCTTGGGTCTTTGTCCTTCTGACTTAGCAGAAAGAAGCCTTATATCTGGCAAATGTTTCATCCTGGGGGCCAGTTTCATTCCTTGCAAATTATGAATTTTCATTCTTTTGAAGCCCACTCCTTTAATGGCATTGAACATTACTTTTTCCTCCTATCAATATTTTGCTCTGAGTTCAAGGCTATTTTCTTGAATGTAAGAAAGGGAGTGCAAATTATATTGTTATTCTTCAGATATAATATAACTTATAAATTTACTTAACATAAATACATGAATATCGTTGACATTATTGTATGTAGGAGGGAACTACAATATAAAAATAAGAATGGATAGTAAGTTTTAAAAAAGTGAAGACTTAGAATACAAGGAAACATTTGTTTATGGTGAGGGAACAAGGTAGGAATATGTCGGGAATATGCAGATGTGGATTGTGGTTTGGAGGGAGACACCAAGGAATAACAAAATTTAACACAATACCACAATTCTAGTACTTATTTATAATTCTCATCTCAATTTTGTTGTGTAATACTCTCAATTGCATTATACTGTGAAACTATTTATTCAGTTATACTGATAATAAGTCTGTGGTAGACTCTCAGTTACCTTTGTGGTTCCATTTCCTTTGGATCTTCTTTACTTTAAGTTAAGCAATCTTTGAAAGCTTCTTCAAAGGAGACATTAAAGAAAAATGGAAAGTGGAAAGCATTTATTTTACAAGTGTTAGAATATTTTCATGATATAAATATTTTACTAGGCAAACAAGCTAAAGTAATGATAATCTATCAAGAATTAAAGAAATTTTGGCAATTTGGAGGTTCAAACACCTGTACTTTTATGTCAAAAATAAAAATGAACTACATTTATCAGGTATTATAAAACCTATTATGTTTGAGTAACATTTCTTCTTGTTTCATGCATTTAATGAATACACCATAAATAGCAAATAATTGACAATGACACTTAAGACATTAACAGACTGAAGTGAAATTAAGAGCTGGATTCTTTGTAACAATGAAAAATGTTGTTATTCATCTGTATGTGATTTATTTACAAATATAAAATCATTTATAGCAGCTGAGAACATTATTAGCCTCTGAACACCATATAGTGAACAAATGCTAAATGAACTAGCTTTGAAAGTGCCAGATCATACTGTTGTTATCTAATAACAAACATTCTGCTATTTCCATACACATTGCTTTTGAAACATTAAAATATGAGAATGTTTTATTGTTTTTCCATTTAGTTTTTCTTGGGTAAAAACAAAGTGTGAAATATGTAAGAGCAGAACTCCTTTCTTTGTCAAGTTGAGTAAGGAAGAAAAGAGGAATGAAAGAGGCTGGGATTGTAGCTCAGTGGTAGAGCATTTGCCAGCATGTGTGAGGCTCTGGGCTTGATTCTCAGCACTACATAAAAAGATAAATAAAATAAAGTTAAAAATTTAAATAGTAAAGAAGTTTAAAAAACATATATTATTTTAAAGACACATTTCATTACATACTCCTCTAAACTTTTTGGTTGTATTTTGGACTTATTTTTGTCCTCCTATCCTACAAAACAGATGATCATATTCCAAATCATCTGATAACCTTCAATGACTTACCCCAAATTATACATAAAGTAGAACTAGAGAAGTCATAGGTCTCAAATTTGCATATTACATTTCTTTAATAAACTATGAAAATAAGCAAAACGTTACTCCATTAATTATACAAATCAATTATATCTGCCTTTTGTTGTGAGATTACAAGTATATCCAGAAAGATTGCTGAGATAGAGTTAACTTTGACAAGATAGATCATACTATTGAGCCTAAAAACCTCACCTTTTATTATAAAATTCTGAGTCATAATTATTGTATCATAATTCAAGAAAAGGAATAAAGACAGAGGATATTTTAACAATGATTTCACTGCCTTTTTTTCCAAAAGGCAAATACATTGAATACATTACTGTACCATTATCGAAGTTACAGTGTGACTTTACCTATAAACTAAGTGTAACTCATAGGAATGAATTGCTTATAAAGCTGAGTAAAACTCCAGACTTAAGAAAAAGTAGACAATAATAAAAGAACTTAATACAAAGAGGACCCTGACAAATGGTATGAATGGGGGAAGTATTTGCCTAATCACACTTATGACTGGGTGAGGAGATTTAGTGAATGAGGGAGTTAAGGATAGTATGCTATAGAAAAATTAATAAAATAGACATGATTAGTAGTAGTACACAGGTACATTTTTTAATTAGAAATTATTTCAGTCAATAATTACAAATAATTCTTTAAAATAAATTTGAAGCATTACATTCACGATAACAATTTATTAACTGTGGAAGAACCTGAATTATTAAAATTATTTTCAGAAAATAAAACCTGGGTCTCCTATTGTAACCTATGAAGTTGCTATTAAAGACAAGCCTTAATGATGAATGTATTGGTCCATTTTGAAATTTTCTCATCTGAAAAAATTTCCAATACACCTACAATAGAAATACATCGAGTATCTAATTTTGTGCCAGGAAAACTCACTGTATTTCTAAAATATAGAATAAAATTCCTACCCTTATACTGCTCTTCAGTTATTTTTCTACATCATTTCTGGCAATGATGTACACAGATATTTTTATTTCAGAACCAATCAATGGAAGAAAATATTAAAGTTAATAAATTTTAATCTTCTTTATCCATATGTAACATAAGTAACTGAAATCAGTCACACACTCATTTACATATTTTCTGTGCCTGATTTTGTGGTAGAACTGTAGAATTTTGTAAGTTTAAAAGACCCATATGGCATATAAAATTTCAAATATTAGTTCTGTAGTCACTTACAGAGAAAAGGAGCTGGCTTCTTTGCTAACCCTTGCCCTAAGTTAAATTTTATGGTTTGGATATGTGGTGTTACCCAAATGCTCATGTGCCAGACAATGCAAGATTTCTCAGAGTGAAAATGATTACATTATTAGAAGTATAACCTAATTGATGGATTGATCCATTGATACGGATAATATGGGTGGCACCTGTAGGCAGGTCATGTGTGACTGGAGAAGTATGGTCACTAGGGTGGCAACTTTGAGGTTTATATTTTGTCCTTGGTGAGTGGAGCTCTCCCTCTGCTTCCTGGCTGTCATCAACTCAGTAATATTTCTCTTTTGTGACCTTCCACCATGATGCTCTCTCTTATTATGGGTTCAGAGCAATAGAGTCAGCCAATAATAAAATGAGCCTCTGGAATTATGAGCAAAAATTAAACTTTTCCTTCTCCAAATTGTTCTGGTAGAGTAGTTTGGTCACAGCAATTCAAAAACTGACTAAAACATCAAGGTTGTGCATAAGATATGCAATAGAATGGATAGTGTTCTCCTCTTATCCATGGGTATCGGTTCCCAGAATTCTAGTAGAATCCTGAAATTTTATATATATATATATATATATATATATATATATATAAAGAGAGAGAGAGAGAGAGAGAGAGTGAGTTTTTTGTATACTCACATATGTATGATAAAGTTTAATTTATAAATAAAAATTAAGACATTAATAGCAACTATTAATAAAATAGAACAATTATAACCAGGTATTCTAATAAAATTTTGTAAGTATAATTTAAATATTCTAGTTAATATGATGATATGGTGATATGGGATGACACAATATCTGAATGATGAGATGAGGCAAAATGAATGGCATAGACATTATCACTTACTGTGTTGCTACTACATAACAGAAAGAGATTAAGCAGATTTATGTAGATGTATGAATAGGACATAACAAATCGTACTAGTATGTATAATTATAATGCACCAATAAAAAAAAATGGGTAACCTTGAACCTAATCACTGTGGTACCACAACAGCAGGTCTTATAATCAATACAGCTATTAAGCGACTATTGGGCAGGTTGTACATACAGAGTGAATGTGTTGGGCAAAGATACATTTCATATCCTATTCAAAATGGAATGAAATAGCACAAGATTTTGGAATGCTACTCAGAAGAGTATGTATGCAAGTGAAAAATCATGGATTGTGTTTCTGGGATTTTTCACTTAAAACTTTACACTGTAGTTTACCAAGGCTAACTGGAGTCACAACAGGCAAAATTGTAGATAAGTGGTTGGGGTAGGGTGGCTACTATACTTGTGGGCAGGAGCAATTTCAAAGCTATGAGATCAGAATTCACATCATCAGCATGACTATTCTGGCCTTCCATAAGCTTTCTTTCAGGCTTAAATAAATGGTATCACTCTTTATGTGCATTGATAGTTTTCAAGAATAAAAAAAAAAGCTTTCATGCTGATTTGAGAGTAATGATATTCCCAGGAAACACCAATTTCTGGAAGAGAAGACAGGAAATGTCATTGACTTAGGGCCCAATTCTTAGTATCCTCAGTTTTTTCCAACATGTAAAATATATAACCATATTAGTCACAGTTCTCTGGAAGGACAGAGACAACAAAAAATCTGTCAGTATGATACAAAAAAAGGATTGATTAGATAGACATACCTAAAGCTAGACAGTCCACAAGGGCTCTCTTAACACTGGACAGCCTTAGGAACCAGTAGCTACATTTTCTGAGAAACTGGAGCCTCAGAAAAGAAAGAACCAATGATGCAGCCTCAGGGAGTTGAAAGGCTTGGGAACTCCCTGGAGAATTGTTGGTTAGAGTCTACATTGGACGAATGAAACAGCTGAAGTTCAAGGTCCTCAGATGATGGCATCAATCAATGCACTTGCTGAAGAAGAATCGAGAATTTTCATTCCTTAGTCTTCCCCCTTTTTCTGCCTTTTGTTCCATATGGGTCACCAGCCGTTTGAACTGTCTTACCCACATTCAGAGCAAGTCTCTCCATTCAGTTTGCTGTCCCACCTGCCAATTGTCTTTGGAAATACCCTCACTGACACACCCAGAAATCTTATAATCCTAAGCATCTCTGAATCTGATCAATTTGACAATCCAGATTAACCACCACAAGAACCTAATCTCCACAGCCTTAATAACCATTAAGTATAATAAGATATACTTAAGAAGTATATCTCCATAGATACTTGAATTTCTACAAGAATTCATTATGATGTCTGATTCTGAATCCTGTACTCTTTATTCATTCAATGTTTTCTGTCGCCAAGAAGGCACTTTCTAGAAGTATCTCAGAAAAACAAGGGCATTATGAGACACACTTTTCTAAATTTTTCTAGTACCACATTTAATCCCCATAAAGACCCTATGTAGTAGTTTTGCTATTATTTGCTGGTGATAGCTGAAACTTTAAAAACTTTAAGTAAATTGATGAATATCATTGCAGCAGTACTGGTTTTACAGCTAGAATTTTGTAACATCAAGATTATTACTTTTGTTAAGTATTTCTCAACTTTTATATGATAGACTCACTTCCCTGTGTTTTATCTGGATGTTATACTATTGAACATGAGATTACAAACTATAAATTCCATACTATTATTCCATATACTGCTGTTTTCTAAACATTTTGTTTTTAAAAAAATATCTAACTATGTTTCTAAATTGTATCTCATAAATTTAGTTATATTCAATAATTGCTAAAAATTGAAGGTAATAATTCTGAAGGTTTTGAATGCATTAACAAAATGTTTGCTACTTCAGATAAATTGCTAACAAATTTCATGTGTTCTCAGATATTTGTGTTTTTGTTATTAACATTCCCTGTCAAAGTGATCAAGTCAAGCTTTGCATCTCTACTAAATTTACTTTCAGTTTATCTAAGTAGAAATTTCAATGAATTCTCTTGCACTCCTCTTAGGGTTTTTAAGTGTTAAAATTTGCGAGTAATCACTTGCTTTTAGGTACTCAAACACATTTAATCTAACTTTATGAATCATATCAAAAACTTTACTTTCCTTGCTTCATATCCTAATATAATGAATCACACCTACACAATTGCTTATTCACCATAACATAAGTCTTATATAATCCTATAGAATATCCATTTTATCCTTAAGAAATACCTAAACAAAGATAATAAAAATTTTTTAAAATTCTATAATTATAAAAAAACAAAATAAATTTGAATTTATTAAAGACAAATGAAAAAAGGAAAGAGTGTCCTATAGGCTCTTAGAAAAGCTAGGAAAATGTACAGAGAATGCACATTCACAAGAATATACATTTTTAATGGCTTTCTACAAAGCAGGATTTTTCCCAACCATAATAACTTTCAGCAATGTTGATGTTTTTTAACATCAAAATTTTCCAAAAATCAAGTAAAATGATGTCAAAGTATGTTTGTGACAAAATCCATCCATAAAATCATGAAATATACTGCTTAGGAAAATTAATTGTGATATAAACCATTTCATGAATAGTGTGTTACAATTTCACACACAACATAACATTTTGACTTTTCTTTCATTTGTTCTGTATTGTGCTCATTTTATTCTTTTATTTTTTTTTTGAGGTAACCAAGTTTAAGATCTAATAAATTAAGCCAATCTGAAAGGTCAACATTTGGAGCTATTGAACATCCTAAGTCTCTTTGGCACCAATTGATCTTTAGCTATTTAACAATAGGGAATATTTTTCATAAAAGTCTTTTCAGATAGTGACATATAAATATTGTTGTACATGTAAAAGAAAACTCACTAGTTAGTGATTCCATACTGTGAAGGCTTTAGGACATCATATTTTTTTTACATTTAAAAGAACTTATTTTAACTTTTTTTAAGCAAACAATATTAGCATGAACCTTCATGTTCTGTAAAAAGAAAATTAAAATATAGATTATATAATCAAAAAGCAAACCATACTGATTTCAATAAATACGTTGGTTTGATGGAAGCTTCCAATACAAGAATAATTATAAAAATTATACAGGGAATATGTGGCTTTTTCTTTTGAATATTTGGTAATCAGTTTTATTTTATTTATTTTTTTGTAATGATAAAAAGATCAAGCATCAGGAATCACCTCTGGGTGAAGGATTAACCCAAGTTTATCAATTAAGGTGGGAGAATGGTCTGCCTATCGGGGATTTCAGCCCACCTGGGAGCAGATAATCACTTCTCTCCCATCCTAAGGAAATAATGCTGTGGTACTATCAGGAATTTGCAATTTTTTTTACTGCTCCTGTTACTAGATCACAATACAGTCTAGTAGTTTAGCTATCACTTTTGCTTGTGGACTGGATTATATTTATAGAATATGATGAATAGCACTAGAAAGTAATACCTTTATGGGAAAACTCTGTCTTCACTATGGTTAACTTGTTGAGTATTTGCAAAAAAAATCCATAAATATATTTATCATATGCACTGTTGCATAATATTTTCTATAACACTATAGAGCAGAACATGGCATAAACCTTATCAATGCCAAGGAAGGACTACAAAATCAGGGAAAATAGCAAATGTCATCATTATATGCTAAGCACCAGAAAGAGAAGTCCAAAAGGTTCTACTTAGCACATCTTTATAGTGGCTTCCCCAAGGAAAACACAAAAGTCAAGCACTGAACAGATAATGTTTGCCTCACATAAAGAAGAGAGAGCATAAGATAAATACACCAGTATGTGTTGGTACCTTAGGGCTAGAGAGTTTTCTCCCACTCCCAAGTTTAACCCAAGACAACTAGTTACATGCTCTCCTTCAAGCTGCAATGATCCCTAATCCTTTCCCCATGAACTCCAAAATACTGAAAACTGGAAGCTTGCCTAGGGGACTCTGACACATATCCTTAAGCTTAACAAAGGAAGAGCATAAATTAAGTCTAAACCAGAAAGATATTTCCAGGCAAAGTGACAAGCCAGACAGAGGCTATGAGGGCTCTTCAGTTTTGGTAGAATCGTGTCCCAGGCCCATGACCCATTCTTATGAAGTTGAACAGAGTCTAGGAATTGTACACACAGATAGCCATTCCCAACACATACACACGATTAGTAGCAGGAACATAATCTGATACAGGAAACAGCAAATGTTGTTACACTCAAAGGAGAGAGAACTGGATATTTACTAAAGAATCCATCAGGTTGAAAAAAAAGAAGAAGAATATGGGCCCCAAAGGGCTTTTGCAAGATAATAATTTACACAGAGAGATGTACACAGACAGATGGCAATCTCTAGTAAAAAAAAAAAAAGTTGAAATGAAAATGAAAATTAAAAACTTACTTTTCTTCAACACAAGAACACAAGCAAATAACCTGGAAGTTTTAAGCATCTTGAACCACTGCACAAATGAGTCAAGCTTTGTCTTATGAGTCATGAATTGATGGAAGCAAGTTAACATAAACTTCAAGGATGCATGGCACTAAAGAAGGATTAATCCCGGTTGGGATTGTAGCTCAGTGGTAGAGCACTTGCCTAGCAAGTGTGAGGCACTGAGTTTGATCCTCAGCATCACATAAAAATAATTTTTAAAAAAGGTATTGTGTTCATCTATAACTTAAAAAAATTTTTAAAAAGAATTAATCAAACATTATATGGTAAATGAGGGATACTCACAAATATAGAAATTTGATATTAGTAAGTAGAATATTTACCAGTTTTAGATATAGATGATATATAGCTTTTGATAAAACAAAGTGAATAATGTAAAAATTCCTTTACCATGAGTCAGATTATCTGGATACTTTCATGGGATTATAAAAGGCAAATAGGTCAAACACAATCTTATACTAAGAATCAATTGCTATAATTAAAGTAATTTCAATATTAAATAATGTAGGGAATGTTGTTCATGTTGTCAATACATGAAATTTAAGAGCTAAGGAAAGCATTTGTACTGTGACTCAGTTCTCTCTTTCAATAAAGAAAAATATTGCACAAAGTAAAACTAATTGTAAAATAATGACAAAGCACAGAATGTTGCATTCACTTTCGACAAGTGGTTTTCCTGTTATGATTTCTTGTTGAGTAAGTTATAAAGCCCTGACTTGTGATCCCTTGGATGATCAAAATGTTTCTAGAATATAAAGAGTCCAATGTGTCTCAGACCTTAGAAATGCTGATTTAGACAAGAATCAAAAGATAACACAAAAAGCCTTAGTTACAACCCACTCCAACTGGGAGTAAATTAGCAGCTCCATTTCAGCAATCATAAAAATATATTAATGATATTACCAGTCAACCCTTATTAAGCTTCTGCAAATTCCATTGAAAATCCCAATTTCTAGACTTCAGGAAATGAATATTAAGTAGACAGTATGTGCAATGAAGTCTACAAACTAGATGGAAGCAGAACAAATATGTTTTTGCCCTCAAGGAGTTCTAATCCATTAAGAGAGCTAAAATTCATTCCAATTTAATTGCTAGAGAAAACATGTTTAACATAGAATTTATGTTTAAATTGAGTGCTAGAGAATTGCTGAGTGGACACTAAGGTAATCTGAGGAATAAATTACAGGGGACTCCTCTATGACATGAATTTACAGCTGCATATTAAAGAAGGGAGGGAGCCAATTGTTCAGATTCTAGAAGAAAAATGTTTCAATAGTGAGACTGTGTATACTAAGGGCCAAAGTGAAATGCACAATTTTACAAAATTTTATAAGCAAAATAATTCCCTAATTTGACTTGGAAGGGAAGACGAAATACACAGAAAATATTGACTTTTAAGAATAAATTATGGATTTCTGCTTATAGGTACTCATCATAAACCTGAGTTATTCTATGCAAATAGAAACATAAATTTCAGCTGTTAGCTTAAGCATTTATACTTACATGGTTATAAGATTGTCTCTAGAATCTTGATTTCAATACTTTGTTTAATCTTTTTAATTCTAGGCATTAGTAAATTTTTAAATATGAGAAAATTATTTAGAACAAAAATGATTTGGTTGCAAATTTCACAGGCCATGTTTTGTCTTGCTTTTAATATTCAAATATCCTTACTACATTATTTCCTTTCACATAAAATATCTGTTGAGAAATGATTATGTATCAGAATCTTTTGGAGGCACTTTGTGATCCATTCATTAACAAAATAAGCTAAAGTAACTGACATTGGCGACTTTATTTCCCGGTGAGGACAACCCATACACTCTATACATGTTAAATGAGTAACTAAAGGTGACAAGGCCCATGTAAAAGAATGTGGAGGATCTAGAGGTAGTCACAGGGCTTCTGTTATGCCTGGATGTTGAAGGTTAGTCCCACTGAACTCCTGCTGCCTTTGCTGGGATGTTGAATTTGATTGATGTCACATTTAAAATAAGTTATAGCTGCATTTGCTGCCACAAAAATGTTTTATTTTCATGAAGTGTGGTTTGCAAAATATTGTCTTCTTGCTGAACTAGGTGTGGACATTGTGTATGATGCTAAACTCCTTTAGCAAATTGTGCTGTGTCAAGTGAACAGTTGGTATATAAATTGCATAATTTTCTCAGAGGACATTTTTAAAACTGCAATTATCTACTTATTATTAAATGTCTAAAGGGATTTTTCTCCTAATAACTGAAAAATAAACCATTGTAATGTTTTAATTCCTTAATTTTTTATCTCAATTATAAATACTTGTCTACTTCATTTAAACAAATGCACACATTGCCATTGAGTAAATTACATTGAGTCTACATGAACCTGAACATACTAAACACCTTGGTGACTCTTTTACCATATAATATTCACAGTGTTTTTTTTCTGTCTATGCCTTTGTTTTGCTTTTTTAAATTTTTTTTCTCTTTTAACATAGGTCCTGAGGTTGTCTGTGTTCGGAGAATTACCTCAAAATGTGTTTGTGTACTCCTTCTACCCCCTGAAAGAAATTCTGCAGTTTTCTTGTTTTATATTTTGCTTTGTTTTGTTTTTGTGTGGTATAGTTTCTGTATCAATTAAGTGTTGTTGTTGTTGTTGTTTTAATAAGCTTTCCTTTAAGGCCCATATGACAAGTTCTTTCTCCTGGGCATTGGAAATAGGTATTCCCTACACTGATCACCATCTTTTAAATGAAAATAACAAAAATTTAAAAAAGTTTCAGTACAGTGATTCTTGTCCTTACTTATAACCCCCATATTTCCATATCAATCATTCCAACTTGATCTTATTTGATTAAAATATTTAGGGACAATAATGTATCTTTATAAATGAGCACTTAGTTTCAAAACATATTAGAAAGTTTTTTTCTGGCTATGTATCATAGCTTGAAAAATTATCATAAACAACACAAATTTTCTATCTTACTATTTTTCAAGCAAAACTAGAATACTGGATTTACTGACTGAAATAAGGGTGTTGGCAGCATTGAACTCATTCTAAATGCTCCAGGAGAGAATACATTCCTTTTAAAAAAAAATATTTATTCTAATTATGTATATATGACATCATAATGCATTTTGATTCACTGTGCACAATTGCAGCACAATTTTTCATTTCCCTCTCTGTACAGGATGTAGCATCGCACTGTATATTCAGTCATACAAGTACCTAGTATATTGATGTCCATCTCATTCCACCATCTTTCCTGCCCCCATTAACCTCCCCTTTCTTTCTCCCCTTGGTCCAATCACAGTTCCTCCACTTTTCCCATGTCTCCTTTCCACCATTATAGATCAGCCTCCACTTACCAGATAGGACATTCACCCTTTGGTTTTGGGGAGTGGCTTAATTCACTTAGCATAATATTCTCCAACTCTATCCATTTGGCTGTAAAAGCCAAAATTTATTCTTTTTTAATGCTGAGTAATATTCCACTGTGTATACATACCATATTTTCTTTATCCACTCACCAAAAAAACCCAAAACAATCCCATCAACAAATGAGCTAAGGAGCTGAGAGAATCATTTTTTTTTTCTTGTCTATCTTCCAGAGGCCACTTGCATTTATTGCTAATAGCCTATAGGCCTTTATTCCGTAGTCAAAGCCATCAGCAGGGCTGGGATTATAGCTCAGTGGTAGAGTGCTTTTCCAGCATAGGTGAGGCACTGGGTTCAATTCTCAGCACCACATATAAATGAATAAATACAAAATAAAGATCCATCAATAACTTAAAAAAATATTTTTTAAAAAGCCAATAGCATAGACTCTTATTTATTTTCTCTGTCATATGTTTCCTTCTTTTATGTCTCTGACATGCTTACCTATGTTTTATGGATAGAGGAAACCTGAATAATGAGTTTAAGATAACAAATAGCAGTGAGTTTAAGATAATCAATCAACAACCTTAATTCTAGCTGTACCCTTAATCTCCTCTGGGTAAAGGCTCTTGTCTCTTTTAGATTCCAGAGTCAGCCTGCTTTCTTTGCTTTATGGGCTTCATCTGTTTGCTCCAAAGTTATCAATATTCTAAATAGAAACATTTTGCAAATATTTTCATCCATAATGTTAGCACTTATTTAATTATATTTAAATATATACATTGAATTCTGAATGTATCTCTACCACTTCTCTGAGTTTGTATACATTTTGCTGCTTTATTTACTCTGGTGCCATTTCAGATTCTTGTCAATTTATTTCAATAGAGATATTTATTTGACTATATATCATTATCAGTCCCTAAAAGTTCCAATGCAATATTCTCAGCTCATCAAGTTGTGAGCTATTTCTTTTGTATACTATTGTTCTACTGAAATTTGAAATTCTTCCATGTGCAATAGATCTCTGTTTGTCAAGATACCCATAGTCCTACTCAGATAGAGCTTTAGGCTTCATTACACAAGAGTCTATAAATTTGGCCAGTTAGATGACAGTGTTCTACCAATATTATTAATCTCCAGTACCATTATTCACTTTTCCAGAAAAACACTGCTCAAAGGGTTAGACTATATATAGTAATAATTACTAAGCCAAATAAATATGTCCTTTTAAAGCTATGTTGATAAAATAAAGGTGGGACTGAGAAGGAGAAGCGGCAAGAAAGAAAAACTGTATCAGAAGGTGGGTGATAGAGTCCACAGGATACAGGTAAGTTTAACCCTACTAAATTCATAGGATAAAGTTAATTTGATATCCTGCAATAACAACTTGCCTACATATCCTTAAAAGAACCCCTCTGAACTATGGTAATCTGAGTATGTTTCTTCTTAAAAATAACAAGCTGAATTTACATATTTTATGAAAAGATCAAAGTTAATGTGCTCACAGAATGGAAGCAATAGTTCTATAGTCAGAAATGTGGCATAACAGTTTTATATTTTTCACAACCAAAGAATTTCTAATTTACTAAATTTGAATGAATATTTATAATGTGTTAATTCATATTCTAGAAATGTTCCTATACATCAAACTTCATTCCCACAACTACCACATGAGATAGGTTATAAATATGTACTTTGTTTTTTCACTTTTAGGTAATCTATCTAAAACATACACTTTAGAGCTATAGAAGCTAGAGTTTGAACATAATCTCTTGAAGTTTTGTTTAACATTCTTTCTATACTTTTCGAGTACTATACACATTTCTTCGAAAGAGAGAAGCCAAATAAGAACAACAGCATCTTAGAAGCAAAGTCAGAGAAGCAGTTCCCTAGTATACTAACACAATTTCCAAAACAATCATATTTACAAAAAAAAGGAGATTGACAGAGGAAAAAATAACTACAGCTATTTTATTATCCTTTCATTGAGTGTTAGGAAAGAATATAAACAATGAAGTTTTTTTTCTTAGGGGGATGTGATGATTAATTTAATTTGTATCTTTTGTATGTGTGTGTAAACATACATATGTAATTTGTATGTGTGTGTAAACATACATTATATATATATATATATATATATATATATATATATATATATATATATATATATCAGGAATCAAAGAGAGAAAGAGAGAGATACAGGGAGTGGTAAAAGATTTTAAGGAATTGGGTTACATGATTGTAGAAAGCTGTAAAGTTCAATATAGCAAGCTGGAAACTGCCAAAATAGTTGATGTTGCAGTTCAGATACAAAGGCAAAGATCTGGTAGAATTTCTTTTCTTGTGGAAGATCCAGCTTTCTTTTTTTTTAATGCCTTGAAATTATTATATACAGACCATTCAGATTGTGAAGGGCAGTTGACTTTACTGAAAGTATACTGATCTAAATATTAATGTCATCTAAAAATTATGTTCCCAGCAAGCACCATATGTATACAACCAGATATCTAGTTACTGTGGCAAAGATTATAGACATATAAAATTAGCCATCCTAAGTAGGTGTGGTGGCACACTCCTATAATCCCAGTGGCTTGGGAGGCTGAGGCTGAAGGATGTTGAGTTCAAAGCCAGCCTCGGAAAAAGGGAGGCACTAAGCAACTCAGTGAAAACCTGTCTCTAAATAAAATACAAATAGGGCTGGGAATGAGGCTCAGTGGTTCAGTGCACCTGAGGTCAATTTCCAGTACCCCCCTAAAAAAAGGAAATTAGCCCTCACAGCTGGTTGGTACAGGATACATCTGAGAATAGAAAGTACAGACCAAGTCTCACTACAGTAACTTCTCTATTCCTTTTTGACAGATAAACCCCATACCACAACCCACAAAGGTAGACACATATAGTTCAGATAAATAAGTGGACATCACAAAGGCCTAGGTATGAATACAAACAGTTTAGAACAAATTAATATATTAATACTTGCCAAAAAATAGAGAGAAAATGATCTGAATGACAGATAAATGGGCAATCATCTTGGTATAAATTTATGATGTATTTCAAAATAACTGGAAGAGTCCAATATTTTCCAGCATACACAAGTGATAGATATTTGAGAAAATGGAAATATTAATAGTCCTTATTTAATCATTGCACATGGTCTACATGTCCTGCATTTTCATACTACACCTCATAAATAACTGCAAATATTATGCCATTTAAAAAATAAAAATATATAAGACAAATAATTCTCATTTGGCATAATTGTTTTGTACAGCATTTTATTTAAGGTCATTAAATAATCCAAAGTGCTGAATTTGTGAATATTGTATGAGGTCAGGTTAGATGGCCTCAGTTACATTAAGCAACGAATTCTTATTAAACTCATATAACAGATAACTTGTAGAAGCTGATGTGACTCCAAAATGCTTACAAATTATGTTAATTGACTTTGAAGTTATTCTAATTTAAATTATGGTAAGTCAACATTTTCAAAATGGTGAGTAAAATATCACTAGATTTTTGCTGAAAATTTTATAGAATTCAATTAATTTTCTACTAATACTTAGTAGATGTTTGAAGATGTTTGAAATATTTTGAATAGTTTTAGGGAATTTAGATTTTTCATATCAATCTCATTTGATAAATAAAGGAGTAAGCAGTTGTTATCACAAAATATGTTCTTTTTTTCTGAAAAAACAAAACCTTTTAAGCTTTTTCTTTGCCATGCTATTATTTCTGTCCTATAATTTTGTCACAAAATGACAAAATGGGTAAAGTGGGAACAAGCTAAAAAAAGCTTTTGGCAGACAATGAATATGTTGTTTAGCATAATACAGATGCCATTCAATTATAACAAATGGTTTAACAATTTATTCTCACTAGGTATGTTTACCATGTTCTCAATTACGTATAAATGCCTTTAAAATGCCTTTAAAATTGCTTATATACATGTGCATTTTTCTCTTTATGGTAAATATTCTCAGGAAAATAAAATCTCTTAAACATGCACATGGCTACTTATGCATGTACCATTTATTTGGATTCAAATAGTCTTTAATGAATGTGGGCTAATTATAGGTTCTAGTTAATTAAGGTTTTATGGTAATAATTATTTTTCCACTACAAATGTTGTTTGTTGTCTCAATTCATTTCAAGGTTGTTTGATTTAGGAGTTTCTGTACAAATGTGTTGTCTGGGCATAAAAAGGAATCACAGTTTATCCATACATGATTTTATTTTAACTACATTTTAAATGATTTACACAAATGTACATGTTCTGAGAAAAGTAAACAAAAATAAAATTTCTTAGGTCAGTAAATAAGGACATAAGGAGAATAAAAGTGAAAATTAACTATAGTCAGCAAAGAAATTAACACTCAACATATATGCAGTGAGTCTTCCTATGGGTGGAGTGTGGCTCTTTTAGAATCCTCATTTAGGAAATGCATGACTTATACAGTGCTGAAATTGTGGCAAATATTTAGCAAGTGTAATTAACATACAATAACAATTTTTATTTTTATTTTTTATTGATTTGCACATATACCAATGTATGTGGAGGTTTATAAGGAAGAGGAAGGACAATGACACGGATAAATATAAACTATTTTAAGACTAAATAAACTTTATTTTAACTATTTTAAGGCTAAAATACCCATACCTAACCCATAGATCATTAGTAATGACTCAAACTTAACCTATTTGTGGATCATCAGTAATGAAAATTATTTAAATATTAGTTTGTCAGTTTATATTGCCACAAATTATCTGTTCTTCCTAGAGACCCTGAAAGAGTGGGTAGTTATCCTTTGAGTATGCATAATTTAAATTTATTTGTGTTTTATTCAGTACCCATGAGGATAGAGAATGCATTTATTTATGCTTTATTCACTACTCTCTGTTGGAGAATTATGAGTGAAGGCAACACTGTGAAAGGGGGGATCCAAACCAAATTAGAATGTTTGGGATGGATTCTAAGCCTTGAACTGTAATGCTCGTATAAGATTCACTTGATAACATGACATAAGTTGAGTCCTTGTCTCCATCAGCTTCATTTCTAAGGTAAAGTTTAATGGGTATGTGTACCTGATATATTATTTTCCTTATTTCAAATAGGATTCTTTCAAATGAAACTTTAAGGAAATTGTATCTTTTTCACAACCTCAACTAAACAAAAACAGATATATAATTGCATAAACTTTTCCCATCAGTATTGATTTCTTACGAGAAAAAATAGATTATAATACTAAATGTTTTTAAGTCTTTTATCACATTCTGAAGGGAATAATTCTGAGCTGGTAAGAGAGACCATGCCATGCATTTTAAGACTAATTAACAGTCTAATTGATGGAGAAATAAAATGCAATCTGGGTTGCAAGTTCTCTATGAAATAAACCTCAAAGTTATTTACTTGTGACCTTATTAAAATGCATGCATGGAAAATGACCTTTAATATGGCAAGTAGGGAATGCACATATGGATAATGTGGATGTGCACCTATGTATCCATAATTAGTAACTAGATCTCAAGGTCATCTCATATGGCTGTTAGGTTTGTGCAGGGCATGTAGATATCTTGCTGAGGGGCCAAGTTCAATCTAGATAAGGTTCCATTGGTCAAGCCACAAATCTTCCCCTGCCAGAAGGAAGGGATATTTTTTCTGCAATAAAATATTTTATGAAAAATAATTTGCTCTCATTGGACAATAACACTCAGAGGAAGACCTTTTGTAATTCACCCACCTCAGAGCTACCACAAGAAAACTCCCCTAATTTGCACAAAGTCATGCACAGTGTTCTCTCACATCCATTGCAAGACTTCCTGAACATTCCTAACTGCTCTAATAAGTCCTTAAGTTCGTTATATATGAGGAAGGAATTCATCATGTCCATAGATTTTTTTCCCCAAAATAAAAATATCTTTTTAAAAGGGAAATATCTATACGATCTTAACTTTTCTAAAAGGCCACAGAGTATTGGCAAACAGCCTGAGATCTGCCACAAATGGAAACACTCCAGGGAGTAAATTACTAGTGAAGAGATCTCACCTTAACCTGCTCTGGAATTCTCAGGTTTAAATCAAACTCTTGAATGCATCCTCAGGACTGTGCCTGAAGAAGACCTGCAGCTAGTAAAGGTTTGGGGTAAAAGCAGGATTACATTTGGACACTTATTGAACTTGGCTGTTTTCTTTACCTTGTTGAATTTAATTCTGAGTTTCAAATCTGAACTATAACTTTCTATGAATGCCTGTATGAATGAGAATTTAAGATGAGTTCATCACACAAGTAGCTTCAAATATATAAAATATTGTAAAATCTCACTTATTTCTTTATTAAAAATGGTGTGATTTTAGCTACAGCTACTGAAAAGAAGCATTAAAAGTGGCAACAATGAGAATTATTCTCTTTCTTTTTGGCCATTTAAATCAGAGAAGATTTTGAAGTACGTGAGTAATCTTCAACTAAATATAACCTCCAATTAAAGAAATTTTATAATAATTTATAATATGGTAATATATTTCATAATTGGCTATGCATTTATTAAATTTTATTAAATTTATGCTATTACTGACTAGTTAATTACAAGTAGATATTTTTCTTTGTCTTAACAAACTAATGTGAGCTAATGAAAGTTTCAAACAGTACCAAATATACCACTAGAAAATGTTTCTCTTAAATAAAAATGGAGCATTTTGCTTAAAATCTCTGCTAATATATACATATAGCTTAAATTATTTATTTTCTACATTCAGTATTCAAAAATCTTGAAAGATAGTAAAAGGTAAAATACCATTGTTTTACTTAGCTCAATCATACTTCTCAGAGAGTAATGTCTAAAGTGTGTGTGTGTGTGTGTGTGTGTGTATGTGTGTAATGTTGATTTCCTTTTTAATTAGAAGTCTCCTATGCTTAGAAAATATTTGCATAAATACAACATTTTTTTCAAAGCTTTGTAGTGCTTTTTCATATGTCTTTAGGAAATAGGGTATTTTTTATTTTAGTGAAGATATCATTGCTAACACAAAATACCTAAGTGATTTACTGAAAAATAATTAAGCACAAATTCTCAACTGGTCATTGTGTATAATGCCAGCTACTTGGGAGGCCAGAGGATCACTTGAGCCCAAGAGGACAGGGACATCCAGGGTACTACATAGAATAAGATTATTAAAAATGTAAAATAGGTCAATACAAACAAACATACATACATACATACATACATACATATTCTCTGTAGTACAATTGCTATGAACTAAAAGTAATCAAATGTCATAATCACATATCAATTAGAGGAAGAGAAAATAGTATTTTGAACAAGAAAATTTCTACATTTGGATCTTGAATTTCCCCCATGTGAAGACTTTGGCACAAGCATGTGACACTTCTGGAAGGTGAGGGGACATTTAAGTAAGAGGTGAGACCTAAAGGGAGGGAGTTAGTTTACAGTGGGGAGGCATGCCCTCAGAGGGGCTATTAGGAACCACCCCTTCCTCTCTCTGTTTCCTGCAGAACGTGTGGTGAGCAGGCTTCCTCTGCCATATGATCCTGTCATGATATATTGTCTGCTATAAACCAAAAGCAGCAGAGCCAAACAAACATGGATTGGAATTTCTGAAATCATGAGCCAAAATAAACTTTTCCAATTTTTGTATCTGCTTTTGGCACTTCTACTGAACACCTGAGGAAAACAACTTAAATGATTAAAAATAAAGTTTGGCTCATGAATTCAGAGGTTTTAATCTGTGGTTAGGTGGTTCCATTCATTAGAGCCTATGATGAGTCATAATATCACCATGGCAGAAGGATGTGGTAGAAGATACTTATTTACCTCACAGAACCAGGATGGAGAGAGGGAGAGAGGAAGAGAGAGAGAAAAGGAGACAGAGGGAAAGAGAGGAGGCGGAATAGGGAGGGAGAGGGAGACAGAGATTGAGAAATGCTGAACATAGGGATACTCTTTCATGGTATGCCCTCAGTGATCTACTTCTTCCAACAAGAACCTACCTCCTGTAAATTCATGACCTCTTTGTAGACCATTTAATTATGAGTCCATCAGTGGGTTAACCCATTGATGTGATCAGAGCCCTCAAGTTCCAATCACTTCCCAAAAGCCCCACTACTGAACATTTCTGCAATGAGGACAAAGAATTGAGACTTCTTGTCACATTCTAGGACCTAACTATAGCATTTTGCCCTGGCGCCCAAGGTCTCATGCTCGTCTCACAATGCAAAATGCATTCAGTCCATGTTTAATATTCTCTGTAGTCTTAACAGTGTCAGCATTGCTCATATGTGCAAGTCTAAAGTATTCTCTAATACTCAAGCCAACTCTTAACTATGAGCAGTTAATATCAAAAATATCATGGAATGATGATACAGAAACAGAGAGTATATGCATAGAGAGAACTGAATCAATGCAAGACTAAAACCCAGCAGGGCAACCATTAAATCCTGTACCTCCATGTCTAGCATCCACAATACCTGGTGGTGGGATTTACACTTTAAAGGACTTGGGTCATCCTACCTCTATGGCCTTGCCAGGTACAACTTACATGGCCTTTCTCTTGTGCTGATTCCCTGCTTGCTGCCTACACCTTTCCTCAGCAGATGATCCAAAAACCTGGCATATCCAACTTCCTAGGGTCTCCCCATTGCAGCTTTTTCTTCATTCTCTCTGCTTCATGCATCAGCCTTTTATCATTGTGCTCATAGAAATTCTAACTCTGTCATACATTGCTTGATTCGCATGTCTTCCTTTGAAAACTCAATAGAAATATCCATGACCTGATAATTCTTGCATTCTGCATACCTACAAAATAAGAAATACTTGGATGATTCCAATGTCTACTGCCAGACTCACTAGCACCATGGCAGAAGTAGCCTCTGAGTGTCTGGATAGTTGGACATAGTGAAAGAAATCCTAGGCAAACAACTTCCTAGATGGCTTTGTGTGAGAAGTGTACATAGGATCTCTTTCCAAAGCAGTCTTTCAAAGAAATTTTCATGATTACACCCTTAAGCCTGATTTTAAGGTGTAGAAAATTCTTGAAATGCTCTTAAGAAATCTTTCCTACTGTACCAGTGCAAAGTAATCAGCTTCATTTTTATTATTTATTTTTAATTGTAGTTGGACACAATATCTTTATTTATTTATTTTTATGAAGTGCTAAAGATTGAACCCAGGGCCTCGAATGTGCTAGGTGAATGCTCTGCAGCTGAGCCGTAACCCCAGCCCCTAATCAGCTTCATTTTAAGGCATTAATCTCTTCAGCAGACACACCCTCCTTCACCCCAACTTTACATGATTTTCTGGCCAACTTTCGAGTTTTTCAAATATATCTGCTCTGCTTGTTGCTGTTCTTCCTCATTGTAAATCTGGCCAGAATCAGAAATACCATACATGAGTCTAAATGGTGTACTACCTAGAAATTTTCTTGCTTAGTCTACCTCCTTTTAAACACAGCATCACACAATGATTTAGGGCACGGATAAAATGTAGACAAGGTATTTTACAGAATGTAACACAAATGACCTCTAGTCCAATTGCTAATAGAGATCTCATTGCCATTTGAAACCCCATAAATAGTCTTAACCATGTGAATTCCTTTCAGAATTCTGGTCTTCCAAGCTCATACCATAATTAACCTTTAAACTCGGCTAAAACAGTCTCATGTTCTCTATCCTGCATCTCCAAACTTTTCCTGAATTACTCTCTCAAATCAGTTCTAAAGGCTTCTGTGATAGGTGGCCAGGTATAGTCCCATCAATGACCCCACTTCTTGATAATGATTTTCTGTGTTAATTTTGAATCTATTTGACAAAATAACTGAGAAAAATAACTTAAAGAAGGAAAGATTCATTTTTGTTCTTGTTTCAGAGGTTTCAGTCCATGGTTGGCTGGCTCCATTGCTTTGGGTCTGAAGTGAGGCAGAAGATCATGGCAGGAGCAGGGGGCGGTGGCACATGCCTATAATCCCAGTGGCTCTGGAGGCTGAAACAGTAGGATCACAAGTTCAAATCCAGCCACAGCAACAGCCAGGGGCTAAGCAACTCAGTGAGATCCTGTCTCAAATTTAAAAAATACAAAGTACAGCTGGGGATGTGGCTCAGTGGTTGAGTGCCCTTGAGTTCAATCTCCATTACGAAGAAGGAGGAGGAGGAGGAGGAGGAGGAGGAGGAGGAGGAGGAGGAGGAGGAGGAGGAGGAGGAGGAAGAAGAAGAAGAAGAAGAAGAAGAAGAAGAAGAAGAAGAAGAAGAAGAAGAAGAAAAGATCATAGCAGAGGAAAGCTACTCACCTCATAGCAGTCAGGAAATAGTGACAGCAAAGGACAAGATACAGTATATTCATTCTTCTAGGTTATAACCCTGGTAACCTACTTCCTCCAAACTAACTATCACCTCATACAGTTTCTACCACCTCCCAATAGCCCATTCAGTTAGGGATTCATGAATACATTAACCCATTGGTGAGATCCCAGACCTATAATGATCCAATGACTGCCCAAAAGCTCCACTTCTGAATTTCCTGAATTGTGAGTAAAACTTCCCATACATGAGCCTGTGGAAAACATTCTATAGCCAAATCATACAGTTTTTAAGTTGATTACCTCAAATACTATGTGAATGGAACACTAACACAGAATTGTAATGTTAAGAAAAAGAAATCAATGCTCTGATTTTAAAACAAAACAAACCAAGCAATAATTACCTGCTTTTTAAAACACTCATGCTATTTTTTTAGTACAATATCTATCTTTGTATATGTTTCTCTGGAAAGACATGAAATTATCTATGACTAATTATTTTTTAATGGTGAAATTGTCACATGCTATTATTCTTTTAAAATAATAATAGCAATTAATCTTGTCAGTATGTGCTTTTCTTTCATTTATTATTTGAACTTCAATACATTGTTAAAGGAAAAGTATAGTATACACAATATTAGAGGGCTCTCTCTTAAAGTATATATAACTTGATGTCATAGATATTTTATGTGAAAAGAACATGCAAAATTGCTTATTTTAGAGTTCTTTTTCAGAAAAGGAAATAATTAACATCTTCCTTAGAATTGATAGAAATAAAAATAGAGAAAAATAACTACTAGAAAAAGCAAAGTTAATTTTTGATGACCACGTAGAATTCCCAAACTTACCCTTACAGTGAGGGAATTGAAAAGAAAAAAAAAAACAAGGAATAAGAAGAAGAAACGTTGGGGTGTGATATAGAATATATTTATCTAGAATGTGAATCCCAACTTTAATGAAATCTTAGTAATTACAAAAATGACATGATCAGTATTTTCTCCCAGTGTCAATAGATTATGAAGCCAGAGTTGAGGGTACAACACCTTTCACCTTTCTCCCAAATGTCAAACTAATATATTCCTCTGGCAATCAATTGATGTGGACAGTCTAGTGTAATTGAGAAACCAGCAGAAAGGCATATAAACTAGTAAGAGAGAGCTTACTCCTATCCTGGAAAAGATCAGCCTCAACTCCATTTCCCAAATGAAATCAGTGTCCAGAATCAATGTGGATGAGATGGAGTAAGATTGACAAATGAACCACAGAGATGAAATTATGTCCAGGCCTATTCTCTAGTAGGAACGACCTAGAGGCTTTTCTCCTTCATTTTTCTGGGGCAAGTTTTTGTTCCAGCATCTAAAATTTCACACATCCCAGATCCAAGATATAAGTTTAGAGCTTTGTCTTTGCTTGCTAAAATGTGCAGAGAATGAACTACAGCATCTCAATGCAAGTGGAACCAATTCTTAGTTCTAATACATATGATGTTCTGATGTAGCTTTTCAATTTTCTGTTGAAATATGACTTTATTTTCAGTACAGAGGAAAGAAAAAAAAGAAATGTTTAATGGAAATGTTGAAGTACTTATAGTATTTTAAATCCTAATATGATATTTTGAAAGATGATTTTGTGAACTCCTGAAATTACATCAGAGTGGACAAAAGACTAGCCTACTTGAATATTATGAGATACAAATTTTTCTCATTTTCTCCCAATTTTTCTTCTTTGTATATTATTTGAATTGGTTTACTGTTTATTCTGAAAGAATTTTACTTAATTAGATTATGTATAATAGTTCAGAAAACAGCTTAAAATATAATCATTGAAATATAATGCAAATTGTGATTTTAAATTGTTTAGAGACATTGGTACCAAAGAAGGAAATATACACCATGCTATTTCAAGTTAGTGGCAGAACTAAGAGAAGATGATTCAGTTAAGCAATGAATATAGTTTTAGATGGGCATTATGATGTGAAAATACAGAATACATATACCATTAAAACTTAATAATTTTTTTCAACCTGTTCCAAGTACTGGAGTTCATTAGAAGATAGTAATAGAATACAATGTTTCTGAATATTGAGCAGGTTTAAGAATCAAACAATAGGGATGAACTGAGTTATGTACTTTCATGTTAAATATTAAATATTAGGGATATAGTTAGTTACTACTGATTGAACACATCATTTAGGCAAAAAATTTTAAAATTACTATTTATTCAGTTATTTGGTAGAGCATGCCTGTAATCCAAGTGGCTCAAGAGCTGAAGATAGGAAAATTGCAATTTCAAAGCCAGCTTCAGCAACTTAGTGAGGCCCTAAGAAATTTACCAAGACCCTGTCTGAAAGAAAGAAAGAAAGAAAGAAAGAAAGAAAGAAAGAAAGAAAGAAAGAAAGAAAAAAAGAAAGAAATGAAGGAAGGTTGGTTGGTCTGGAGATGTGGCTCAGTGGTGAAGCGCCCCTGGATTTAATCCCCTGCACAACAAATTGAACAAACATATGTAGCAAATTTGATTTGATAAGTACTCATTGAGTACCTACTATATTTGGATCCAGTAATATCCCAGGCATGGAGAACAAAAGAATCAAATAAAAAGCATCACATCACAATAGTTTTTGGTCTTCCAAAGTTCAAAGTTCAATCTTGCCTAACAAATATTTTCCTAATATTTAATTTATCTCATTAATTTTCTTTTAATCCCTCCTTGGTAAATGACAATGGAAAACAAACACATGAATGGTGTTCAAATAATTTTTTATATTAAGGCTACTTAATCCAGAGACAACATTTCAGGAATCACATTTCCTTTAATTTTTAGATCTTTGTGAAGACCCTAATATGTAAAACATTTTTAAAATACACCATAGTAACTCATATTTTCCTAATATTTTTATTAACTATTTGGCCCTGTTTGACCAAATTATACCTCCATATGAACTTTGAAAAGGCAAAGTTCTGGTGTTATACAGATGATGAAATTTTTACTCATCATGTAAAAGTCATAATTTAGGAAATAAATTCTATTAGCATATACATGTTTTAAGAGAGAGAGAGAAAGGGAGAGAGGGAAAATTTTTAATATTTATTGTTTAGTTTTCAGTGGACACAACATCTTTATTTTATTTGTATGTGGTGCTGAGAATCAAACCCAGCGCTGCACGCATGCCAGGCAAGCACGCTACTGCTTGAGCCACATCCCCAGCCCATCCAACATATACATTTTAATAGCAAATAATAAAATATTTTTTAAAAGGATCAATGTTAGGAAACATGAGAGTTATTTTCTGCACCTTTTAAATGAAATTTACTAATAGATTTATACGTTCATGTATTGTTATTTATCTGATTTTGGTTAAGAATTTCTTGCTTCTTTATTTGCAAGCGTCTAAATGAGTTAGTATGTAAAGAAGGTATCAAATTTACCTACCTATAAAACTATATGAATCTGTCTTTTTTATAATAGTGTTTCCAAATCAACACAGGAATAATTTAGGCTGATATTAAAATATGATTCCGTTTTAAATATTAATTAATGTGAAAAACTTCATTTTTCTCTTCAATCAACTTTATGATTATTCCAAGTTCACATGTAAAATAAAAGTGCTACAATAAAATGTTTTAAACTATTGTAGATATTGATGTAGCATTACATATAATTTTACCTCAAAAAAGTTGTTTACAGATTCTAAAACTTAAAACAACAAAAAAACAATAGAAAATAATATAACTTAAAAAGCTTAAATGGTCTGGCTTGGTGATGTATGCCTATAATTACTGTGGCTCAGGAAAATGATGCAGGAGGTTTCCAAGTTAAAAACCGGCCTCAGCAATTGAGCATGGCCCTAAAAAAGGTAAGTATGTAAGGATGTCACTCAATTGCTAAGCACCCCTGGGTTCCATTCCTGAAATTATGGTACAAAAAAAATTCTGAAATGAAGAACACCGCAAAAGGCTAAGAAAGAAAGAAAAGCAGAAAGTTAAAGACAGTAGTTCATTAAAAGATTTCCTTAAGATGAAAGAATAATGCAAGTTATAGAGAAATAACAGAGATGGCTGAAAACATTTAAAAATATCAAAATTTACAGCCTGTAAACTCTTAAATTTTTTGATAATTATTTTCATGCAGGAATTTTAGCTTTCAAGTACACTTGTGGATTTTTTTCCTGTTTTCTAAATTCTGGAAATGACATTTATTGTTAATAATAATTATATGAGAACTTAGGAGTACCCTGTTTTATTTCTATAGGTATAAGCATGCCCTCTATTAAAGCAATATTTTCCCATTAATTAATGTGGACAATGTATAATTTAAACTTAGGATTAGTCAAAAGAAATATAAATTATTTCTTTTTTTCTAAAATAAATTTCTGGAAGATTGCATATAAGAGAATGGAGAAATTATTACTCATTAAACTATACCTTTATATAATTTATTAGTTTTGAAATATACCTACAAATCATACAATTCATATTCTCTTTTTGTTGAAATCAGGGAAGATAGTATTGAAAAATTATTTAAAGTTTTTGATGAATGTGTGTGTCAATATATTGCATCTAATATTGTATGCAAGGTAAGTATATTCATTCTGGTACAGCTGAAGAATAAAATTAACTGATTTTCTAGACTGTACTTAGACCTCAATCTCTTTTATAGTAGCGATTAAGTAAGAATAGGGCACCATTACAATGAAGGACAGACACAAAATATAGTTTCTTTCAAATTGCTTAACACTCTACAATTTCTGGAAAATGAATTATCCTTATAGGAAAAAGCATTTACTGTCACATGATTATGCTAAAAGAGCCTAAAATGTGTTCTTCACTTATTAAGAATCACGCCAGAATAGATTCACAAAGTTTTGAAAACAAGAAACCTGCCATGTTCTTTAGAAAAAGATACATTTTGAAATCCGTTAAATCGTGTATACAAATAGATAATAAAATCTAGGATAAGATAATTGGTGTTCATTTAATTTTGCACCAAACTCTATAAACATAAATTGTTTACCCCCATCTACCAAACTATACTGAAAAAGTAAATAGAAATCAGGAATATTTAATATTATATTAGCTTTGTTTTTAACTTTTAATGTGCTGTTCACAAAATCACTTCAGTAGTCTATCTTAGTTGATGTATTTGTAAAATGAAGGTGAAACATTAGATGTTTATAGATTCTCAATATTAAATATTATAATTGTAATAGGTTCTTGAACACCTTTCATAGTTTTAGAATAGGATTAGAACTTCTATTGAACTTGATAAGAAATCTATTATAACGTGCTCCCACCAGAATACATCAGGGCCATAATATAAATGAATTCACTACATATTTCAGTGACAAGAGCAAACAGTGTAGTTTGATGGTTCCCTCTATAACAAGCAATGCATACAGGAAATTTTATGTATTTTAATTCTAACTATAATCCTTAGTTAGTTAATACAAGCTTTGTATTGGTGGAAACAAACTGTAGTCTGTCTAGGCTTGTTATCATCAAGTAAATGAAATTGACCCAGGTGACTTTCATAGAAAGTGACCAAAATATTATTAGATGTATCAAAGAAGCAACTGAACAATTTAAAAATAGTTATGAAGTTAGCTGGAGAACCATTCACAGATAATAATGAAGAACTTGGGTTTGTGGGAAATGGAGCAAAAATGACATTACTGAAAGCCTGCTGAAGACATTCGTCTGTTACTGACTGTCTCACTGTTTGGATCCAGACCCTTGTTTTGCCATATTGTTGGTATTGGACACTGATATATAGCTCTCATCTTAGGTCACTATTACTGCTGCAAAGGCAAGAAAGACATAAGCTAGTAACAGCACCTTAGCCAGTTATTTTGAGTTACTTATTCTAGACTCAGAGCTTTGGAAAGCAGAATACAAATGCATCCACACTTAAAACATTTCCCCTTTCTCATTAGTAAATAAAAAGTAAATGAAAACAATAAAAATGTTTTTCAGAAATCAGATCTAGAAAAAATACAGCATTATCCAATTTTATAAAGCATGTCTAGAAAGGTATACCTTTAACAGTAGAGGTCGATGTGCATATGAATACAATCATTTTGAAGAACTATTTTTTGAAGAACTATCGGTTTTTCACCATACACTTCATTTTCCTAAGAACACATTTCTGTGATATTTTCCCATGGAAGAATTTTAGTGAGAGGCATTGATTTCAGCTTGTGTAAATTTCTAAACTCTAATATGTGGCCAACGTCACTTGATATAATTTGAAAAGCACTGAAATAAAATTTCTAAAATATCTAGAATTTTTAATGAAACGCCATACAGACAAAACATCTCTTCAAGTAAGTGTAGATTCCAGCATATAACAATAATGGACTATTTGAAAAATATTGATTTGAACACTGACCATGTTTCAAACTTTTACTATCATTTTCTATGGAGAGAAACTTTTTCTTTTTAAATTTAATTATACTTGAAGTTACTCTCAATGTTACAAAGTGACAAAGGAGAAAGAATAATTGTTTTGAAAGTGGTTGCAAAAGCTCTGCAATTGTAAATATAAACATAAAAATCTTTCCCTCACTAGGAACTTTCAGGACAGATTTTCTTCTGTAGAGAAATTCTAACTTTTTAAATAATGGGAACATTTAATAATCTATTCAGTCAAGGTATCTATTAGGTTACTCCTGCCAGCCTTCACTGTGAGCCATTGTTTCCCACATCTGTTGCTGCTGCTTTTAGTGAGGTATGTTTCAGAAACTTTTATCTTTCTCCTGAGACCAGACTGTCTCTACTTTGTTTCCTTTATTCTCATGGCCTTTAGATGGTAACATTGTCCATTCACTTCTGATTGACAGATCTCAGTGGTTCTGTCAAGGATGCTGGTCCCCAATGCCATGAAACTGTCATTTAACATCCTGGCCTTACAACTAAAGCCAATAAAAATTCTTCATTGCTATTTTCCAAGCTAGAAACACTGTTTTCCTTGGGTATTTTTACAATGCTTCAATAAACATGGATATACAGTCATAATAATTATATATATATATATATATATATATATATATATATATATATATGTGCATGCTTGCGTGTATCATATATATAATTATATATATATATATATATATATATATATATATATATGTGTGTGTGTGTGTATATCTATCTATATCTATATCTATATATCTCCATATCCTTTTTGACATACTGATTTAATTTTCTTTGAATGTACACCTAATTCTGGGACTGATATATTATGCTATAAAATGACAAATGTTTTGTTTAAAAGTTTACTTATCAATTATGCATGTTGGTTAAGTTAAACATATAACAAATAACAAGTCTTTTGAAGAAATCAGTATCATTACATAAATAGTACTTGGTATACACGACAGATCTCTTTTTATTTTAAAAAAAGTTTTTATTATGGAAAATTTGCAGAAATCATAATTGAAAAAAATTCATCAAATTATCATGAAGTCAGCATACTTTTGTGAGTAATAATCAGTGCCAGATCCAGGCACTCCTTTCTTCTTATAGGAACTCTCATGTTGAATTCCAAAACATACATCTTGCCTTCTTTTCATCTTTGTATGAACAAAACAACAGCATATGATTTAATATAGTTGACTTCTTTTATTTATTATTATTTATGAAATTCATACATGTTATTGAGCATGCATTAACTTTGTATTTTTATAAATTGTAAATTATTGTGTTTGTAAATATATCATAATATATGTCCCCACTTTCATCTGGATGAACATTTTGTTTGATCTAAGATTTGATTGTTACAAGCAGTGCTGTCATGACACTCCTACACACATTTTGGATACTTCTCTCATTCTTTCAGGTGTGAATTTATGGTGGAACAGAACTAAGTCACAGTGTATTCACATGTTCATCATCAGAAGATAATTACAAATATTATTTATTTGTTTATTCATTTTGCAGATGGGTTCTTTATTATCTTCATTATTAACTTTTCCCAAATGCCTCAGTCCATCCCTGTCAGTATGAAAATACATCTTATACGGAGGTAATTTATAAAAAACAAAATGTGTTTCTTATAGGTCAGCAGGCTGGGAAGGCCAAGATAAAGATACCAACAGATTCAATATGTGATAGTGGATCACTCTTCACTTTAAAAATGGTGTCTCTGACTGAGTCAGTATTTGTTTTTATTGTTATGATATTCTAAATATATGTGCCTTTGGTATTTACAGTCTTATTTCTGTATGTTCTCAATTAGAATATCTTTCAGGAAAAATTGTAGGATTGTGGATAACATTAAGGACTGTCTACTTTTTTGTTTAAATTTACTGTAATACAAATTCTAAAAAGTTTAATCTCTGGTTTTCAATTCCCTAATGGAAATTATTAGAAAGTATGTGGCTTTTAAGATTCTACAAACCTAGCTGTCAAGATTTAAATAAGGATGCCTTTTGGGCCCTGAGAATCAGGGTACACTGAGATTTTTTTGAAGACTAAAATGTATATAGTCTAGATAGCTTAGTTGAAGAAAATGAATTCTGACTTAAAAAATTCAGGGCCTTGAAAGGTGCCCAGGAAACAGACACCATAAAGCTTCAACTCCATTAGCTTCATGCTAAACCCAATTTGGTAAAGCACATATATTTTAAATAACTCCTCAGGTAATTTAAGAATACTGAATCAACAAATCATAGTTTGGGAACTTTCCCTTTTATCTTCACATGACCAAGTTCACAAAGTTACTGCATTTCATATATGTATACATACACATGATTTGTACACAAAGTAATTGTTCAAATATTGCTCTTGCTGTGTAAAATGTTTGGAGCCTCATTTTATATTAAATTTAAACACATTTTCATGTTTAAATAAATAGCTCCATGAAAAATTACTTGAATTTTCAGCTTCACCCAATCCCATCCTCTGGGGAAGAAAATAGGACTGGTAATTAAGTTAATAATCAGTGATAACTACTATAATGAAGCTTGAATAAAATTCCTTAAACTTTGTAGTTAAGATAGCATTCAGGTTTATGAACATATCTAGAGACAGAATAATGCTGGAACAGATCCCAACAGCACAGAAACTTCGACAACTGGGAGTCTTCCAGATTTTCTTCCCTGTACTCTTTCATCTGGGTCTTCATTTGTACCCTTTGTAATAGCTTTTTAAAAGAAACAAGAAAATTACATTTCTAAATTCAGTAAAAAATTTTAGCCAATATGGAACCCAAGAGGAGATCATAGGAACCATTGATTTATAACCTGTTATTCAGAAATATGGGAATTGTAAATTTATGATTGACATATGAAGAGGGAAATTTTGAGGCACTAAGCCTTTAACCTGTGGAGTCAGTGATAGTTGTAGTTAGTTAGTATTAAAATTGAAGTAAATTATGTACATCCAGGTGGTGGGGTCAGAACATTGGAAAATTGCTCAGTGTAGAGAACTAACACACCTGGTGTCAGAAGTGTTGCAGGTAGAGAAATAATTTCTCTTTTACTTAAGGTCAGAGAACTGCTTTTGTGTTTTTGTTTGTTTTTTGCCAGATAGGCCCCTGGATCCTAAACACACTTTTGGAGAGAAAGGATGAAAGGATGGAGGTATGAGGCTACCTAGTTAACCTGTAGTCGGAAACTAAAACTTCAGTTATGCTATGATGCATTACTAATAATAAAAGTTACAAATGGAATTTTAAAATTGTAGTAAACCCAAATCTCAAGCAGTGGACTCACTAAATATTTACGGAAATGCAAGCTAATAGGAGACATGGTAAACATGCAATCCTTTGGTTATTTTTTCCTGTAATAGATGAAATTTAAAAAACAAAACAAAACAAAACATTGCTGTATCAGTCATTAATGCTAAACCAAGCACAGATTTCTGTTAGCATAAGCTTTGCTGTCCTCAGAATTGCCCACACAAGGAAAATGTATGCCATGAAAACAGAAAGTACCTCTCATGCCTCTGGTCACCAAGAAAGAAGTCAATAGCAAACTTTTTAGAAAATGACATAGAAAAAACATTTTTCATAAGGAAACTATTTCTCAACTTGATATTAAAACACAATTCATCATTGAAAATCTTAATGATTTTTACATTTTTTCTTTTATTGAAATTGTGTTTAAAAATGAATCTTTTTTTAAAGAGAGAGAGAGAATTTTTTGTTATTTATTTTTCAGTTTTTGGTGGACACAACATTTTATTTTATTTTTATGTGGCGCTGAGGATCGAACCTGGCATCTGTGCTGGGTGACCGCGTTACCACTTGAGCCACATCCCCAGCCCTAAAAATGAATCTTAACATGTATTCACTAAGTGATGTGGAGGAAAGGAGGTCATAGTTGATCAGTTCATGAGGGACTACAATATTAAATTTCATTTTCAATCATACTGATCATGCATGTACTTTGATTCAGACATTGTTTGAGTCACTAGAGATAAGAAGACATCATAATTGATAATTTCCATGCTGTCATGGATTTTACTGAATAGAAGGATAGATATAAATTGCATAATTATTTATAATAAATATTAAAATAGAGTACCTATTGAAATAGGATCTTAGAGTGCAGGTAGAAAACCCATATGAAAATTTGAGGAAGACTTTTCTGAAAATGAAATATTTTAGCTTATGTTTAAGTAGAAGAATACAGTGGGTAAATAGAGGAAGAAGAAAATGTTCAAATAGTCATCATAATCATGTAAACATCTAGGGGTGAGAGAAGCCATGTTCATGAACTAAAACTTTAGTATGATGAAGTGAGAATACATAGATGATAGTAGAGAGATTAGGGGTTTGGAATGGACATAAATAAACTTAGATAGTTTGCACTGTTATGCCTTAGCAGTCAAATTGATGTAGAGAGACAACTAGGAGAATTCTGAATAGAGAGAAAAAAATTAATTGCATGCTAATGTGAACATTAGAGAGGAAGGGGCATGTACTGGTAACTGACATGAGTCCCGCAGTAAGCAAATCTGTCTTCTGCTACTGATGGAATTGTGGGGTTGGTTACTCAAATAAATTTTAAGATATAAAAGACATAAATTTTAAGATATTGTAGGAAAAAGGAAACTACCAAACAACAAAAAAAATGGCTCCCAATATATAAGGAATGCTTATGCACAATAATATTTTATGAACAATCCACAATGTTAAAAAGAGCTAACAGTTGCATTTAAGAAAGATGATGGCTAAAAATTTATTAGATTGAATGGGATTAGAAGTGTCAAATCTATGTAACAATGTACTTGGTAACGGGCCATAAGTGAAAATCAATGTTTATAGAGAATGACTATGAATAGATGGGGAAAGAGATGACTAGCTTCAGGTTTAAAAGGCTAGGAGTAGATTTGATATTTTTTACTTTATATTTTGTATATGTTTAGATGATACTGGTAAGAGCTAGCTTTCCAAAAGCAGGGCATAGTGGTACACACCTGTAATCCCAGAAATTTGGGAGGGTAAGGCAGGAAGATTACAAATTATTGGCCAACCTCAGCAATTAAGGATACCCTGCTAAGAAGAAGAAAAAAGGAGGAAAAAAACTGACTTTAGCAAAGTGAACTAGAAAATCTAGGAAATGGATGTTAATGATGCTGACTGAGAACTTTGGAATAATGAGATTGTTAAGAATCGAATAAAGCAGAACACTTGCATACCTATGGAATAGAAAAGTAAAGTGAGGATTGATGCATATAGAGGTATAAATGTGTCATGCAAAGTCGATGACCTTTATTTTGCAGGCTCCTAGTGCTTCTATGAAGTCAGATATACATGTATATATAATATGTCAATATATATGTATATATATAATATATATACATTATATATATGTTTAATATATATAACATTATATATATTTATGTATTCAGGATAATTATCGATAATAATAAGGTTATGATCTGTGTTCCTGGACATAGAGATGATTGGTAGATTTCAGATCAGTAGTAAAGAATGAGCAGTATGTTAAATGATCTGAAACAAAATAGTACAACACAATCAGGATTCAATACAGACTTACAGAGGACATTAATTTAAAACAATTATTGCAATTAATCATCAGTTTTTATGACAATATAAATTAGAATATTAGAAATCTGTCAGTCTATCTCTATATTTACTTATCTATGTATCTATAAACCTGGGGTGCCAAGTTTTCTGTACCCAAGTAGTTAATCAACATGCTGATTAGCCTTCCTAAGCATCAAATTGAGGCGTAGAGAGGAGGGTGTAACTCAATGATAGTACAGTTACTAGCATGCTCAATGCCCTGGGGTTAGTTCCTAGAATAAAGAAAAAGAAAGAAACAAAGAAAGAAAGAGAGAGAAAGAGAAAGAGGGGAATAAAAGAAAACAAACAAAAAACAACAATGAAGATGAGTCTTTCAAGCTAAATAAGGCAAAACTTAGAAAAATTTCCCTGTGTTCGTAGGGAAAGAACTTGCAAAAAAAGCAGTTGGGAGAGAGAAGGTAGTTAGAATCAACATTGCTTTTCTGAAAATGAAATTCAGAGAGAGGAAAAATTTTAAAAATTTGAATTCAACATATCTGAGGCTGTTACAGTTGGAAGTTTACCTGTTGGTTAGTCTCTCTCCCTACCTTGAATCTTCTTGAAATGAGAAATGGAATCTCCAAAGCTGAGTTGGAGAAAGTGTCTGGCAGGAACTGGAAATGTTATGTCTCAGCAGCCTTAGCAGATGTGTTGGCAGATATACCTGTGAAAAGCTTCAGGTCTTCCCCTACTTGGTAAGTTAGGAAAGCAGCCAAGTTTTCTGCACCCTTGAAGGGCACAGAGATTGGCAGAAAGAACTATTCATCAGGTTTCTAGGTCTCCATTTCACTCCCATTCTAGAGAAAATAGTATAGATATCCAGGCTTTTAAGAAACAAGCATTTTAGGTGACTCTGTGGAGAAGTGAAATATGTAGGATAAAGACAGCAGGAGTTAAATTGTCAGAAAAACAAACATGTATGGAGGCCAGTCAGAGAGTAATGATCTCTTCTAGTTCCTTAATTACAAAAGGTAAGTAAGTACTGATGAACCAGAGATCAATAGAATAAGGAAAAATTAGAGAGATATACCAATAATCAAATTGAGTTTGAACATGGCCTGACTGTCAAATTACATGACAAAATGTATTTCAGAGTGCATAGATAAAAATTCCTATCATCATTTTGGAGTTATTGTTATACATCATAAGAATACATTAGATGATACTGTATTCAGACTCTAGTAGGATGAAGAATAAAGATCACATAAAAAATAAGTCAGGTCATAGAATTTTAACTAGAAACAATTTTTAATTAAAAAAATCAAATGATTGTTTTATTAAGTCCACACAATATCCTGTGATGGGGGTGTGATTATTACAATTTTAAGAATAAGGAAATATCATCTCAGAAAATTACCAGTCTTTAATTATGCATCTAATTTTTAAGGGTGAAAAATTTGAACTCCTTGTTTTCTGAATGAAGTGCATATACATTTATTGAGTTATCTATGCATTCAAATTATATTTGATGAATTAATTTACTTAGCAATTATCATAATTACCAGTTGGCTAGTAATTACCATGCATAAAGCAGAGTTGACCTTAAAATTCTTACTGTTCAAAATATTTTTTCATGTTGATTTGCATCATGTAAATATAGCTCATGAACAAGTAGGTTGTTATTACTCAAGCCTAAGGTCATGTAATATGCCCCAATACATTGTATCCTACAGTAATGGAGAAAATCTTGCATGATGGATTATTTTCTAACTTCAACTACAAAATATTTCTCCTGAGAAAATCATATATTTTCCCCCTTTATCCACAGAAAATTCTCTCTCTCATTGTCACAAGATTACAGATCCCTAAAGATTCATTTTTTTAACATAATTTTGTAATTGCCATGAAAACTTAAGAAATTCCTCCTCTAATTTTTCATGTATTTACCACCATTATAAACTTGTTTTATTCTGTAAACTTAAAAATCATATACTTATTGTGTGTACTATACTCTTCAAAGGAGCTTAACATCCATTATTATGTCACAAATGATGAATATTTGATCACATAATAGCAAGATAAATGATTAAAGACATCTTCTACTGTAAAAAGAATCATTTGTTGTTTTGTTAAAAGAGCAAGCATTTATTCTTAAATAGTATTGTTTTCTATTATTACAACATACTCAGTATGTTTTACATATTATTTTTCTATATTTTTTCAATACTTAGGATAGAACCTAGGGGCTTTCTACTCCTGAGCCATATCCCCCTCCACTTTTTATTTTTAGACAGGGTCTCCCTGTGTTGCTGGGGCTGGCCTCCCAACTTGCAATCCTCATGCTTCAGTCCATGGAATTGCTGAAATGACAAAGATGCTAACCATGCCCAGCCTACTCCCTCTACATCTTGATCACTTTCTATACTATAATTTCTTCCATCTCCAACAGAATCCAGATTCGTCTCTCCTTTTTGATGCTGCCTGCTAATGTGGCAGCCATATGCAATTTGGTATCATGGCTACCTTTGGACCTCTCATTTATCTTTAGACCAAGATTGTCAAAAAGATGATCAAAAACTCAGTCAAGCACAAGTGAGACAAATTTGTCAAAATCAAGTTTTAGTGAGTGGAAATTCAAATGTATTGATAATGGTGTAGAGAAGACTCAAGGGCCATATCTTCAGGTGCAAAGTTGGTTATGGTTATTGGGCTGATTTGAAAATCAGCACAGACTTACCCCATTCTGTTCAGACACCTCACCCTATGTGAAATTGGCCCCCATTCAACATGAGCCCACTCACATAGAAGCTAATACCTCCATCCTCACCTACTCGCACCCTGACCACAATATCCTTTATCTATAAAACTAATGCTAGGTTGTTTTTCTGAAAATGTAAGTTCTGCTCTTCTGAAAATTTAATTTCTGAGAATGTACAACCTGATATTTTTCTACTTTATGTAATGTATCATGTGATTATAATTGCCTCACGAGCCCTACCTTCTTTGTGGTTTTAGTCCTTATGAGCTGGTTCCTGCCTCCAGTTGTGGATGAGGGTTGCATAACTGCTTGATTCTCTATACCCTCAGCTTCAGCCAGAAACTAAGTTTTGTCTTTACCTTCAAAGAGCCCTAAGAATTATTTGGAAATTTGGGAATAGCATCTTAACAATGGGAGCAATAAGAAAACAAAGCACACGGTGCCCAATAGTTTCTGGTTCCTGATCTGCAACACCAATGAGCTGAAAGTGCTGTTAATGTGAAAAAATCTTGCAGTGTGTGAAATACTGCTGCTGCCTCTGTGTGGGTCTTCGTTTTTTACTGAAGATTATGTTAGCAGCCACATATACTTCATGAATCCCATTTCTGATAAGTAACTCAGAGAAAAATTCATAATTTGCAACCAGGAATTTTGAATATTAAACAATATGATGCAACAGTACATTTTTGATTACAGTAATTTTTGGATGACTATGATAATAAAAAGAAAATGTTTATTAAAAAAATTCTTTGGTATGTCACCCATATGCTTTAATAGGATGATAAATTTACTTGGGACAATCTGCTATATTGGGGGATTTACTGTATGATTCTCTGATAAGTCACAGATTTGCTATAAGTACAGAGTTTTCACTAAAAAAAATTGCAAGCAACACAGACAAAGAGGATTCTGTTACTTCCTCAAGCAGACAGATTCTTTTGTCTTAGACTAAACATAAAGATAGACTCCTGCAAAGAGTGTAAAGAAATAATGTTAATTGTCTAAGTCAATCTGGAAGTTTGAATAGTGTGAGTGCTCAGGTGAGGTTTGCACCTGTTTCCAATATTTGAGACAAATGTGAATGGAAAATTCCATTTCTTGCCAGCTGGGACTCCAAAAGCAGCTGGAGATTCATAAATACTTATGCAAAAGAGGTGGAGAAATATTTATACTTGCATAAAGCAAACAAAAAAATTGTTCATCTTTGTTTCATAAAATAAAATCAAAAAGCTGTAAGCACATTTTAGTAATGTGGCTATTTGCTATACATTTTATTTTTTTATTAATAACTTTTTGTGACTCTGCCATCCTAACAGTGCAATCAATTTACTTAAGCAAATATTATTTGGATATCTACTATGTAATGGACTATACATGAAATCATGCAAAGATGAAAAACATACATTCCAAACCCTGATAAAATTGAACTCCAGAAACAAAATGAAAAATAAAAACTGACATTTTGTTATATACTTGACATTTTTTGGAACTGTATAGAATTTTTGCATATTAACAAATTTAGTGTTGATAGTATCTGTATAATTGCTATTTTTAAAAAGTTAAAAGATTCATACACAGTATCATAGATTGTGGAATTCTTTTAGGAAGGAATGGAATCAGTACTGAATGGAATATGTACTGTTGCATCATATTGTTTAATTTTCAAAATTTTACTCTTTTCTTGCCTTTATGTTTAAAACTTTATATTTTTGGAGTCTAGCATAATTTTGATTCTATTTTAAGATCCATGTAGTTTTTAACTAATAGATATAACATAGCATGCACTGAGGTTATTATTACTAATAAAAACAGATACATACATTTGAAAAGTAGTCTTTTTGTGTAAGCTATTATCGTTACACAGACAATATTTGATGTTCATTTATATTTTTACATATTTCATATTTATAATAATGCACAAACCTTACATATAGGTTATAAATCTCTGTCTTATATTCTAAGATTATATAATCCATTGAAGTTAAGCAACTGGAGCATTTTTGTAAGATGGACTTCAGAAGTATATTTGATAATACTTGGAACTAAACATTTGGGCTAAAATAGATATGCAAAATTATGAATTAAACAAAATCTAACTGAGCTCAAAAATTTAACTCTAGCTCTATCTTTTGCTAAAGTGCATGTGTATCTATAGAAAACATGTTAAATAGTATATCTCTAAACTTATAATATGCAAAGTTTTTCTCCCAGGACATATCTTAAGACCAAGATTTAAAGAATCAAATTTTGGAAATATTTATTTATATATAAATCTGACATTACTATTAATAACTAATTGATCAAACAGATGGGAAATATCTGGATTATTTTTGCAATATTCTATGGATAGTAGATGGGATTATGCTGGAAATTAGGAAGAATCATAACAACACACACTAAAGTATAGGTTACAAAGCTGAACAAATACACTTAGAGACAAAAAAAAGTATGTGCAAATATAAAATGAAAAAACCTAAGATACCTATCATTTGTGTATATGCTTGTACTACTGAAAGCATTTTTCATGAAACTATTTATTTAATTTTCATCTAATGGCCACATTTATAGGTGAAACCTATATGCAGAAAAACTGTGTTTTCATTTCTCAGCCAACTGCAATCTGTATATAATCGCATGTAACATGTTCTTACTAATGATACCCGTATATCCAAGATAACTCAGTTAGTAAATGCAGTGCCAAAATTATCACACCATATGCTTAAACTCTGTAGTAAAAGGAAACTTACCTGGCATATCTTAAAGAAAATATGTGGTTAGAAATTATCCCAATAAAAAATTATATACATTGAGAAAACATGTAAAAAATAATATAATAAATTTAAGTCTAGTATAGTAAAAATAACACTTTGTTTTTTAAATTTAGCATGAAAGAAAGGACACAATAGAAATGAACTACATGCAGCTACCACTCAGTATCTAAGGAAATTGGTTTGAGAAATCCCTGTGGACACCAAAATCCATGGATGCTCAACTTGTAGAAAATGACATGATATTTGCATATAACCTCTGTACATCTTTTCATATATTTTAAATCATTTCTAGATTATGTATAATACTTAACACAATTTAAATGCTGTAGAAATGGTTGTTATTTTGCAGTGTTTAGATAATAATGACAAGAAGAAAGTCTGTGCATGTTTAGTACAGGTGCAACTATTTTTCTCCCCAAATATTTCAGCCTGCCTTTGGAAAATAACAGTATTTTTGGATGTGTAGATGCTAAATCTACATATACAGAGAGTTGAATAAAAGGGAAGAAAATTTTAGAATGAAACTAAAGATTGGTTTTCTTATCTGACACAGATTTTCTTTACAATTTAGTAATAAATATTTGAGCATTAATTTTGAAACTTAACTGCAATTGTTCTCTGAAGACAGGATGGTATGCTTTGTGTGAAGATCATTAGCAGAAAATCATCTTCCTTAGTAATGTAAATGCAGCTCCAAAGGATAAATTTAGGCATTTATTCTAACTCTATCCCAACATATAAAACCAAACAGACCTCAAGATCCAAGATATATTGCCACCTTATTATTCAGCTGTTACTATATTAAATACCTGATATAATCAACTTACAAAGAAAAAAAAAAGTTTTATATTGGCTCAAAGTTTTATTTTGGTTCATGACTAGTTGCCCCCATTGCTTTTTGCAAGGCAGAAGGGCATGGGAGGATAATATGACAAACAAAACCACTCATCTCTAGGACAGGAAGTAGAAGAGAGAAAGAGGAAAGGGTAGAGGCCCTTGGAGGGGTGGACCTCAATAACCTCAGTATTTCCCAGTAGGCTTCATCTCCTAAAGGTTTCGCCACTTCCGAATAAAGACACAGGCTGGAGATAAAATCTTTCACACATGGACATTTGGGAGACATTTGTCCAAATCATATAAAGTATAGAGCATATTACTCCTATCACAGAGCTGGTAGGATGTATGTCTTTGCCTTCGGTTTTGAAGTTTGTATTCTCTATAATTCAGAAAGAAAATAAAAGATAATATCCATTCTGCTGCATTTTCCCTGAATTCTGTCTATCTTGCAAAAATAGAGTTTTAAGGAAAAATGAAACCCATTAATCTATATATAGTAATTCCTTTTTTCCCCCATGAAATGCTTTAAAAGAACTATTCTTATAAATTACCTTGGACTACTTATAAAATCCCGGTCCTTCTTGGTCCTTGTAAAGTTGAACATTTCTCTGAGCTTAATTTAGTCTCATGGTATTATTTCACAATCTTCTTTGCAATAGTGTTCCTAATAATACCTCTGGATCCCTTGAAGGATTCTAATGCTGAAAGGGGCTGATAGACTTGAAAGTCAGAGATTATCCCAAGATTTTACCTTCCCCATGAGATTTTTTTGATAAGGACTTCTGGTACCATAAGCAATATCTGCCTCCATCACTGAATCTGCGACATGAGTGTAATAAGGTTGTGGTTTTCCTAACAAAATCTGCTGCCCAAATTCCAATTAAACCAACTTTGCAGATCAGTCCTCTCTCTGTTTTGAAAATCTAAGAATGTCAAAGATGATTTAGCAATTTTTTAATGGGGTGGGGTAATAGGGATTTAACCCAGAAGGACTTTACCACTGAGCTACATTTCCAGCTATTTTTATTTTTTTATTTTGAGACAGGGTCTCACTAAGTTGCTTAGGCTTGGGCTTGAATGTGCCATCCTCCCATCTTAGCCTTCTGAGTCTGAGTCACTGGAATTACAACTGTGTGCCAGAATGTCTAGTCTGAGAATTGTTTTCAAAGAGATAAAAGGTTGTTAATTTATAACATGACAGATCAAATAGTAATTTATGAAAGGAGTGTGGCAAGATGGGTGACAGTCCTTTTCCTACCCTTGAAGCTTCTTCAGACATTGCCAGTACCTGTACAACCTTGGCTCCAATTGAGCAGCAATACTAGCATTTCCTTAATGAATACAGCTTCATGGCTCAGGATTTTTCCTAGGATTTGTCTGTTATTTCGAAGTGATAATCTTGTGCTTAACTCTATATTAAAATCCCAGAAAATTCCTCCCTCTTTCAAGAATTATTTTAATCACCAAAGCTCATAGAACTAGTAATTATAGTGTCCAGCAATTGTTGAGTAATAATGTATGGCAGGCACTGTTGTGATCTCCCTGCAGGTTTATCTCATCTAGATCTAACACTACTATCTATCAGATACTGTCAAATGAATTTTTCAAATATATAAAAGAGGAACAAATTTCATAACTTTATAAATTATTGTTGTTTATTGCTTTTTATTAACTTTATTTTATTTATTTTTATGTGATCCTGAGGATCAAACCAAGGGCCATGTACATGTTAGGTATGCACTCCACTGCTGAGCCACAACCCAGCCCCAAATTTTTTTAGGAAGAAATCACATTCTAAATGAATTAATTTGTTTAAACAGTCACTACAGTCCTAGCAAGACTAGTTTCCAATGTTGGCAGTAATCTCATCATTGTGAAAATGGGAAGTTTAAATGATATCAAAGGGAATTTTCAGTCTATTGATTTTCAAAACATTCTCTTTGATAGAAGCACATGATTTTCCCTGGATTTTGTCTATCTTGCAAAAATAAAATTTTAGGGAAAAATAAAACCTATTAATCTATATCTAGTAATTCCTTTTTTTCCCCATTAAATGTTTTAAAGGAACTATTCTTATAAATTACCTTAGACTACTTACAAGATCCCAGTCCTTCTTGGTCCTTGTAAAGTTGAACATTTCTCTGAGCTTAATTCAGTCTCCAAGAATGTCTGTTGGACATACTTTCCCCTGAAACATGGGTATTTGGTATTCACATCAGTAGGAATTATGATCAGTAGAAGATCAAAATATTTCATATATTTTTGTAGCTTCAAATAGTTGATTCTCTACAAGAGTAAAAACTAGAAATGTAATTACTGTTTCCTATTATTAAGTATACAATTAGTATTAATGTTAATAATGTTGAAATTCTTTAGCTATAAAAATAGTATTTATGAAAACAGTAAAAAATTAGCTATCAAGGAGAAGTGGATAATATTTGTTATCAAAATAATAAAATTTCAAATAACATTTTAGAAAAATTCTATTGTTGGATATAAAATTATTAGAGTCAGCCTTATTGGAAATCATGTATTACATGTGTTTATTTTCAAACATGTCACGCTTGCCAACACTGTTTGTCACTTTCCTGGTATATACCCTGCCATTCAATTAATTGGGAACATATCACACACAAAACCAAGTATTTCAGAAGTACTCATACTATTCCACTTCCAATATCTATAATGGGTGCTCTACCTCCTTCACAAGTGCAATGTTCACATTTAATTCATTGTATGTATTTATCAAAATTAGTTATTCCACTACCCAACTACTTCATTTCTCTGGAGTCCTTAAGAAGCCTTCACAGTACTTGAAAAAATCACTGCCTTTATAGAAAGCCTGCCTACCCCATTCTCCATCTTAAAAAAAAAAATCCTCTCTTGCACAGTCAAGCCCTATTGAGCTCTCAATCTTAAATCCTGACCTCTGTGATTGCAAGACCTTGGACAAGCTTCTTAAAAGTCTCTTCCATTGATTTCAATTCCCTCCTCTTCTAAACATTTAAAATGTTATTGATATCATATTGATGACATATCAGTGCAATGTCAAAATTAACAGGCATGTCAGTTAAACCCTTACATAGAAAAGATGGTTGTTTATGTAGCCTATTAGTCAATTTCTACATTTACTTTAATATCTAATTTTATGACCCTCATATTTCATATCAGAAATCATCTGTATTGAAAAATTTAAATTGATATTTCTATCTAATGATTATAAATTTATTTTCTATAAATGAATATTATTATGCATTTTACATATAATATTATACTGTATTTCACAAAGGCTTACCATTTTATATGCCTAGAATGTGATGAAGTTACAAAAACAACATATAGTCTCAGTATGGCAGCTAAAATAACTGCTCTCCTGGCCTCCATAAAATATCAAGAAAAATAGAAAAGAATAAAGTCAAATGCCTTTAAAATATTTTAAGGTGTAAAATGGTCCTTAAGTCACACAAATGGTGCATGAAATTATGGATGTCTTTATTTTATTTTATCCTAATATATTACAAAAATTAAAACACTCAATATTTGAAAACCAGCGATTCAATAATAATTACATTAGGAATTGCATATGTCCTTAGATACTTAACTAATTAAAATATTAGATCTTGACTAACCCAAATTCATTTCACTAGGAATTTATTATAACATTAAGATTGTTAGATAATTGTTTGAAAGCATATGTATATAAATTTTATTATAAAAATAAATATCTAATTATGATTCTTCTACATAGAAAATCTTTAAGATAATTCTTTGAACTTGCATTATTTATTGCTGAATCATATTCCACTTTATAACTATACATAAGAAGAATGAAATCTGACCCCTATTTCCCACCATGCACAAAAGTCAGATCAAAGTGGGATCAAAGACCTAGGACTAGACCAGAAACTTTGCAACTGCTAAAAGAAAATGCAGGCCCAACCCTCCAGCATAGTAGCACAAGTATCAACTTCCTTAACAAGATTCCTAAAGTGCAATATATAAATCCAAGAATTAATAAGTGGGATGGCATCGAATCCAAAACTTCTGCACATCAAAGGAAACAATTAAGAGAGTAAAGGGAGAACCTACATAATGGGAGATCATTAAGGCTGTTTTGAAAGAATATAAGATATTTTGACTAAGACTATTATTTACATAGTCCAGTAAGAATTCATGCATCATCAGAGTTTAAGTGCAAGTGTGTTTGTGTGTAAATATGCATACATATGCATATATGTGTGTGGGTGTTTGTGAGACTGCTTGTTTATTAAATTGGCTAAATTTGAATTTATTAAGAGAAAACAGCATACTTTCCAAATCTACAGATATAATTAGAAAGGTGAATAAATTTTAGTTTTATAAACATAGTCTGCACAACATCTATAGCCACAGTCTTCATAACTAAACAAGTTTAGGTGGTTGATAAAGAGGCAATCTCTTTCTTTGTGCTCAAAAGCTTAGTTTCTTCCTCCAACAGAATAAGAGTACAATAGTTTTGCACTCTCTATAACTAATTTCTGGGATTTATCTCTTTAACTGCAAATAGTCACAAAATATTCCTCTTCAATAATGAAAAGTGAAAATACTTTTTAATTTTCTACCAATATAATGCAGATATCTTATTTTTCTTTTAGAAAAACTTCTGAGTTATTATCACTCTTCTAACAAATATCTAAATACATAAAATTTGGAGCAATTAACTCTGAATTTTATTTTAACAAATTTTTTTCCAAAAATCATATTGGTTATGACTTTTTACACTTATGTAAAATCCAGTCCCCACTTATAATCACTTAGGATTTCTATTATGTATGCCACATTTGCTTTACTCATTTCATCAAATTAAAGATAACTTAAAGCAGGTGTGGTGACGCCTGCCTATAATCCCAGCCTCTCAGGAGGCTGAGGCAGGAGGATTGCAAGTTTAAAGCCAGCCTCAGCAACGAAGTAAGGCACTCAACAACTCAGTGAAAACTTGTCTCAAAATAAAAAATAAAATAAAATAAAGAGGACTAGGGAAATAACTCAGTGGCAAAGTGTCCCTGTTTTAATCTCCAGTATCAAAAAATAAATTAAAAAATAAAAATTAAAGACAACTGAACATTTTATGGGTGAGTAAATACCCAAATGAAATTTCTTTTGATAAGTGATTGATGTGATTGATGTAATTGCATTACAAATATCTAGAATAAAACTACTTCATATTTTAAAAATCTGAATAGTTATAATTAAGAAGGTAAACAACTGGTTTTGTGTGAGAAATTTTACAGAATCCTGCTCAAGCACATAAACTCATGACCTTGAGATGGTGTCATTGTCCATTTTAAAAATAAAGTTGCTTCATGGATTTTCAAGTGAGAAAACATTTCATACCTCATAAATAACCTCTGGCACTGAAAATCAAATTGAGACTGTTTCCAAATATTCTATTTTGAAACTGCAGAGTAGTTCCTTTGAAAGATAAGATAGGTGCTTTGGAATTTGGAAACTTTTTTTTTTTAAGAGACTATTTAACCACTTTCAAATATTTGCAAAATTTTTCTAGAAAGAGATGAAGTCTTCTGGCCCACAAAGCAAAGCATATAGAAGGAAGAATGAGGATTAGTTTATGGATATAAAAGGAGACATCTGTCCAGCAAATGTTGAAGATTTCAAATAATTAGAAGCAGACAGGGACCCCACACCCATTGTTTCTGAAAATATTAATTATCCCTGCCGCATGTCAGAGTTCATACCAGAGAGCCCTGAAGAAGTTTCATGATCATATAATCCTGTAATGACATCAGAAACACCAAGATTAACCCTGTCTATAAGGGTAGGGGAGGGTTCTCCCACAAATAGGGAACTCTAGCTCCACAGTGTTTATTGAACACCTTGCATCATTTCTCCAACACTGATGGTGGGGCTTAAGACAACTGACTTAAGCAACAAATTTGACAAATTGAACATTGAATCCTCTGTATAGACTTTTTTTTCTACACATTTACCTTACAGGCTAATGAATTTGTGGTTATGCTAAATATAGTAAAGCAGAAAATACTAACATATTCATTTATTATAATTATTTGACTTAAAATGTTTTTTTTTCCTGGACACCTGACTAAACAAGGAAGAGTAAAATGAAATGAGAATGATTATATAAGTTTTGAATGAATGGGCTCTGATAATTCCATTTCAAATTTGACTTTAGGAATATCCTAGATGTTGAAGTCAACATTCTTTTATATCAGAAAGTTCTCTTTATAGAGATTCTAACTGGGGAAAACATCCTCCTCTAACTGAAGAGATCGTGTCAAATTAAAGAACTTCATTTTGCCAGAGGAGCAAATGGAGTGGTGACTGCTGAAGTGGCACTTAGCCAGCCATATTGGCTAAAGCAATAATAAATGTCAAGGCCAACTTGTTCTCAGATCATATATGTCAAGCAGTATCTCCATAATTTCAACTGTCTGGTTCACCACCACCTTGTGAAAATTTAATTCAAAAACTCTTGATTCCTTAGTGTATTCATTTTAAACCAATATAACAATTGGCACAGATAACAGAAATGAATTTCACAAGGCTCATTTAAATTAGTGTCATTTAATGGAAATAAGTAAATATTTTCAGCATCATCCTACTTAATCTTGCACATGTCTGTTTGCTGATATATTAGGAATTGAATACTAAGGTAATTGTGATTATATTTCAAATGGAATGGTTTATTTGGAACCATGGACTAATCCAATTAAAAAATTTATTTCAAATATACGTTTTATTTGCATTGGGCACATTTGTCATGTTGCACTGCAATTTTGTAAAGGAGAAGTAATAAATATCTAGTGCCTCAAGGACTGTTATGCTTGGTTTAGTTCTAAATGCTAAAGTGTATATTTCAAAGTGTGTGCTGTAATCATGCCAATATAATTAAAATTACCTCTAATACAAAAATTCAAAAGGAAGTGTTTTACAAAATATTGTAAGTAGGAAATAAATGACAGTTATCATTAGAAAACCAAAGTATATGAGTAAATACTCAGATGTGCACAATGTATGTTATTTATTCATTTCTAATACTTACTTGTTTTAAAGAGAGCTTGCTCAAATTTAATTATCCCATACATTGTAATATTAATACCAATTATCATTATCATTAATTTTACTACATTGCAATTTTGTACAGGGAATGGCACTGAATATTTGTTTAGAGTACAGGCAGGTAAGAAAATCAAAGAGAAAATTTTAATCAGGCTTATTAAGAAGAAAAAGCAAATTAATCATAATACTTAGAACTGAATCCAGTTCTTCTAATTTAGATTTGTGATTGTTTTCTACTCTAGTGGACCACATCAATTTTAATTGCTTTTTATAAATTAATTAGAAATCAAATCACCTAATTTCACAAGTTTTCTGTACTTGTAACTGGGCATGATGGCCTGGGCCTGTAATCCCAGCCACTCAGAAGGCTGAGGCAGGATGATCCCAAATTTCAGGCCAGTGAGATCTGAAGCAACATAGTGAGACTATGCCTCAAAATAAAAAAATAAAAAATACAACATGCTAAGGATGTGACATAGTAGTAAAGTGCCACTGGTTTCAATCTCCCATCCCCCCCCCCAAAAAAAAGTGTTTTCTGTAGTTTTGTTTAACATACTGTATGCATGACCTTGAAATCTGAGTGACAAACTAAATGATTTGATATGGTAAGTGTGATATTCATATCCATGCAGACAATTCCATTTGCTTGCTATCCGTTCATATTCTCTTTGTTTACCAAGAGAACTTCAGTACTACTCAGTGTGGTGGAATCAACCCCAATCTAAAATAGTAAGTTGAAAGACTTTCATGCAAGTAGAGGTGATTATGTGCTTCATTTCTTTCCAGTAAGATACTATATGACAATTATTGAAGAAGAATTTTAGTGGGCAAATTCAGGTGGCATTTGCCTTTTGTCTTTTATTTTTCCCCTTACATACTATTTCTTGCCTGAAAATGTAATGCCTGAAAAAAAGCAGACACCTTATTAGCATAAGCATGAGAAACATTCACAAAGAATGACATAAAATAAATCCAGGTTTAGGGCCTGGATAATCTCTTTGAATCCAGGCCATGACTCCATAATTCGTTCATCTGGACATCTCATGGTCTACGAAAAATAAAACCCCACATTTGTCAGGTCAAAGATAATTATGAATGATACAACATGGAAAACGTGGGGTAAATTATGGGCTTAGAGGGCTGTATATACTTTCAATAAATACATTAAGTTGGAACATTTCCAGATAAAAACACAAACATTGCATTTTAAAACATATCAATACAGCAATGGCTATTGTGTAGCTATGTGGAAAATCAATTTCGGTCAATTCATTGTATGTGATGGTTAGTAAAATAAAATTAAATTATTTTTTTCTCTACTGCTATGCATTGCTTTTCTTCCTTTTAATTTTCAGAGTCAGGAAGTCATCTGAAGGTAGAGTGATATTATGCAATCTTGGTATCTAGCCCATTTCCTTTTTCAACACTGAAAAAATATGATAAAATTAAGTCAAACTTTTATTGAAATAGATTTATTAAACTTCTCAGTTTTAAAGATACAGACACTTGAATTTTAGAATTTATTTTAATTTTTCATGAGGTATACAATCTTATAAATTTTAAAAAATACAGTGTTAGGAAACAAATTATTTTGTTCCCACCTTTTATAAATAAACCTTAGAGTATATGTAATTGCTTTCTAAATTTATTCTATTGATATGCACATTTAAAAAAGATGCATATATGTTCATGATATATTAAAATGTATTTTATTAGTTATGCCAACAAAAAATTCATTAAATGCATATATTAAGTCTCAAGTATGCTGCTAATTAATGGTCATTACCTTGTTTATTTTATGCCTGCAGAATATGAACGATAAAATAATATGCTTGTATAAATTTTTTTAAATAAATTTTGATCCTAATTCATACATTTTTGTTGTAATTCTTTACATGATATTAAAATTTATTTCAGAATTTGTCTGAATTTATAGATGATTTTTGAAGTAATCTCTTCCTTTTGCATTTCTGGAAGACTAATCTTTATCCTTTTTCTCATCTTGTGCTTTCTTTATTTTACACTTGGGAATAAGAGTGTGTGTGTATATATACTTTGAATCCAGGCCATGTCTTGTAACTGGGCATGATGGCCTGGGCCTGTAATCCCAGCCACTCAGAAGGCTGAGGCAGGATATGGATATATATATATATCCCCCAAACAGGAGACAATGGAGGATGAGGAGGAAGTAAACAAACCCACCTCATTCCCCAGGTAAAACTAATTAAGCCCCAGCATGTTGATTTATATCTGTGCTGCTAATATCAGCATAAACAACTAATATCAGACAACTACCACAGTCTTCTATAAAAGCAGAGGAACAGAAGACACATACAAACCCAAGGAAGGAATGTCAGAACACATTTATAGAGTTCCCAGTGTGTCTCTGGAGGACTAAAAGACCACCATTTCATCAAGGAAGTGAGAAATGAATCTGTGAGGGCTACAACTACTTCTCTGAAAAGTTCAATTATGGTGTCTGTGATTTTTGATTTATTGTATGAGATACTGTCATGGAAATATATTCACTGGTATTAAAGGACATAATAATATTGAAGACTGGCAGATACTATTAGGTGGTGGTGTTTAACAACAAAGGAATAATTATAATTAAGACATATGACCAGAAAGACAATCAAAGTATGAGAATCATTGAAAATTAGTAATGGATCATCAATTCCCAGAGAAGGATGACAACTGAACAGAGCCCATTCTATTTCTAGAGCTGTGTAACAAGAAAAGGAAAAAAGGGGGAGGGGCAAAGAATTGTGAGCTGAGGGTTGAAAAGACACACCCAAATACAAAAATATCTCAACGTATGATATTTTACAACCTTCAATTTGACTAGTTAAGGTAGAGAAAGGGATTACTTGAATGAAGATGCTATTACTACCTGACAAGGGTATTTGTGTGTTTGGTTATATTATATGATGCACTTTTCCCAGAGAGGCCTACAATTGTTTAATCATAGTATTTGGAATTTGGAAAAGAATATTCAAATTTCAAGAGTTTTGGTTTCTGGATCAAAGCTGATAGTGAGTGATATCAGTGTACCTGACATGAAATCACAATCACTATCCTTCTGGTCAAAGAGGCAATTTATAAATGCTAAGTTATTAACAGAACCCAATTGCATGGTATAGTTGTGTAGTGCACTCAAAACCCCAGCCTAGTGCAAGGAACAGAGGCACAAGCCTGTAATCCCAGCAATTTGGGAGGCTGAGGCAAGAGGATAGCAAATTCAAAGCCAGGATCATCAGATTAGTGAAACACTTAGCAACTCAGGGAGATCCTATTTCTAAATAAAATATTTTTTAAAAATATAGACTAGACTGAATTTCCAAATCTTCCAGTATGCAATTGAGTTACAGATATTTAGCATTTTGATATTTTTTTAAAGCATGCATTGATACGTTCATTTGGAAGTTAAGAGTCAAACAACAAGATCAATAGCCCAATGGACTTTTCTGCAATTCCTTGCTGCATCCAAGAATGTAAATACAAACTTATTATCTCCTCCTAGTAGGAGTTGCAAAGACTAACACCTTCCTCAATGACTTAAATAGCAAGGGTTGAATCTTAATTTTCTAAATCTTTTACCTGATCATGCCTTAGGGGGAAATTGGATCATGGCTTTTGTCTGTGGACTATCCTAAACTTAATCAAGTTGTAACTCTGATATCAGATTTTGTGACATATGAGGTATCTTGATTGGCAGAACTCAACAGATTCTCTGACACTTGGCATTTCAGCTCCTTATCTGTGAAATGAGTTTTTTTTTTTCCCTTTCTATTCTCCAGCAGTAAGTATAAACCAAAGCAGTTCACTTTAATGTGTTAAGGAGAGCAGTCCAAAGAGATCATCCTATTTCAGGGCTTTATTAACTACCCTGATTTCTGTCTTAATATGATTGACCAGAAACATGATGATCTTATCATTTATTAAAAAAATATGACACTCACTGGATCTGGCACCACAAAAAGACATGGACTTTTAGACAGTGGAGGAAAATATTAAAAAAATGATAGAAAGAAATTAAAAATTAAAAAGTTATTGCTCAGAACAATTAATGGGTGGATAAAAATATCACTACTATGTTTGTATCCTAAATCAAGGAGACTGTGCAACACTTCCAGTGTGTGTGAAGTTGCGCTCACATGAGAGGTATATGACATAGCCAATAGAATGACAATCAAACACAAGTATGCTTAATTGAGTGTCTGACAAATTCCACTAAAACTGTCACAGCACAGAATGCTGTGACTTCTGCAATACATTATTCATAACATGAAAAGCATCTTTAGATGTTTTGTTTTTCCTAGAAGAAACTAAGACCTGAAAGAAAAGGAAAACCTAAACAAAATTCTGGTAAACAAACAGGTTAGTAAAATATGGTAGCATTACCTGCCAACCAACTGATAGATGGCTTGAAAGAGAGTAGAGAAAGGAAGTACTCCAAATATCCACAATGAACTTAGCTAATTGCTTAGTAGGAAGGGATGCATGGACTCTCTTGTATCTGGCCCTTTCCTCTCTCTCTACTTCCTGGCTATCGTGAGCCAAATATCTTTCCTCTGCCATTTCCTTCTGCTGTAAATGTTCTGCCATACCAATGGAGGTGGCTAACCATGAAGTTAAACCTTTGCAACTGTACACCGAAATAAACCTTTCCTCCCCTAAGTTCTCTTTGTCAGGTACTCTGGTCACAGTGACTCAAAGTTGACAAACACAGACAGGAATGAAATCTAGGTATTAGGTATTATCCACCAGCATGAGACTCCAATTTTTACAATGCCCCAGTTACTATCACTGCTCATTCCAGGAGCAAATACTGTCATGTAGCCCTCAAAATGATATGTTTCAAAAATGTTTGTTTCCATGTTGATTACATGAGACACATTTCACCAGTAAAAAGACAGTAATTTATTATTACTGGTTTGGCATTGTTTCTGATTACAGATTTTCCTTCCTTGATCACAGTATTTCTTGCAGCATCATCAACTCAAGTTTCATAGACTAAGTTATTTTTTAACATAGAATCTCTTACAACATTGAATTACAAAAGAAGACTATGTAAAGAGCACAGAATTGACAAAGAAAGCAGAATCCACATATAAACGTTTCTTTCATGTATGGCATCATTCAGGTATCTGTATGTGAGCAATATCATTTGGAGTAGTCAGGATGCTGTCCTCTAGCATGTAGTATGTATGTTGGGTAACAATTGATATCAGATATTTGCCCCAGTTAGGGTGCTTTGTGCATTGGTCTCTACACAAGTGATGAGAGTAAATTATCTCCTTTCTTTCAGAATTTGTACTTAACTCTTCTGCAATGGAAATCTTGGTCTTCAAGGTGGGGGATTTTTTTCCCATTGAGCATAAAAAAGCGATTTATTGAATTTGAAGAGCTATCATTTGATTTTTTTGAAAAGCAGTTATATATGAATTAATATATTGGTTGACATAAATGACCCAGATAATCACAAGGAACCAATAAATGTCTACATGACATGATTTTTTAAAAAAGTAAATTTAAATAAAGTTTGGATCCCAAATATTCACCAGAGTATAATGAAAACTAAAAACAGACATTTACAGCAACTATGCCTAATAAGGATAAAAGGCTAAACCATACTTTTGGAAGAAGATCTCATGCTCTTTAACTCAACTTGCTAAGTGCTGACCAAGGGTGATATAGATCTAGAATTTTTTGTTGAGGAGAGTGATGAAGATTATCATCTACACTGGGTCCATTTACAGCAGACATATTTCCCTTCTTCTGCTAATAGTCCTATATTGAATCTATTTTAGGGATTAAGATAAGTACTTCATAATGATCTCAATATATAAGAAGTTCTGAACAAAGGAAATTATGTCCAATGTTCTTCCCCTACCCTCCCTATGAAACATCATTTTGGACGGCCTTTCACTCCAACCATTACTTTTGGTATTTACTTCATGAACTTATATCAAAATAGTACCTCATTTCACCTAAAATACATAAATTTACCTTCTCTCCTAGAAATTCTCTCCCAATGCCTGCAGGAATCTGTTTGATAGTCATGAAGTGCATCCTATAATTTAGAGGAATTCAATATCTGAGTGGAAACCTATGACTAGTATGAGATCAAAGTCAGTCTATTACTATCCTCTTGTCTGTCTCATAGGTGGGTAAATTGAAGCATGTTTTACATGGCTCCTCATAATCTTAGGATTGAGTTGTAGTAGCACAAATAGTAACAAAATTATTAGTGCTTGCTTAAACTAACATTTTCTCCTTTGGACTTTCATATTCCTCAATCTCCCTTTTTCTGGAACCACTATTAAAATATTGCCTGAGTTCCTAACACATGCTTTATCTTTTTTTTTTTTAAGAGAGAGTAAGAGACAGAGAGAATTTTTTAATACTTATTTTTTAGTTTTCGAGGGGCATAAATCTTTGTTTGTATGTGGTGCTGAGGATCGAACCCGGGCCACAGGAATGCCAGGCGAGCATGCTATTGCTTGAGCCACATCCCCAGCCCTGCACATCCTTTATCTTAATGAGGGAGTCACAAGCTACAATTTCTACATTCAAACAGGGTGGTTCTGTGACCAGGTAAAAATCAGGTGGCAAGATAAGACAGAGGTATTAAGAGTTTAGCCATAGAATTTTAAAATTACTCAATATAGAAATTAGACAAAAAATTAAGGCAAAGGGATTATGAAGGGCAATGGATGTGTCTGTGACATTGGAGAATTGGGGACATTAAATGGAATGAACGAGTAAGATAGTACTTATGATGTTGATAATATTAGTTGTATGTATCTAGACTGTACACCATAAAGTTTAAAGATGTGTAGAAAAATGAGTCAATATATTAAACCATTGTGAAATGAGGGATAATATTTCTAGAATTAAGTCCTTAACAACAACATAAAGGGAGATGTTGTTCTGTTTTGAAAACATGATATTCAAATTTGTTTAATAATATCATTCCCAAAGGCTTAGTATGAAGCTGAATTTTAAGAGGAGTTAGAAAAACTGGTGTTCTCAGGAGATGGCTTAAATATAACTACATTGTGAATATAGAAAAATCTTGGGACCAGGGATTATTTTAAATATGCATCACAAATTTCAGAAGGAAAAGGAAAAGGTAATCAAGAATCAGGGAGATATTAATGAGATATAATAGAAAATATCAAATATTTTTGAGGACCTTACTGCAAAGGAACAGGTGGTAAAACAAGGATAGAAAATATAGAAAAAGTACTATTGTGAATACAAGGCTTTTGGTGGTGGTGAAACATGGAATGTTCTAGAGTTAGAGACAAGTAGGAGCTGGAACTATTCCAATGTAAAAGGTAACTGTTTTTTTGCTGCTAGACTTTTATACTCTTGACACAGGTTGGTAGTTTTGAACCCCAAATAATAATGAATTATAGGAAATAACTATATATCAAGAAAAAATTAGTTAACATATTAGTTAACATAACTATTTTGGGATCAAGTCAATATTTTAAACCTATACTATTTTATTTGGTTTATTATACTTCAATATAGCTGGAGGGGAAAAAAAGAATATGGATGCACCAAACATCTTAACAGAAAGATATTATTTGACAAAATGAATATCAGAAGAAAATATATACATGTATATATATATATATATATATATATATATATATATGTGTGTGTGTGTGTGTGTGTGTTTTAAACAAATGCCTATATTTTTAAGCATGCTTTGCTTCCCTAAAGTGTAACATATCTAGGTATTTTCCAAGGTAAAATTGTTGTAATTTGTTAAAAGATGGGATATTTCTAATAATAATGAAAATTTAAAAGAACAATGAGATAAAAAAAATTCCCAAGTCATCCTTGTATAGAGAATATATTTACAATAAATCTACACATTATTCACTTAGAAATATGCAAAAATTTTAAATAAAATATTAGAAGACAACCATGCAGCATTTTTAATTGAAAATATGAACAAGTAAAGTTTATCATATCAATGTGAGAATACATATACTAGAGGTAACATTTAAATAACTCAACACATTAATATATATAAAGAGAATAAATATGTAAAGATACTAAATATAGATTCAATATATTCTGTGTTTTTATAATTAAAAAGAAACTTATTAAAGTAGGAGTAGGTGATATAATCATTAAATTATTAAATGTAACTGTCTCCACTTAAAAGAGAAACCTATTTGAAGCATCCTCAAAAACCTAGAAGAAAAAATAAATTCCTATCTGTATGACTATTTGTTATTATAGAATTTTATCAAAAAAACAGAAAATTAAATATTGATACATTGATAAAATGGAAAAAATAATATCACTTCCATTTATGTATTATTTTTGTAAAATAAAAAAGTGGAAACAACTTCAAACAAATGAGATTAGCAGTTAGTAAGATTCAAATAAACAAACAATATTTAATATATTACATAGACAAAAACATCAGATTGTCACAACAACAGTAAGAATAACAAGTCAACTACATTTAAAAATTTTCAAAAATAGATAACTTTATAAATAAATATAACTTTAAACTATCCTAAAAGATACAATGAAGATTTAAATATATGGACTATGCTATAGTATCGATTCAAAAGAGGAATCATGAAAATAGAAGGCATTCCATTATCCTTTAAGGTAATTACTTTCTAATTGGCAGATAACCTTGTGTGTATCCCTTTAAGTTAATTTTTCAATTTAACATGATCTTAATAGAATTTATAATGGGACATGTGTATGTTTGTTTCAAATTAAGCGACATTATTCTAAATTTATGTGGACAATTTACCAAAGAAAATATTAAGTAATACTATAAAAAAGGAAATGAATATAGACTCACCATTACCAGATATTGAATTATAAAGTAATGCCTTCTGAACTTAAAAGGATATGATATAAAGTAAAGAGTTAAAATTGCACTGTCACAGATTAAAACAAACAAACAAAGAAAAAAAAAAAAACAAGGATAGACCTAAATATCTGTGTTAGGAACTCAGGCAATATTTTAATAGTGGCTTTTAGAAGATATGTGTGTTGATTCTCAAAGGCTAGAAACAATAAATAATACTGATAAAATCAATTAGTCACCTGGAATCTAAAATACAGAAGTAATATTTATTCATTTTTTTTGCATAGGCTTCTAGGACACATTTTAAATGGATTACATATTTAAATATGAACAATAAAAATCTAAAGGCTTTTTAAAACATGGAATAATTCCTTTATGTCATGCATACTTCAGATTATCACCTTGTACATTTTAAACCTATACTATTTTATTTGTTTTTTCATACTTCAATATAGCTGGAGGAGAAAAAAGGAATATGGTAGGGATATTTATTTACTTATTGTGGTACTGAGGACTGAATCCAAGGATGCTCTACCATGGAACCACATACTTACACCTTTTTGTAAATTTTAAGACAAGGCTCACTAAATTGCTAAGGGTCTTGCTAACTTGCCAAGGCTGACCTGGAATTTATGATGCTCCTGCTTCAGCCTCCAGAGACACTGGTGTGGAAGGCATGTGCCACCACACCTGGTAAATTTGGTGAGATTTTTGAGAAAAGTGCCATGTAAAAAGTGGACCTCATTTAGAAACAACCTTCACAAATGACTCATTCTCACATTTCCACACTTGATCTCCAGAGTTCTACTATATTCAATACATTATGAATATTGCTATTTCATTATTTATATCAGTTTATAGTTCCAGCAACTTTTGTCACAGGTAAGTAGATTTTGTATGCTGTGTTTCTCTGGGTACACAAGGGAAACAACTTTTAAACTGCTGATGCATTAGAGATTAACCCTGTAGTCCTCTGATGAGGTTTTAATTACAAATATTATACTTTTAAATTATGCATTCTCTTTTTTTAAATATATTTTCTATTTATCAGTATTTTTTATTTTTCATTTAATTCTGATAGATATTTTGTTTTCATAAAATATTCCATGTCCAAAGGACCTGTGTTGTTAATATTTACCCTGATTCTGCATGCGTCAAGTTTTTTTGAATTATATTCTAAATATTGGAGTATCAGGTTTTACAGGATAAAGATTTTGCTAAACTCCTTCCATAAAAATGATGATTTTTCTCTCAGTAATAAATTAACTTGATAAGATACAAATTAGGAAAACATTTGGGGTTGAAGGACTGTTCAAATCTCAGGTCAGTTCTTTGAGCCTTACCTTGGCAGTATCAATTATATAAATAGTTGGTTCATTGTTTAGCTAGTTACTTCGCAAGTTTTTAAGCAGATAATTCGAGTTCTCTCCTTTTGGATTCTCCACTTATCTTACTGCTCCCAAAGCAATCTTTGCTCAGTCACCTGATTGGTGAAGCCAGAATCATTGGCAGGATTTTCAATGGAGGAAGTTCAGTCAACAATTACCACTCTGTCTCATCCCATTTCTTTAAGCCAATGCCTCCATATTCTTCCAAGTTACAACTCCTTTGATGGACTACCTGCCTACAATCTGCCTTTGATCATTTTATGGAAACTTCAGGCAATATTTTTTTTAATTTTAATTTATATTGTGTATTTTGTCTAGAAATTCCAATCATTCTCCTAAAGGTTTGAACCTTAGGAGTTTTCTTCAACATACTGATTGTGGTGCTCTCTGACAATGTAACATTTCTTACTTCATTTTCTTGATGAGTTGTAATTGTGATTTTGTCCTGAATTATCATGATGACTACTAGTTTTAGCACTTCAGCTGAAAGAAAAATATAAATAACTTAACTTGAAAAAAGTTTGTAATGACAATAGTAAAATTTTCCATAGCAGCTTGGAAACATCATTATAGTTCAGCCATTGTTCTTACATTTTGGGGGGTTAAGTTTACATGCTGCTATTATCACCATCTTTGTCTTCATAAACATATATCCTTATCTTGGATGTCAGATATGCTATGTTTGTTGAAAACTGATGTGTTTCCTGCTGCATCTTTCTGAGACCAGCAAAGTGAGCATAACACAGAAGAGTTAATTAGTTTGGAATTATTTAACCAAGATGAGGTAGAAATAAGGCCACATCTGAAAAAATGTGTCCTAAATTACTTTTATATTAGTTAAAGGGCATGTATATTTTACCAAAGAAGAGTTTTCATGGGATGGAGAATTATAAGATACTTAAGAACTGACATCATTTGGTGCTAGGTTTGGTTGGAGGAAAAGAAAAAAGCTTCTGAATTAATTTTTGAAAATAAATAATGACTACCATTCTTTAAATTATAACAAATCTATCCATGCTATAAAAATATGAATATGCAGAATATAAAATTACATTAGTTTCATATTTTGAATTATTATCAATCTGAGTCCTTTATGTAACTCTAATACTAATTTAATATTATTAAAAAATCAATCTAAAAATTCATAGAGGCTATTTTTTGCACCAAAATATTAGAAATACATACATTCAAAGCATTTGTGCTTTGACTGTAAACAACAAAAAATAGTTAAAATCAAATTTATTGAACATTTTATAACTGTTTCTATTGCAGTTACAATGAACGAATGTCATTCACTCAAGAAGACAATGCTTACTGAAATTTCATTTCTATATATTTAGAGAAATAATTGGTAGATATATAAAAACAAATCACTGAATTAAATAACATATGGGAACATAAAAATAATATCATGTCTATATATGATCAATAATTACCAAGCATGACTTGGTTCTATTTTTAAAGTGCAAACATTTGTATCTGCATATATAAACATATATAAACATATATATAAACATATATATGTTTATATATATATATCCTAACTTTCAACAAATATATATTGTCCTTAAGAATAGAAGAAGCAACTAAAGAATATTCTCATCAGTTGGTTATTCATATGTCCTACACTGTTTTAATTTATATTTCAAAGCTATACAAATAGCAAAAGCTGTTCAGGAGTAGATCAACAAATCCTTAAATTGTATAATGCACCAAAAAAAAAAAGCATATTAGTCATGGTTGACAAGTTTAAATGAGAAAAAAATAACACAAACTGATTATTTAAGTAAGCAGAGCTGCTGTTTCTACTGTAACAAACTGGTTTGTGTTCACAGTTTGATTGTGCACCCATTGCTATGTTACACAACTCTTCAAGTTGCTATTTGGAAACATGTTAACTCCACCCTAGAGCAAAAATTCAGCTCTTCTTTTTCTTTCATTGTCATAACAAGATAAAACATAAGTTCTACCTTTTAACAAATTGTATGTGTATGGTGGAATTTTGTTAACTGTCAGGACAATATTTTTCAGCAGAGCACACTATAACTTGTTCATCTTGCATGACTAAAATTTTTTAGAGTTGAAGAGCAGGTCCACATTTCTTCCTAGTTCAGCCCCTAGAAAACACCTTTCCAATTTTTATTCAATGAATCTGACTTCTCTGGAAACCTTAGATAAGTGGAATCAAGCAATATTGTCCTTCCTTGGCTGGTATACTCTAACTAGCATTATGCCCTCAAGGTTCATTCATGTTATAGCATATGACAGTACTTCCTTTATTTATGGCTAAATAATGGTATATGATGTCTTCTTTCTTTTACATAAAGCTAGTTCATGGATAACACTGTTTCTGATGTAGAAGAAGGTTTTATTCAGAAAAAAAATGTTTAAAAAGTGCATAACATTTTAAACTGATAATAGTATTACTTCTATATTGCTGGTAATAAGTTACCATCACATTTATCTTCACACTTTAGCTTATACAATTTTAATTCAAAATATTTGTAGGAAATATTTCAAAACTGATTTATACATATTTATATAAATAAATACCATTTTGTGAACTCTTAAAATGTGATTTACACACATATATCCACACATATATTTTAAATTTGCAGATAAGATTAAGATTCTGCAAGGAATTGACAATATTCTTTATTTGTTCTTATTGTTAGTTTGTAATTATTGCATTGAATAGAATTTTGTGATTTGTTAAGGAATTTGTGAATATCATTTGATTCAAATACAGCCAAATGAAATATTTTTTTCCCTTTTGGTCATAATTTGGTCAAAACCAATTATCTCAAAATTTAATGTGCACTAAATATTTTAAAATTTATTGAATTTTTCACAGTATCTCAGCCAAAAATTTAATGTTATAATTTTAATTAATCAGATATAATTTCTTGTCAAGAATCCTTTAATACTGTGTTACTAAATCCCTAGGAACCCTTAAGTTTTCAGCAGTTTCTGATAAAGATCATTTTCACAAAGTGAAGGACAGTGAATTGTTTCTGTTGCCATCTATACAAGCAGTGGGCTGCATCTGATAAAAGTTAGTAGTCCTATTTCTGTGAGCTCCTTGCAGCTTGTTCTCAGTATCAGATACTTATAGTGCTGACATTTCAAAAGCACAGATGGTGCAGAGGAAGTCCTCAGACGTCACCAGAGGGCGGTTTTCAAATTTTTGTCACGGGTTTAGGGAGATACAACTTGAGAGAGACAAAACTTTTTTCACTAAGCTTCCATTTGAAACTCAAAATTAGTTACCTTTCAAATCACTTAAGTCACAAAGATTCCAACTGAATTAGTACACTAGTAAGTGACAATATGTATTTTCCATGATTGGAGAAAATACTGGACTTTTCAATCTTTTGGAAGTTATTTTCTCTAGGAAGATCTGTATGTGCTTCCATGTGCTGATAGTGTTGTAGCTCACTAACATGAGTTTGGACTACAAAAATATTTTGTATGTTATGATACTAAAATTTTATCATGTTTCATTATAATTATTAGATTATAGTTGTTTCAGAGTTAAGAATATCAAATTTGGTGTTTTCATTTTTTGTTTTCAGCTAGCCAGCCATTTTTCCTAGTTTAGTTTTGAGCATGTCAATAATACCAATAAATGTTCATTGAAAGTTGGAATGAATATCTGTTCAGTTTTATATTAATATTATTGTATGGGTGGAAGAAGGACAAAGTCTGACTTTTTAAGGAGCTGTAATTAAGAATACAAAAAGCAAAATAACAATTGAAATGTTTTTGCTTTTATAATCTAATTTTTTTATATTTATTTTTTAGGTGGACACAATATCATCTTTATTTTATTTATTTATTTTATGTGGTGCTGAGGATTGAACCCAGGGCCTTGCACCTGCTAGGCGAGTGCTCTACCACTGAGCCACAACCTCAGCCCTATAATTATTTTTTTAAAGTGCATGTAAATTTGCTTTGCATTAGAAAAACATGTACAGAAATAATAGAATATATTATAGAAATAATAGAAAATATTTGTATCATCTCCTAACATAGTTGTACATATAAATAGTTGTTTTTATTTTGAAAAAGTTAAACACATGTTTAATAAATGCTCATTTATGAATGAAGACTTTTGCTAAAGGTGAAGAAAATAGAGATACACAATTGGCTCTTTCAAGGTTGGAATCATATAGCTATGAAATTTTCATGATAGTGTTTATTTTACCACATATTTGAATATGATTTTCCATATATCATTAAGATTCATATATTTGAAAAAGTATATATTTTATAAAATGTAATAATTCATCCACTAAGTAGCTTCAAATATAAATATATCTTTAGTAAAAAAAAAATCTCTCACATTTCTAAAACTAATTTTAAAATTAATACATTTTCTACTTTATATACTGGTCTTAAAACCATGTGCAAATTGTTCTGAGAATTATTTCTATATTGAAAAACCATGCTCAAGTCTCTAAACATATATAAGTACTCAATTATTTAAAAGTTTACCCTTTAAGAAAATGTTTTTGAAATGATGAATGCATCACATCCACAACTGAAAACCTATGTTAAAGGACATGGATGAATGCAACCATTATGAGAAATTCAACCTTTCAGTGATAATCATGTTTGACATTTTGAAGAGCTTATGTCCAGATCTCACTAAATGCATATACTTACATAACACACTTTTGGTTATATTTCTGTAATAGAGAGAATATTATATGTGTTTATATGCATATATATAATATTTATATGTGCACAAAATAATTATGAAGAGTATATAATCATATTACATTACTTAATTACTGAGGAAATGGTGTGTTTATATGATCATTTTAATAGCAAGTGCTCCCTTATATGATATGTCTTCACAATTTCACTATTATAATCAAAGATTTTTAAAAATTCTTTTTAGATAAACAATTTTTCAGTTTTGCAACCATATCTGAATGGCAAATTCATAGGCAAAGAATTGGTGGATCAAGAGAAATGGACATTTTATATTTGATTATACTTAAGACTAACATCCAAAAATATTGCATAAAACTATGTTCTAACAACAGTAATGAGATGCTGCTGAATATGTATTTCCTTTCCAAAAGCAAACTACCTTAATTTACATAAAGCTTTCTTCTGTCCTTTAGTTAATTTTTATTATAACTTTTAATGTATCTTATTTTATTCTAACATGAAGTTGATTTTTTTTGCCTACTTTAAATTTGATTTTCTATTTGTTTATTTTTGATGTAGAAAATCTATGTTTTGCATCTATTTTTATCATTTGCCATGTATGATCATCTACTTTTCTTTTCTCTTTTTACTTTCTTTTTTTCTTGTTAAAATTTAATTGAATTTTTATATTTTTATTTTTTTGCAGTATTGTGAATTGAACCCAGGGCATTTTGCATGCTAGGCAGAGGCTCTATCACTGAGTTGCATCCACAACAATACTTTATTTTTTAAGCCTGTTATTTCATGTATGTAATCTAATTTGTAAACAATCATAATTCTCTTTTTTCCTGTTTTCCATTATATATGCTTATTTGAATTTCTATTTATTTGCATTGGCTAGAACTTTAAGAATAATATTGAAATACCAAATACTCATTTACTGACTTTATAATTCATTTTTATAAAAACTACAACAATTTTTACAAATCTTACAAGAAAAAAAATACTTTATTTTAAAAAATTTATGTAACTTGCCCCCAAACAGTCAAATTCTCATTTAATTTTTACAACTATTAGGTCAGAAACTTTAATGAAAAATTGGGTTCTACAATATAATATGGTCAACAGGCCATTATTGTTCAATAAAACCAAACACAGGCACTAAAATTAATTTTAATTGTGCTGTTGCACATAAAAGAGAAAATATTGTTACTGCTTGTTATGGTATGGATTTGAATATCCCCCCAAAAAAACTTAAGTGTTGGACAACACTACAATGTTCAGAGGTGAAACTATTAGATATGAAGACTCTGACTTAATTGGTGGACTAATCCATTTGATGGATTAGTAATTTGAATATATATTACTGGGTGGTCACTGTAGGGGGAGGGGCGTATAACTAGAAGTCACTCTGGTTTGCCTTAGGAAAACTATGTCTCTGGACCCTTCCTTTCTCTCTTCTCTTTCTGATTGCCATCTGTCATAGATGAACAGCTTTCCTCCACCAGGCCCTACCATCATTATATTCTGCCTCAACTCGGTGAGAGCAATGGAGTCAGCGGATTCAGTCCTCTGAAACTGTGAATCCAAAATAAGCTTCTCCTCTTCTGAGTTGTGCCTGTCAGATATTTTGGTCACAGTGATGAAAATCTGACTAACATTAGAAGAACTTCTCCTCATATTAGCTACCATAAGAGCATATTGGACATCAGGAACTAATTTGAATTTTATTTCCATATTATAATTAGAAGAGTTATCCCAATTTTCTTTAAAAATATTTCTATGCTTATTATTTAGGTACAATACATTGAAATGTATTTAATTTTCTAGGTTTCAGTCAAAATATTAATAAAAGCTGAAAATACATAAACATATATTCAAATGAAATAGTGTATGATTGTGAATGGCACAGGCAAGAAGTTCAGACAAGCAGTTGTAAATAAATCTCTACAAATTCTGTTCTCCCTTGGCTTAAAAAGGTTAATAAACTCAGATGTAAAAGTACTAGAAAGGACAACCTAAGTAATTAGTTTTTGAAATTTACTTCAATCCCGGGTAATGGTCTAGAAAATATAATAAAGTAATTGATTTTTTTAGAAGAAGGAACCGATGAGTTGAATGAAAAGTTTTCAGCACAAGTTTCAGACATGCAGTTGCAAACTAATGTAATAAATCATTTTTAATAGAGTAATTGATAAGGTTGACAAGGACAATGTGCCATGCGTAATATGACAAAGTTAAACTCAAACTATAGGGGCTTTTGTGTTACTTGCTTCTTTCAATAGACATACATTATGAGGACAATTCAAAATGACTTCTATGACATAAATTATAGGAAATTGTCTTAATTTTAAAAAATACACTCTTTCCATCATGTTTCATTAATAAACACTTTTCCTTTACATATTTTTGTGTTTTTTGTTTGGTAGTTTGTTTGTTTATTAGCTTTTTGGGTGTCTAAAATCCTGGTATATGTGTATCAAAATAACCTTACTGACAGTTTCTCTTATCATTTATATAATTTTGCAAAATACCAGGTGTTGAGTTTCTCATTGTCACATTACAGAGAAAATAGTCCTTTGTGTTTTTCTTCCATCTATATAATGGAGCTGAATAGTTCCTATAGCCTAGTGATATCACAGCTATAATAATGTCATAGCACATGCATTACTCACGTTTGTGGTGATGCTTGTGGAAACACCTCTGCGGCCTTGCCAGTTGTACAAAAGCATCACACATGCAATGATGTACAACATATAATACTTGATAATGTTACTGGTTTAAGTATTCATCATACTATTTTTCATCATTGTTTTAGAGTGTACTGATACTAATAAAGATTTTACTGTACAACAGTATATGCTCATACATCTGATGCTTATGCATCTCTTCATTACATCATTTTCTCTTGTGCTTATTTTTATCTCTTGTTGTTTTGATCATTTTGACCTTTGGAGCCACAGGCTATACCACATACAGACATATAACTTAGGTATGGAACAGACCATACCATCTAAGTTAGTTTAGGTATGTTCTATAATGTTTACGTAGTGACAACAGTGCTCAACAATTTATTTCTCGGAATTATATCCTCCTTGTTTAGTGACTAGTAGCTGTAAATAAGCAAACATAATATAATTTCAGAAAGTAATAGGAAGTGATTAAATACAAAAGTGATATGGGGGAAAGAACCAGGGAGGAGAGTGTGGTTATTATTTTATTTATTTATTTATTTATTTTAGTTTGGTTTTAAAGTGTCTCTCTAGAGGGAAAGTGTGAACTCTAGTTTTGCCCTGGTGGGGCTTTAGAAATTTGGTTCTGGCTTTTTACAATGTGAACTTTCATGGAATACTTCTTTATTCTTGTGAACAGGCAAATGCCTAAATGTGTGAACTGTGACCAAGTGTCCTCTTACTGGAAATTTTTTTATCCTGGTAGATGTCCTCAGGCCTCTTATCTGAATTTTGACCTCAGCATATTATTTCTTCCAATGTAGCTAGTTTCTACAGACCTAAGTGAGAAAACAGTTAGGTTTTCTCCCCGGAGTGCACTAGTCAGGGCACACAGGAGAGACAGTTCAATACAACAAAACATATCTGAAGTAGGTTTTTACTTAAAGGTCCCAGAGAGAATAGGACACCACACCTTGGACACCAAACCTTGCAGATCCAATGGGAAAAGGAGGAAACATTTGAACACCTACATTGATTTAATCAGTGGCTGGGAGTAAGAAACAGCATGCAAGTGATTATAGGCCAAGAGACACATGAAGATACCTAAGCAGATTTCCTGTGAAAAGTTGTAATTGGTGTATATAGAACAAACAAGAATGGGTCCATGGATTCAGTGTGATTGGGTCATTATGGCATCTCTGTATATTTTGAGTGTGGAGGTCAGCAAGGTGAATCAGTATCTGGCTATCCTGTAGGGAGATGGTGATCAGGACACACTTGCATAAATGTGATGTCTGGATCTAACACATTAAGGAACTCTGAGGGGATGGAAAACTGGAGACTGTGGTCAAGGACATCAAGGATGAAAAAGCCCTATTTTTAGAATGAGAATGTTCATCCAATAATCAAAATGTATACCAAGGCAAAATAAAACAATAGGAATTTTTTAGAGGATCACTACTAGTATGGAGAATAGAAAGAAAATGATATGATAATTAAATTGCAATTTATGAACAAGGGTAGACAGACATAAGTCTTAGAATGGAGCAAGGTAAGAATAACATGGTAATAAATTACGTAAAGGGACAACTCTGGGTTAATTACTATAGGTTTTTGTTTTATATATGAGACAGAAGTTGCAGTATGTTATGATACAATCAAGAGGTTGGCCTAGCGATAATGTTTGATTTTTGGTCTTATAATTACCATTCTATAATACTACAATAAAACTTGGAAATATCCACATATACTATAATTATCATAGGTTAGTTAATATGTTTTCATATGTATTTTGAAGATAGTTTTCAGAAGATATGCTAATATACAAGATATGCTAATATAATGTGGTATCTAAAACATGGATTAAGGTCAGAAGAAGTCACAATGAAATTTTATTGGTTCAATATGTTAAGTAGAATTTACTGAGGGTGTCATGTGATGAGTGACAATAGGAGAAAGTTAAGCAAGAACATTTTTTTAAATATCTTTTTAAGTTGTAGTTGGACACAATACTTTTATTTTGCTTATTTATTTTTATGTGGTGCTGAGGATTGAACCCAGTGCCTCATATGTGCTAGGTGAGAGCTCTACCACTGAGCCACAACCCTCCAGACCCAAGCAAAAAAAAAAAAAAAAAAAATTACATAAAATTTAACTTCAAATTCCTTAAGTATATATTCTTTTATGCATATTGTAGTTATCTAAAATAGGATTTGTTTACAATTCAACTGTTTTTGAAACCTCAAAATGATGAGTTATGAGCATGTGAAATTTATTGTAAATCTATAAATAGATAGATATGTGCTGAATTTAGGAAACTCTAAATTCTCATAGAAACCCCTTGTTTTAGTCAGATTTTTCATGATGGGACTAACATACCTGACAAGAGTAATTTAAAGGAGGAAAAGTTTATTTTGGATCACAGTCTTAGAGGTTCAGTTCAGACTGGTCAACTCTATAGCTCTGTGCCTGAGGTAGAGAACACAATGGCAGAAGGGTGTGGCAGAGAAAAGTAGTTCAGAACATGGCAACCAGGAGGCAGAAAGTTATCTTCACTAGGGACAAAAGCACAAACCCAAAGGCATACCCTCAGTGACTTTTATTTCTTCTAGCCACAACCTACCACCTGTTTAATATATATCAATGGATTAATTCACTGATAGGTTAAGGCTCTCCATTTCACCTGTATTTGTGCATTTTCTCACATATGAGATTCTTGGTGATCCATCATATCTAAACCAAAATACACCTTCCACAAATCTTTGTGTATGAAATAGTATCAGTCTTCTCAATAAATCTCTCTAAACACGACAGGCATATCCCTGCAGAAAAATAAAAATCATTGCAAATCTGTGAATAGAGTCTTTGTTAGAATTTGAGTTTAGTTAATTCACCAAAGAAATACATTTTTCAAATGCAAATATTGAATTCAACTGGATTTTTAAACATTTTTCAAAATTTTAGTTCACATTTTGAAATTCTTATAATTTTTACATATTATTTAAGGTAATTCATTAATAAAACTTATTTTATTGTGGTGAGATTGATCAAATCCAAGGCCTCACTGATGCCAGGCAAGCACTCTACTAATGAGCTACAAACTTAGCCCCCAAATTTGCTTATATTTAGTTAACTAATCATATTTTGTGACAACCAAATAATAGATTAAATAATTTTACTGCATTTCATCCATGAACATTATAATTGACTTAGATATTGTCAAATAGAATGGAAATTTTATAATTTAAAAAAATTGCTACAAGGGATTGAACACACTGAGTTACATCCTTAGTCCTTTTCTTTTTCTTATTTGAGACAGAGTCTTGCTAAGTTGCCTCTGGCTTTACTAAATTATCAAGGATGGCTTTGAACTTGAGATCCTCCTGTCTCAGCCTCCTGAGCTGCTGGGATTACAGGGGTGTACCATCACCCTTGGTTACAATACATCTATTAAAACAATTATCATTTCCATAGCTTCATTTACCTTTCTAGATTTATTTTATAACCTATGTTAATAAATTAATCTTCAAATCTGGAAATAGATGTTTAGTTTACTTCCCTCTTTGCTTTCTATCCGGCTCATATGTATAAAACTGAAAAGGACTTTTTTTGTGACATGGTTTCTGAAATACACTATTACTATATTCAATAATTCTAACCAGGTGGATTTACTACGGTAAATCCTTTTAACATTTCCTAACAATATCTTAAGTAGTGAAGCATTGAAAAAAATTGTCATCAGGGAAATGCTAACTTTCTGGCATGGGCTATAGAAGAGGGATTTTCTTTCTGTGACTTCCAGGATTTGAAAGTACAGTTATAATGGTTCAATTCATTTGAATGATGACAGACTTAAAGTCCAATATAACCTTTTTATGAACACTAACCTTTTAGAATGTTTTTTTTCACCAAAAGCAATGCCTCATGTGATGCCAAAAGTAACATTTGTTCAGCTCCTATTGGTAGTGGTGGATTAAACTCAATATTGTAGTATTAAGAACTATTATAAGGATTTAGCTTAGAGAAGAATTAGAAAGAGTAGTAAAAAAAGATAACAGTCACAAAATAGATATCCTTATAGGACTATTTTCTAATAAATAAAGATTGTGTGATTTTTTTAATATTTTAGTTTTACAAAATAGAGTAGAAATTTGTGTTGGTGAAGCAGTCCAACACTACATTGTTTCACTTTGGTAAAGGCATAATCTATTCAAATAGGGATTAAAACATATGATGTGTAGTTGATGCGCTGAGTGATTTCAAATCATCACTGAACATGAAACCAAAGTAAGTCTCTGTTGACTCTACTATGTTCTATTAATATTAAAAATTCAAATAGTCTCAGAGATGAATACTTCTTTGTGTAAAAGCATAATGAATAAACTGAGTCACATTAAAAATTTTTATGTTATCCATTTGGATATTTCTTCTGAACTACTTTACCTAAGATAACTATAATATATTTATTATTTTCTAAGAGGATTTTATTTGGAATTGAGTAGTTACTCTAGAACACAACCTATTGTTACCAAAATATTTATTTAACTGGGTTTGTAAATGCAAGTTGAACTGGATTATAACTGTTTCATTTCATTATTCAGTCCATGAACTGTCACATATTACAAAGCATACAGAAATAAGGGTGAACATTAGTGTGTATCAATACACTCTATGTGTACGAGAGATTCACTGATACATATTAGATTTACTATATGTTATATATATATTTATATTTATATATTTATTTATATAATAATATATAACATATAAATATATATATTATATTTTACTATATATTATCATGCTTTTGATATAAATACATTATTTAAAATATTAGAATGTATATAGGGTGACAAAGTGAATTTTTCAAACAACCTAATAAGCAAGTACAAACCTGCTTATTGGAATAACTGGTACCAGACATTCCATCTCATTTTTAAATAAGAAGACAATTGAAAATACTTACAAAAATATTTAGATAGTAGAAACAAGGCAGCATATTCAATAATTCCACACAGAAGGAAAATAAACAAAGTGAGCCCAAATACTACATCTGTGGTAAATTGAGAAAGAGGAAATCAGAACTTTTGGTGCTAGAGGCTGCTAGGATTTATTGTGAATAATACTACAAAAACGTGCATACAAAGTAATATTCATGTAGTCTCTTTTAGATTATTGATAAATGCCAATTTACATGTGCAATGATGAAAACAGAAGAGATGAATAAACTAAGAGATTACACATCCTGGGAGACTTGAATTTTCACATCCAAAATATAATGATGTATTTCAACATGTTGTACAGTTAGTAGGGCCATTTAAAGGATCAAGCCTCAGTAATAAGTCTTAAATTGGTCTTAAGAAGAGGCTAACCTAGAAATATCCAATCAAACATAAAGTCAACTTCAAAACTTTCAAGTATTATTCACAAGTTATTTACCTTTCCCCTTGTGAAAATAAGCTTGGAATGGAGCAAATAAAATAGAGAAACTTAGCCCTATCAAATACAAAATGTCAAAAGTCCACTAAAATGACCCCATATATTATGGTTTGGATGTGGTGTCACCCAAAACTCGTGCGTAAGATAATGAAAGAAGTTTCCGAGGAGAAATGTTTGGACTATGAAAGTCTTTTTTCTAAAAATTAATTTATTTTTTTATTAGTTACACATGACAGTACAATGATCTTTATATATCATACATTTGAATCAAATGGGGTATACTTTCTCATTTTTCTGAGTGTACAAGTTGCATAATCACTGATAGGGTTAATCTGAGTGGTTTGTTAAGTGGGAGGGTGTGGCTGGAGAAGGTGCAAATTGGATCATGGCTTGGGGGTATATATTTGTATCTGGACAGGGGAATCTTTCTTTCTGCTTCCTGATAATGATGTGAACTGCTTTCCTCTGCCACAGTCTTCCACAATGATGTTCTCCCTCACTTTGAGCCCTGGGGAAGGGAGCTGGCCTTCTATGGACTAAGACTTCTAAAACTGTGAGCCACCAAATAAACCTTTCCTCCTTTACAGTTTTCTGGTTGGGTCCTTTATTCTGCAGTGAACAGATGACTAAAATATCAGATACTAAAATAAATTATATTATACTTTATGATTTAAACAAACTGTGCTCATGAATTATTTTTATCTATATAATTATATTTAGTTTGCTATTATTTTGTTAAGGCATTTTCACTTTTTAAAAAAAATCTATAATTTTCATACTTTTAAAGTTAAAGCTGCACAAAATTATTTTACTTGTAAAATAATCAATTTTAAAAGTAATTTTATATTAAAAAAGCTAATTGCACAAAAGTTTGTTTTTCATTGAAACTACAGTTCAATTTCTTTACCATAAGCTTACCCCCATGCACACACACAGTTGATTAGTACTTGCTTTATTTTTCAATAGCAAAGAAAATCTTAATCTGAATTATTAGGCAATAAAAAAATTAATTCTCACTCTACATTACCACTTCAGGAAAACTGTAAGCTCTGTTCCATGACATATAACTAGAGGGACTTCCATTTGCAACAAATGGGCTATTGTTAAAAAGAATATAGGATGTCACCCACTGGTTCTAAAGAATCTATACAAACATTCTTCCACTTACTTTTGTTTATATTTCCTGGTTAAAAGATGTTGTCTGGTCACACCTATTTTGACATGGCAAAAGACTTTATGTCCATTATATGCTCCACAGAAGCAGACACAGAATAGCTACATACACACCACCACCACCACCACCATCATCACCATCTCCCGACTTCATGGAAACACATTATGAAAAAGTAATTGACATTTATTTTTTTTTTTACTTTATAACCTGTTTACTTTCCTACCTACAAATCCAAGAAGTACTTTAGTTATCCTGTTCCAAGAAGTACTTTAGTTATCCTATTGAAGCTGTTGTGAGACTACTGATGGATTGACTGCTAGGCTATTTGCACAATTTTATTCATTATCTTATTAAATCACTTCTTACACATGAGCTTTGGGGGGGTACCTCACATTCAAATAGTAACAATTGCCAATGTGAAAGAGGGAGACGGAATATCAGGTAGGTTTGATTTGCATTTCCTGGTTGCTTATGGTGTTGAACATTATTTCATTTATTTGTTGGCCACTTATATTTCTTCTTTTGAGAAGTATCTGTTTAGTTCATTTGAAAATTTATTGAATGGGAAGTTTGCTTTTTTTTTCTTCATGTATTCTGGATATCAATTTTTGATCAGAAGAGTAGTTAGCAGATATTTTCTCTCATTCTATACAGAATGTCTCTGTTTTATATTTTGAATCATTGGTCTATATATCTGTTTTATGTCAGTACTATGCAGTTTTGGTATGATATCTCTGTAGTTTAATTTGAATTCCAGGATTGTGAGGCCTCTATTATTTTGGGGGGTATGGGGGCATAGAATTGCTTTGACTATTCTTTTTTTTCTTCCAAATAAAGTTTAACACTATTATTTCTAGTTCTGTGAAGAATGACATTGGTATTTTGATGTGAATTGCATTTAGTCTGGATGTTGTTTGTGGTACTATGGCCATTTTATCAATATTAATTTTGCCTATCCATGAATCTTCTTGTGTGTCTTCTTTCATGTCTTTCTTCAGTGTTCTATAGTTATTATCTGCTTGGCTAGATTTGGGATTTTGCTCTATTTATTTATTTATATTTTTCTTTTTTAGAGTATTGTGAATGGGATTGTTTCCCTGATTTCTTCCTCAGCAGATTTATTATTGATATATAGAAAAGCTATTGATTTTTTGTGTATTATTTTATAACTTTCTACTTTGAATTTATCTATTAGCACGAGCAGGAACAGTTATTGATGAAACCCTTGGAACACCCATGTATAGGATCATATCATCTACAGTAATAATTTGAATTCTTCCTTTCTTATTTTTATTCCTTTAATTTTCTTCTCTTTCATGTTATGGCTACAGTTTCTATTGCTATACTAAATGGGAGTGGAGAGAACGAATATCCTTGCCTTGTTCCAGATTATAAAACAAATACTTTCAGATTTCCTTCATTTATTATGATGTTGAATTGGGGTTTTCATTTATAGTCTTTATAATATTAAAGCGTATCCCTTCCATCTCTAATTTATTCAAGATTTTCATGATAGGTGCTGAATTTTGTCTGAGAATTTCTCTGAAAATGAGATGAAAAAGAGATTTTTGTCTTTTACTCGTATGATGAATTACATTTATTTAGTTTATTATATTTATTATATCTTACACCATTCTTGCAACCTTCAGATAAAAACAACTTGTTATAGTGTATGATTTTCTTAATATGTTTCTAATATTTTATTTAGGATTTTTTCAGCTAAAGTTTTAGGGATATTGGTCAGTAGATTTCTTCCTTTCATGTGTTTTGTTTTCATCTGGTTTTGTTGTAAGCGTGACACTGGCTTCATAAAGTAATTTGGAAGAGTCCAATCGCTTTTTATTTGACAGAATAATTTAAGGAACATTGTCATTAGTGCATCTTTAAAAGTCTGATTCAGCTGAGAATCCATTTGGTCCTGGGCTTTTCTTTATTTGAAGGATTTTTATTACTGCTTCTATCTCACTGCTAGCTACTGTTCCCTTTAGGTTTTGTATATTCTGTTGATTAAATTCCAGGAAGTTTTGTGTGTGTTTAGAAATCTAATATTTTCTTTTAGGTTTTCTAATTTATTGGAGTGTAACTTTTCAAAACAGGCCCTAATTATGCACTGGATTTTAAATAGTTTCATAAGGAACTCCTGCATCTTTTTGGTCTGCATTGGCATGATAAATCAATTTCCATCCTTTTACATTCGGCCTGTTGCTGTCTTTTTCTATAGGGTTAGTCTCTTTCAAAGAACACATAGATAGGTCTTGTTTTTTAATCCATTGTGCCAACCTATGTCTTTCATTTTTATTTATTTTGGTCATAGATAGACACACAAAATATTCATTTATTTTTTATGGGGTGCTGTGGATCAAAACCAGTGCCTCACATGTGTGAAGCAAGCACTCTGTCATTGAGCTACAACCTCATCCCCTAACCTCTGTCTTTTAATTGGAGATTTGAGACAATTTGCATTCAATGGTATTATAGTTATATTTTCTTTACTTTTTTTGTGGTACTGGGATTGAATCCAGGGTTTTGAATATACTAGGCAAAGTTCTATCACTGAGTTACATCCTCATGCCCATTTTGACTTATTTTTAATTTGGTATGGTTAATTTGTTATGGCTTCTCATTTGTTTAGTTACTTTTTTAAATGAGATTTATTTATTTGTGAGCACTTTGGAACACCTAAGTATAGGATCATATCATCTACAGTAATAATTTGATTTCTTCCTTTCTTATTTTTATTCCTCAGACAAAATTCAGATTTATTTGTTTTTGTTTTTCCCCTGATTTCTTCCATATGAACTATTTAAGTAAGTTTTATACTGAAGGCTTAAGGGGTGAAGAATTATTAATTTCTGCTTATTTTGGAAGATTTTAGTTCATTATTTGATTTTGAAGGATAGTTTGCTGAATATAGCACTTTTATTTGACAGTAATTTTCTTTCAGGACTTGGAAATGTTCATCATTTCAAACTCTCCTGGAATCAGAAGTAATTCTGATTGCCTCCAAATGGGACCTGATTGTTTTTCTCTTGAGGCTTTCAAAATTCTATCCTTGTTCTCTGTGTTAGGCATTTTAATTATAATGTGTCATAGAGAGGTTATTTTTATTTTTTTTTACTTGAGGTTATGAACGCATCCTGGATCTAGATGTACATTGTCCATTTCATTCTCAAGGTTTAAAAACATCTTCTGTTGTTATTTTCATGAAGAGATTTTTTTCATTCCATTCAATTACATCTTATATCCTCTTTTATTCCACTAATTCTTAAATTTGGTTTCCTAATGCCCCAGCATTCTTGCATATTCTGATCTGTTTACTCATTTTCTTTCCTTCAATACTCTCTAAATATTCAAGGGTGGCCACTTTGTCTTCTAGCTCTGAAATTCTGCTTTCAGCAGGATATTTTCTATTAGAGAGCATTTTGACTGAGAATTTTATTTGATTTAAGGTGTCTTTCATTTCTGTGACTTGTATTTTATTCTTTTTCAATATCTCTAGCTCCACATAGAATTTCTTATTTATATCCCTTGCTTAAAAATCCATTCAGTTGTTTGTGATCTCTTGGAATTCATTGATTATTTTTATAATCATTCTTTCGAATTCTTTATCTGCTATTTTGTCCCCTTTAATATCTTTATGATCAGTTGCTGGTGAGTTATTAGTTTTTTGGAGGCATTGTGTTATCTTGTTTTTTTCATCTTTCTTACATTCCTATGTTGGGTTTTATGCATATCTTAGGATGGATTTCTCTTTCACTTTTACTTGTGGGCCACTTTAAAACAGCCTTTTCTTGCCTACATGTCCTAGATCTATACTGATACCTCTTCATAGGTATGATATTCATAACCTTTTTGTACATTCTCTTTGTTTTTAGTATAGAAGTAGATATCTGTGTGTGGAACCTGGGGCCCATAACCAGCCATTCCTACTTGCAGCTTACTCATTAGTTTGTGTTTTTGTATTTTTCATTTTTTATATAGAAATATGAGTGTCAATAATTGGTCTGTAAATTAAGGTGCACTGTTTTTTATTTTGGTTTGGTTCAGTAGCTCATCCTCTAGCCTGCAAACTTTCAGTGACCCTGTAGGTTCCTATCACCTCACAGAAAGGGGGAAATAAACAATAGCATCAACCAATACAAACAATATACAGAATTAAAATTAAATACCCCAGAGACTCAGGATTAGTCACTGAGTGTACTCACACCCACTTTTCAGATTCCGGACCCTCTTCAGCTGATAATGTGAGCCACCATTCTCAAAGAGAAAGAAAATTAGACCCCCCTTTGTTTTTCTGACTTGAATCCTGCCAGTTGCAATCTTCTTTGTGCCTGTTTCTCTCTTCTACAACACCAATTACCACAAAAATAAGAATAGTGGGGTCATCAATTATCAACAGCAAAAACAGTAATTAACCAGGAACTGGATCCTGCATTAAAGTAAACAGCAGGTATCAGTTGTTATCCATAACAGTGACAGCTGCAACAGCATGAATGGTGGGGGCATATAATACAAATAGTACTAAAAGATGGTAAAACACCGTTTAGTAAGAAAAATAAAATTTGAGAGGAAGGTAGAAGAGAATTAAGAATATTCAAAAGAGACCAGGGAGAATGCAAAGAGTTGTGTCATGGTTATAAAGAGGGCAGAAAATAGGAAAAGCAAAGTAAAGGATAGAGAAAGAACAAAAACATAACACACTAAGAATAAGAACCTTGATGAAAAATGAAAGAATTAACTCCACTGAGGTGGTCTAAAGTCAAGGTGTCAAAGTTCTATGAGGGGGATTCCATTGGCTTTAGATCTGATCAGGTCTTAGAGATTTTGTTTGGTAGTATTTGTTCTGGAGAGTTTTAGATCAACACATTCCTAGGGCCCAGTAAATGCTGATCTCTGCTGAGAGTCTGGATCTAAGGATCTGCCCAAGAATTCTTTTTTTTTTTTTTATTGGTTGTTCAAAACATTACAAAGCTCATGACATATCATCTTTCATACATTTGATTCAAGTGAGTTATGAACTCCCATTTTTACCCCAAATACAAATTGCAGAATCACATCAGTTACACATTCACATTTTTACATAATACCATATTAGTGACTGTTGTATCCACCCAAGAATTCCACAGCAGTGACTGGGAAGCCAATCCTTCATACACTCTGTTGTCCAAAACACAGCCTTCCTAGACTTAGTCACTGAGTGTATTTGTTCCCACTTTTCAGATTCCTGTCCCTTTTCATCTTGTCATGTAAGCCACACTCAAAGAGAAAGAAAGTTGGACCCCTGCCTTTCTTTTTCTGACTTGAATCCCCCCAGGTGCAATCTTTCTTGTGCCTGTTTCTCTCACATTCTGCTATGTACATACTGGGCCACACATTAGGCACTTGATTCAGCAGTATGGCAATGTTTGCTGTGATCTCTTGGGCTCCCACAGTGGCAAGCTATAGCATGGCAGCCTTAAGATGGTTCCTACCTCAGCACTCCATTTTCCAGTTGAGAAATAAAGATCACTTTTCAAATATCATTTCATTCTCCAAATCAACTTAGCTCAGGCTGCTTTGCTGATCTGCAAGTTTTTTCCCTGCCAAATCTTTCCTTTGGATTTCTCTAGGTTATCACTCCCCTCTATGGTAAACTACTGCCTCAGATGGTACAGTAACCCACTTGGCTCCAATGTACTCTTTCTTGTTCCTGGATTTCTGAGTTTTTATGATACACTGATTTTCCAGTACTGAATTTTAGTAAAATTCACCTTTTACTTACCTAAGAAGCAGTACTCCCACTTGTTGAATCCTATGCTAAAGAGCAACTGGAAATGGAATCTTCCTCTAGTCTACCATCTTGAATCTTTCTTTGTCATTTCTTTGGAAGATTTTCTTCACAGCCACTATCTTTGTTTTGTAAACTTTGCTCTTATTCTACATCACTCATAACTACTAGTTTCTGCATTGCAACTTTGTCCAAACTAAAACACAAAGAAATAATTATGTCAGTTACTAGTTCATCAAATACACAGGCTTTGTCTTACTGAGCTGGGATATGCAAGTTCAATCATTTTATGTGTTCAATATATGTATATCTAATGATTGATAGCATTTAAAAATGAACTAATAAAAAGTGAATAGAAGTATATATTAATTGAGAGGTTAAAAATTGACCTGAAATTGTATTATATCATATTTTTGATATTAAATTAAATTAATTAGTAAATTGATCCTTAGGACAAGACTTTATCAAACATTTATATAATTAGTATAATTATCAAATAATTAGGGCCATATTCTTTAGTTTTGTGCACAGAATCCCAACTACTTTTCTGGTTATTGTAATAAAGAATTTGGCATCTAAATGTTTAAATTATGGAATATTTTATTCCCTGGATTGTATTTTTGAACAATATATGATAGTTATAACTACTTATTTAATTTTATAATAGTTAAATTTTTAAAATAATTGAACACACATATGCCTAAAACTATTTTAAAAAGATATCTTTAATTATCATTTTATTTGTAGTTAGAGCCTGACATAAAACAGGTTTAATTGCTAACATTCCAAGATTTAGTTTTTAGAAATTAAATGTCCCATATCCTCCAATAAACAGGTAAATGAGCAAAGAATACTACTCATTTAAAAATACTCATAAAAAAAATTACATTTCTCATGAAATATAAGAGCTATGAAAGACAATATCTGCCAACAGAATGTTAGTGGTTGGTTTTCTTTTTTTTTTTTTTTTATTTCTTATGGGAGCCACTAACTTTGGGTTGAGTCAAGGCGATTTTTAAATCAGAGATGTGAGTCTGGCACATAAGCTCAACTTCCTATTCAGAATAAAATTATAATACATTTAGTGTTTGATATCTGAAATCAACTTAAAAATAAAATATTTTAATAGAAAAAATGGTGAAAAATATAATTAATTCATTGTGTTCCTTTTATAAAATATTAAAACTTATGCTACACTGGTTAGTATTCAGCAGTAAGTTTGAATACATAATATTAAGTTGCCATTGTATACATTTAAAATGTTCCTTTTGTATTATTATTTTTATATAACCATAGATTTTTAAATTTAGCTTTAAAAGTAAATTATACTCAATATAAAGTAGACATTTTTTTTCTAGAAATTGTAATGAAATTCTGTCCTTTGGAATTAGTTTCAGTATCACCAACTAAATCTGCTTTGCTGCTGTATAACCATAGTGTGTTTCTTGTCACTAATTCTATTGTCAAATTTGTCTTAAAATAACAAAATATTTTTAAAATCTTTGATTATACAATAAAAATCCACTTAAAATGTCAGTCCTAAAATATTTTGAATAAGAATGTTATCATTTCAAGGAATAGCATCAAAGAGAGTTCTATAAAGAATGTCTTTTTTAGAATGTTAGATACTCAGATATATACTTCATGTGTTTGACAAGAATATTAATTTCCTAAGCATAAAAATCTGCACATACATCAGGAAAAATCAAATGAGTAATCAAAGTACAATTTGCCAACAAATTAACATTAAGGTTCATTAGAGACACAACATGAGATAATAGCAAGGATTATACTGATACACTATTAGAGCTTTCTGCATTTACAGACCTAGTCTTGAGACATGACATAAGGTGAAATGACATAAAAGTATAACATGATTTGTGTAAATGTGTTTCTACAAGGACAAAATATGTTGCATTTTGCAGTTGTTAGAAAATATATTTCAGAAAAATGTAAGACTCTGGGTGCTAGAGTTATAAAGAAAATCATTGTTCTCTTCTGAATAAGGGAAAATAATATGGATCTTTTGTTCTTCAATATTCTAAAAACTAAAAAGCCAGTATAACTAACAATAACTAACTTTAGTCTTCTCTTCCATTCAAATAATACATTTCTTTTTGATAATTAAAATTTAGTTTCTACAATGTTTTCCTGTACTAAGTATGAGGATTTTCTGGAATTAACCTCCCGTATTCTTCCAAAGATAATGTTTATTGTTTTGGCATCTTTTCAAAATAAATATCAGCAGTGCAAATAGTAATGATTTGCTGCCTCATTTTGTTATTTTTTCTTTAATTTTAAGAGATTTGTAGGAATGAAAAACACATTTGTATTATACTTCAGTCTTGATTACTCAAATTCTTACCACCTCTATTATAAAATTATATTTCATATTTACAATCATATTTGTTTTCTATCAGTAGTTCATAACATGTACTATTAGATACTGTTGAGAATAATAAATTATGCTTACTTTAGAATAGGTAGGTATCTCTGATTTCTTTTTTCTTACTTCAATATTTCCTTTCTTTGCAGGAATTAATGTCCTCCAGTTTAGTTAGAAAGTTCTGTATCATATATTGTTTGGGTTGTTTATTGCTTATTAAAATAATGCATAAAGAATGACTGAAAGCAACAATAGTGCTTTAACATAGTATTTTGGGCCAGATATTCAAGAAGTACTTCACGGTGCACTTTGTCTGATCTGTATAATATCAGCTGAGGAGTCTCAGGTTAGGGGATGGATTTTGAAGATGATTTGTCACATGCATGACTGACAAGTTTGCATTATTTGTCAATTCAGACAACAGCTGAGAAATTCAAGGGTTTCCTCATTGGAATACAAAGATTTTATCAGAATATGAAGGCATGATTTGAACATGCAAAAAGTGTATATTCTGTTAAAATTCTGCATTTGGAAACTGGCAATACTATAATATCGCCCATGTAATTTGGTCAAAGTGTTCCTAGATACACTTTAAATTCACTGGAATGAAGTGTTTCCTCAACTAATGACAAGCAAGTTAGTAAACTTTCCATTATCATTCTGATAAGGGATGAATATGAACCAAATTAATTCTCACATCAGACTGACTTCAGAAACAAGACTTCTGCTGCCAGTTAGAAAACTGTAATTGATAGAAAAAAATATTGAAATTATTAAAAAATTATTGAAGATGTTTACCTCGCTCACTCCAATCTTTAAATTGAATATGTGACACTAGTTACTGGCAGTGTCCTTATACAAATTTTCCATCATCAGCCCTTTGTAAGACTTTGAGCTTTTTTACAATACGTCAAAGCAAGAATGTCTAGACAAAGAGAATATTCTGATCTGGATCTAAAATTGACTCCAAAGAATTCAGGTGATAAGCAATGTTACAATGTCCAGAGATGAAAAGATTCAATTTGGAGAGCTGGGTTCTCATCAGTGGATTAATCCATCACATGAATTCATAATTTAAATGAACTGCTGGGTGGTAACTGTCACAGGTGAGACATGGCTGCATGGAGTAAGAGACTGGGGTTACGGCTGGACTGGTCCTTGGTCCTTGGACAAACTCAAACACTGCCTCTCTCTGCTTCTCTTTTTTCTCTCTCTCTCAGCATTCCATGCTGAATAGTTTTCCTCCTCTTCCTCCTTCTTCCATGACATTCTGACTCACCCCAGACTCTTAACAGTGGAGTCTGCTGATCATGAATTGAGACTTCTAAAACCTTGAGCCTAAAACAAACTTTCTCCTTAAACTGCCCTCCCCTCAGGTATTTTGGTCACAGTAACAGAAAAATTGACAAGCCTAAAGAAAAATTAATGTCTGAAATAAAAACTGGTAAAAAAAATAAAGAAGGTAATAATAAAGATAATAATCAAGAAGAAATATTTTCATTTATTCTGTCATAATGTCATGTAGTACATTAACCTGTAGTACTTTTTACAAAGCAATTTTACTTTTTTGGCTTGATAATATGACAAAATTATTTTTAAAAATTTTGCTGTTCTTCATCATTATACACAATTAATTCTTTCAGTAGATATTTCCTTTTGGTTTGAACTTTCTGTTTTACCAGGAAACCTGCAGTTATAGGCAAACTAATTGGGATTGTCCCAACTAAGAGCAAACTGTCATGTGTTATCAAAAGCATATAGACCTTGTCTATTGCTGTGGATATACACCACTTAAGAAAAAATGTGCTTCATGTGTATCATGTAAGAACACATATATTATGTATAAGTATGAAAATGAACTAATTTTATAAAATTTATAGAGAAATAAAATGTTGGAGAAAAACTAAAACAATTAGGAAGAATAAAGTTTACTATATATTAACATATAATTAATAAAAAGTTTTTGTAACTAATCAGAGTATTATAGGTACAAGGATAATTCATCCAATGCAATAAATTCAGAATTCAGAAAGGAGATTTACAACCTTAATGCATTTGTGAGCTAGCCCTGAAGAGCAGTGTGCGGTCTTTTAATATTATGGTGCTGATTCCAATAATTATGTGAAAGACAGCAAACTATGAATGGTACCATTAACCATATAACAAACAAAAAAATAAATAGATTTCAGATTTAAAAATAGAAATTAAAAGAATGCATCTTCTAGAATATAGTATAAAAGAAAATTTTCAGGATCTTGGAGTAGCCAATAATTTCTTAAACAGCACATAAAAATTAACAAATTAAGTATAAATATATTGACCTCAAATAAAAATAATAACTACCATTTATTTGCAAAATATCATTGCATTAGTTTTCTAATTTTTTTTTTAACAAATTACTAAAGAGCAGCTCAATACAGTGCATTTTTATCATCTCTGAGTCAAGTTCAGGTATAGGTTAATAAACTACCTGCTCAGGGTCTCACAAAGCTGAATCAGTACATTATGTGGGCTTATACCTAGAGGTTTGGAAAATACACTTACATGCTCATTCAGGTTGTTGTCAAAACTTATTTCTTTCCAGATGCATGACTAACTCTCGGGTCTTTTTCTTTTGGCTGTCTCCTGGAGTCTTTCCTCAAGGTGTAAAGGCCTCTTGCCTGCCTTGCAGCATAGGCTTTTTCAAAATGGTTGCTCCCTTCAAGCTATGAAGAAGCCTTTTTTTTTTTTTTAAATTTCACACTGCTGAGACAATGTTTTATATAATCTAACATAGTTTTGGGGCAACATCTCAATTTCTTTCGAATGTTATACAAACTAATCAAAGGGGAAAAATCCCTTCTGCTTTGCTATTTTTTAAAAACAAGCTACACCCATCACACTGAAGAGAAAAGGTCATGAAAAGCACAGATATAGGAATATTGGGGTCACCTTGGAATCAATCCAGTAAATCAATCAAGGAAATGAAAGTGTAGGAAGAAATTCATAACTATTAAAATGAACAATGAGATTATTTGGGGATATAAAGAAATCTATCACATAACAAATAGAATCCTAAGAATATAATTGGCAAAAGAAAAATAGCAAAGACATTAGAGAAAAGAAAATTAAATAGGAAGATTCACAAAATAACACCTTTTACGGAAAACAAGTTAAAACTTCATTGAAAATTTAGTATATGAAAAAAACCAGAATGGTGAAAAATACTTACAGGGATATATGAAATGATAGAAATGCTCAAACTCAGTTATTGGGAGTAGAAATTTGTATAACTGATTGGAGTCTACATAATTATGAAAACCTCCATATGTCATATATACATAAGAGTAGTTTGTATACAAAGTCATTAAATAACTAGGATTCATGTTGATATTTCATTCATATTTAATCAGTCAATACAAAATTGAATAAATGTGTTGTGCTATAATTTTACAATATAATTTTATATAGCATAGAAAATAAATTATTACAGTTACATGAAGCAACATAATGTGGACTGAAACATGAAAAAAGATAAAATACACTGAATTATTCCATTAACATAAAGATCAAAAAGATGATTACCGTTGGTACATGTGTGATTGCAGGAATGGTGTGACTCTATTCCATGCACAACCAGAGAAGTGAAAAATTCTGCTCCATTTGTAAACAATGAATCAAAGAGCTTTCTTTGATTCATGTATAGCTGATTATAACTAATAAATTTTTTAAAAAGATTTAAAAAGTACAAAAATTACAATTCAATAGTGTAGTTACTTTGAGGAAAAACATGGTTGGGCTTTTGTTATTTCCATGGTTATTTTGTTATTTGGTTTTTGTTATGGTTGTTACATAGTTGTATTAATTATTCAGTAATTCATTGAGGTATTTTAATAAGATATCTTCATTCTTTATATTTGTTCTATTTTAATAAAACAATGGGTTTTATAAAAAGTAAGCACAATGCAAGATTGTACCTTCTAGGTTATTGAATATTATTTGAAGTTGAATGACTAAAGTACATATTTTAAAATTTTAGTATATGAAAAAAAAACAGAATGGTTAAAAATTACTTATAGAGATATATGAAATGATGGAAATGCTCAAACTAAATCTAATGATTTAGTTTTGACATTTTCAATGTGTTACTGGAGATGACATCTGTCTAATTTACAGAAATAACATTTATTTTTTTTGGTAAATTGGTCTAACACCTAGTTTTTAATATATACTGGTGTCTTTTTAAATTATGTAATAACTACTCATATTCACAATTTCCAGGAATACAATGGAATTACCTTAAATATGCCTTTTTAAGTCAATAAATTATAGATAAAAGAGATTCCTGAAAATTTAAGTACAGCTAAAATAATTTTTTGTAGCAAAAATTGTTAAGAAATAAAAGTTCTTGGAAGTGATTAAAAATGAATAAATTTATGTAATATGCATTTCCTCATAAATTAAAATCAATGGTTATTTTATTTAATTTCTATAAATTTAGCAATTCAAATATTTTGAAACTGTTAGTCCATGAAATTTTAACAGAAAATTTTCAGTAGAAATATGAAAATGTCTTTATATATCTGGCATCATAACGTCATATAAGTAGTAATAAAGTTCATTACTTTTAATTCATCATAATTTCAAGGAAAAAAATATATTTACTTAATATTCATGGAAACCCTATTGTTGTCCACAATAGATATAGAAAATGAAACTTAGAGACATAACCTTCCCCAAGTAACAACTTGGAAACTGATTTGCCATTTACCCTTGTGCGAAACATACAAGTAAATGGCTGGAATGATCAAGTTGCGAAATTGTCAGTGCCTCTCTCGGTATATATGAGAAGAAGGTAAGAGAGAAGCATTTCCAAGAATTTAGATGATTATATATTACTCTTTCCTTATCATTACTTCTCATTCCCCAAAGAAAACCTACAAAAAAGGAGGTGGATCTTGCAGAGCTCCTTTATTCCTCTTTACTCATCTTGCCCATCTCCCCAGGTGCAGAGTCTTAATTGTTTAGGAATGAATTTCCCCCACCACTCAAAAAATCTGGTTTAATAAAATATTCCCTGAGGATGAATGTCATATTATAGTCTTTCCACAGCAACAGATTTTGGTGTTCATCTATTTAGAATTTGACCTTAATTAACTCGTCACAGAAAAGGAGATACAATGAATTCAGTGAGTTATACGTTTTCTTAATGGACTGATTATCACAGTAAACATTCCTTTATAATTGTCATAACCAGCATTCATTATCACTAATTTGAGATTATTCTTAAGTTTATATGATTTTTGAAAGGAGAGACCTGTGGTGTAGTTTTGAAAATATATGAGGAATTGTAATAGAGGTTTTATTTCTAATATGATATATGAAAAGTAACTGTGAACTTGGCACATAAATTAAAATATAAATGATTAGTATAAGATTTATAATATATAAATTTTAAATAATCCTATAATATAATCCCAAAAGCTTTTCCATTTAAAATAATATTTTTCAATGCTGAGAACCACAGCCTAGTTAGAATGGCCCTTGGCATTTTGCCAGAAGTAATGGTTGAGAGGCAAGCCATTAAGATGATGATAATTAAGTTAAACTGTCTATAATTGCTGTGACTGGATGATGCTGGATTGAAACAGGCTGTGTATTCAATTGTATGTAGACCCCTGCAGTCCACCTCAGGCCCCCTCTACTTTGGAGTTCTGGAGGGGATTCCTGGAGAGTTTGCATTGGTTGGTGAAGTTCCGGTGGAGGGAGTTCCAGTTGGTGTGTGGTGTGTCCCAGAGAAGGCTGGGTGGGTGGCGTTTGGGGGAGTTCGGAAATAAAGTTTGTTCCTGCTTGAGTGGCTCGTGATTTGTGCCCAGCCAGACTGCGGCATTTCAACTCTTGAATCAAAATAAGAAAAAAAATGAAGGCATTTTCTCTCCACAAAATCCACATCATGAAATAGTGGGGAAAGCATACATATATTCAATGATGAGTTCATTAACAGTTAAATTAATAGACATCAAAGATAAATTTGTATGCACACAATTTGTCATAAGGCTTTAATAGCCAGAGTGTTTTTTAGGCAAGTATTTTAGTAATGCAGAAATATGCTTGTAATAATTTCATAATACAAAGGAGAAGGGTGTGAAACAAAAAAAATATTGTCAAAAATTTTAATCAATTCACTTAAATATATAAAATAGTAAAAATTTGTAAATAAAATATTTACTTCAAATTTATTTGATTAGATTATCAAAGAAGGTATACTATTGCCTATTGAGATTAAAAAGTTGTGCATCCACATAAAATACCAAAGACATTGAGATCATCATATTAAAAATCTATTTAATGAGATTTAGTTCATGAACTAAAACAAAATTCATCCATTTAAGGACTTAAACTTTCTTTCTGTAATGAAAGTATTTTCTTATTTATCAAGCTCATTCTTCAGTCTTCTCTGACGAGAAGAGAACAGAGAAATGAATAAAACATATGTTTAAGGTAAATAATTCACTCAGCTCTGTGAATGTGCCAAGACTCCATGGCAATATTTACACTACCTATGCAGCTTTGGATTTGGAGATGATTCTCCTACCCTCTTTCATCCTACTCAGATAATTCTGTTCAACATATTCTGTCAACAAGTTGACAGGAATCAAATGTTCAAGAAAATGATATTGTGAAGAGAGCATTTAGGAGACTAGATGTTTTGCTGCTTCAACTGAGAAACATGGCCTTTAACCTTTTCCTGTGATCTCTGACTGTATTTGGACTGTCAAGAAGCCAGGAACATCGTTACCATCTGTCCTTGGCATTGATTCTGTAGAGTGGCTGCCAATGAAGAAACAGCTTCTTTTAGTACATACCTTAGTGCCATTTCTCCTACCTTTTAATTCTGTATGATGTTATATTGCAGATGACTTGCCAACAGAGTAATTGACCAACTGAAAATATAAGGATAGCACAAAACTCATTAAACCACCATTTTAGAGGAGGTTTTTTTCTATCTAGGTAAATCTAGGCATCATCCATTTCAATAAACTTTATATATTTACCTAAATCCTACATAATAATTTGACAGTTTTTTTCCTGAAACACTATGAATAAAATTTACAAATGAGAATTATCTAAGTCCTGAATGAAGAAATAACTCAAATATTCTGAATACAGCAATTTTCATAAAGATAGTTTATCAAACGTGAAAGGCTAATTTTATTATATTATCCTACTTCAGTGAATAATTTTTCAGTATTCCACCATTATGGATATTTTTATGTCTCCTATGATGATCTTCTCTACTCTTTAAGTTTCCAGATTCTTAGTACTTTTGCATTAGGGATGAGTTTTCAACACATGAATTACAGTGAACACAGTATACCATAGCACAATCTCTGAGATCCAGGGCTGGGTACTGGGAATAGAAAGAATAAAACATTGTTACCTCTTCAATATTTCTACTTATATAAGAGATAGTATAGCAAAAAGTCAAATGAGTGTTTAGTAGTTGCCATCAACTTAAATTTATAAATCTATCCAATAAATTTAAATCACATAAATAACAATACTTTTATCTTATTCTTTTCCATTAATAACAAAATCTGTAGTCTCTGTACTCTGGAATTTCACATTAATAATAGTGTGGAAAGTAATGCATATCCATGAAGTGGCCTCAGACCTATAATTTACTCTGTTGACAAGCATAAAAACTGGTAACACAGAGTGAATCATAGACATTATATTGAATGATGCAGCTGCTTGCTGTTACATGCAATTATATGTGTTCGGTTCCCTCACTTAGACTTATTAAAATATATAGAAATATAAAGTTGTCTTTGATCTTCTAGGTCTATATGTGCAAAACCAATAAACAATAAGATATGTATAGATATATATGACTGATTTCTAAATCCTGATGTTTTACAAAAGTAAGCACATTCTTTATCAGATAAAGTGATAATAAATGCCAAGTGCTTTGTGTGAATATATATTACTCTTTACCCTTGGCTGTGTCAATAATAGTAAGCTAAAATATTCTAATATTTTCTAAACTTTTGAAGTAGTATGAGGTAAAGATTTTATTTTTATATCAATCCACTAGTATATTTTAACTTAAATTGTGAATTTTTATGTTTTTAAAACATTTCTGAATCTTGGAAATGGACCTACATTGTATATCTATTTCTAACTAAATATTCCCAATCTTTCCAAACACCATTTTTTTCATTTTTCCAGATCCCTCCTCACCATTTGTTTATCCAAAAGTGCAAAGATGCAAGAAACACAATAATATTTTACACTCTCAAAGGCAATCAATGTTTTTCCAAGCAATGGTCCAAATCTATAATTCCAGAACTTTCTTCCATGTTTCTGTAGTTCCAATTTTCAAATGAATGCCAAGATATTTATGTATACAGACACTTAAATCTGTCATATATTTTTAATCAAATTATGCCTTTGCCCAATGTGATGCATAAATAATAGTTTAATTTACTTCCACATATCCTTTATCTGTTAGAATCCTCACTTGTTGTACAATTGTAATAATAAATCTAAACTTCATTTCCATGTTCTCCTTTATCATATCTTACTCAAACACTTATTTGCAAAGTTTGCTGAATAAAATTTCAAAATATTTACTCAAATGCCTTCTTTTCTGGTTACACATATCACTAATGCAAGCCTCAGGCTGCCCTGGACCTTGGTGACAATGTCCTATGCTATGATTTTTTCAGATTAATCTACATATAGCTTTGATTGCCAATTTAATTTTATTCAAACAAGAACTAATTGTTTGGAAGCTCAATGTTTTGCATGCTTACTTGTGTTTCTAATAAGACTAACCTCTTTCTTGTTCTTTCTAATAAGAAAGAATTGATTTTCTTTCCTATTAGAATATTTTGCTTTCTATTGATTCTCATAATGGCTTGCAGACCATATATATCAGAATCACTTGGGGATAGGTTTGTTAAAAATAATGATTGTCTTCTGACTTCTCTTTTTTTAAAATGTACTTCAAAGTGTACATGCACAGGCAAGTGAATGGTGTTTGCTTAAGTTTAGCTTGTAAAATGATTGAAAGTAACATTCAACAACAATTTCAATAGGGAAAGAACAAGAGTAATCTAAGGGTTGAGGATCTGTTAAAAGAAAGACAGTGTCTATTCCAGGAGCTGAAAAGATAACCATTTAAAACTGTGAAAACTTCACTGTGACCCTCAACTTCCTTTCTGGTAAGATATTAAGATTTCATTCTAGTCAAAAATGTCTCAAATTATTATACTGAAATTGTTATTAAGTAATGAGAAATATTTAGAAATATATAGATGTAGGTAAAACAATTATGACCAAAACAAAATAATGTGATTGAAATCATAGAACCCAAATCAGGGAAATGTTTTAATAGTTGAATCTGCCCTTCATAGACAACTAATCTTGTATGTGTTTCATAAAACGTCCATGACTCTGTCTCCTTATCTGTTAAATGGATTTATAAGCCCTATCTCATAAGTGATGGGTAAGGATGAAATGTTCTACGCAGGTGTTAAGGCACATGGAGCAGAAACCTGGAAAACACCAAGAGCTCTATAAGCATCTTCAATAACCATTATTTGTGATCTATGCCCAGCACCATTTTTTTTTTGCTTCTGCATTAAATTGAAAAAAGGAAACAAATTTCTCTTTGTATAACATCTTACAAGTGAAATGGCATATTATCTAACTCTGAATCACCATCTAAACAGTGTGTTAAAAACTCTGTAGAGATGGTCTTCTTGATATAATTTAGTAAAGGTTAGAGTGTTATTTTACTCTGATATATTCTTTATGTGAGGAACAAAATCTCCTCGGAAAGGACATAGGGCTATTTCAGTTTCAGAAATAACTGCTCTACAGAGAAACAATGTACAGATTTACAAGTTTAAACAATAAAAAATAATAAGCTAGCAAAATTACACATTGGAGAAAACTTTCAAAATTTGAGAAAATACCATCTATAAAGCATAGTCATCTTTAAAATGTTTAAGCCCCAGGATTGTGCTCAATGTGATACAATAAAGAAACAATTAAAATCTCCCACTCAGTTGATAACATCTTGCTAAGTGAGTGAATCATGGTTAATTTACTTCAAACTAATAAAATAATCTTCAAATTTTCTCACCTGAAAAGTTTCCTTAAAAGATGTAGCTTTTTACGCTGCAATGGTTAATTATTTGAAAATTTTATATTTAATAAAACTTCAAATTTTATTTGTACTTTATGAATAATAAGTATTTTAGGGGAATTGAAGAGATCTTCATCAGCATCTTAAGGTTGGTTTTTGTTCCATGTATCCATTGCAGCATAAAGTCACCCCCAAATTTAATGAATTAAAGAAAAATTCCATGTTGTATTCATGAATATGCAAATTTACAAGAACTCAGCAGGCTTTCCCCATCACTAAACAATGCTAAAATAAAGAAATTTCTTTAGGCAAAGTAAAAAAACACAAAGCATTTTCCTCTCCCCTTGATTGTGTGGTATAAATGTGAAGCCAAGGTTATTACTTTAAAACTTTTAGCTACAAATCCAGAAATTTTAATACAATGCTTCAGAGAACATTTCTCATAGATAAAAGACTCTTTCAAATAGACAAAAGACCCTCTAAGAATCTTAAAGGTATGCTTTGCAAATCCTCTGTTTTAAATAATACAGCTTCTTTGGATTTGAGTACATTTCCCTGTAGCTTGACTGGATTCTCATTTCAAAGAGAGTCCTGGAAGTGATTTTTGTCTAATTTTTTTGATTAGTGGTAGGGAAGGACATGAGTAAATTAAGAACTGAAGACCAAACCAAATCCATTGAATATCTTTGTAAATAAAGATTCATAGACACACTGCTACATGATCATTTTCATACCATTTATGGGTCTTTTGCATGCAAACAGAGTTGAATAGCTGTGAGAGAGACCATATGGTTGGACAAACAAATATAGTATTTTCTGGCCATTCAGTAGAAAACAAGTTTGCTAATTTCCAGTATAGAATATTCATCCATGCATAAAGAACCCAGTAGCTTTCAAAGAAAATGTATCTGTTAAAGGAGTAAGGACAAGGCAAAATAGAGGGTTTCTTGTTTCTACTGAACTACATACAAGGAACACATTCAAAGCAAAACAAAGGGCAATTCAGATGATAAAGAAAACTGCAGATGGTTAAGAACAATTTCAATAGCACTGTACTCTAATCAGTTAATGGTCAGCATGCATTTGACTCTTTTTCAGAACTGCTATGGTCAGTGAATTTAATGTTCATCCACTATTTTTCCTTTATATTGGGGAGTATCTATAGCAGAAATCCTAAAATCAATTCTACTAGTGTGTGTTGGTGTACGTGTATGTATCCATAGATCATGAATATTACATAAAATATTATCCTTCTCAAATTCATGAGAAGGGTCATATTTACGGAACTATACTGAGAAATTACAATACTGCACTAAAAAGACTCTCCCCTCCTTTACATGGACTTAAGTGAGATAACAGGGTCCTCAAACATGCAAGCTAAGACTTTTTAAGTCAAAGGATAAAGTTTACATGGGTTTGGGAAAAATGGTGACTTGAGAAGAATTGTGAATTTTTATGACCAGAGGATAATCAGGCAAATTTAATTTTCAAAACTGGCTGCCAGAACCTTTCCAATTGCACATGATATTCCAGTCCCTGTTATATTTCTGGAAGGAGACTGCTACTGTTTGGATGTTCCATGTCCCTGAAAGATCCATGTGTTAAAAGCAAGGCCCTCAGGTGCTGCTATGAGGAAATAGTGGAAACTTTAGGAGGTGAGGCCTGCTGAGTTTCCTAGGTCATTTGGAATATGACCTTGTAGAGAACTGTAGAACTCTGGTTACTCCACTTCCTTTTCTTCTCTTAGCCACTTCTGCTTTCCCAGATAGGCCTGTAACTATGTGCTTCCTTCACTAGTGGCACAGAGCACAAGGCCACCTAATCTTTTTTTTTTTTTTTTTTTTTTTAAAGAGAGAGTGAGAGAGGAGAGAGAGAGAGAGAATTTTTTTAATATTTATTTTTTAGTTCTCAGCGGACACAACATCTTTGTTGGTATGTGGTGCTGAGGATCGAACCTGGGTCGCACGCATGCCAGGCGAGCGAGCTACCGCTTGAGCCACATCCCCAGCCCAGGGCCACCGAATCTTAAGACTGGAACTTCCAGAACCATGAACCAAAATAAGCCTCTTAGAGTCTACGTGAACTCTTGACACAATTTCTGTTTTGTTAAGTGATGATAATCATTATTTTCAGTTGAGACTCATAAAACATTAGCTGCAATGTAGAAAGCTTTTTTAAAAATATTTATTTTTTAGTTTTAGGTGGACACATACCTTATTTTTTTTTATTTTTATATGGTGCTGAGGATCCAACCAAGTGCCTCATGCATCCTAGCCGAGCACTGTACCACTGAGCCACATCCCCAGCCCCTAGAAAACTTCTAACACTTTTTTGTAGACTTCTTTATTGTTACTCTTATTTTATTGAAAAAAATGATGTTCTACATGCAATAATAAAATTGATAAGGATATCTTTAGGATAAAACATTTTGAAAAAAATAGCATTATCTTGTTACTATAGAATACGACATCTTAAATTAACCAGGAGCTAACTTTATTTATATATACATTAACTAAACTTACTTTAAAACATAATATACATGTTTACTTAAGTAATATACTTCTTAATAATGCGTCTCTTTGTATTGTTGTCTTCCAGGGATTTTTGAACTATAAGAATCAGAAGTAAATATAGGTATACATATATATTACAGCTTACTCAATGCTATAATTTTAGCTGCAAACTTGGATTTCCTAATAAATTATTTTCACCTAACTTTTCTTAAACACAATGTGCAAAACAATATTATTCAAAATTATAAATTAGATTATTAATTCAAGTGCTTCTAGTTTATAACATTATATTAAATATCATCACCAGATTTTCTACTGTTTACATATGTTTGGTACATCTCATTCCCCATCTTTTATTACTCTTTCATTCAATGTAAGTTATGATGGAATAGTAATTCTAAAGAATTAGTGTTTAATGTAAGAAAGTTGTATTATTCATTCAATTTACATGACCAATGGGGGCAAAAGTGTCTTTCTTCTATGTTTGTTCATTTAGAAAATAGGTTTAATTGAGAAGTTCCCATTAGACCTATGTTGATCTGTGGCAAAGAGAAAAGGCCCTCAGAAAATCACCATTGGCTCAAAAGAAGCACACATCATGTCTACTCATATTGAATTGACTAAAGCAATTCATGTGACCATTTATGATTTGAAGAGGAAAATAATGTACAATTCTCAAGTCTTAATCTTAATTCATGTGGCCATATCTAATTTCAAAGAAGTTTGGATACTGGGTAGAACAATGAATTTTTCACATTTAAATAATTTATCACTCCTCTCCCATCTGCACACAAAATACTTGCAACACTTTCTCAAGGCATACAACCCAAGGACATTAAAATTCAGCATAGCCTCAAATTCCAGGATTTTGTTTTTACCTATAGATGTGTCTCCTCTAATCTATTGCTTATCAAATTAAAAATTATCTCTATATTCACAGACAGAATAAATAAAGCAGCAATCAGAAAATGATCACCAGCTGCTGCCTTCTCCTCATGCCTCAGTTTCAAATGCTTATTATAACATTTTCTTCTGTATTTGTGGATGAACCTATAGTTGCACAACTCCATGATCAAACCACGTGAGTCATGGACAGTGGGTTAGTTGAAGAAATATTTCTAAATAAAATTTTATATTGAGACTACTGTCTTCCTAGACCCTCACTGTTTCTATCTCATCATCTGTGACTTGTCACTTTGCTGTTTTGAATGTCAAAGATGGGGTCAGAGACAAATTCTTTAATATTAGAAGACCTTTTTACATAACAAAGAGGAATAAATATTATTTACATTTTATTCTATAAATAGTTTATATTTACTTTCACACTACAAAAAGCATACTACAATCCACCCTTCTACTTTTGCTTTCCACAAAGTAGACAACAATACCTGGCTAAAGAATAACCATTTCAGAAGCCACTTCTTGTCAATTGTCCTTAGAGTCTCAAGGTGTAAAAATTATTCATTTCGGGGATGGTGATATATTAGAATAACATTTCAAGAATATGAGGCAATATAGTATCTGAGGATGTGCATAAGAATAAGAGCCAGTCAGGCCTAAGTTATGTCATCACTCTAGTATTTCTTAACTGTAAGAATGTTTCCAAAATCTCCACTGTGGTACTTCTCTCATTTCAATAGTTATTATCATATATTAGACTATGTATGTTAAAGTAAATTTGTTAGAAAGAGATAAAATTAAACAAGAAACACTTTTTTTTGGTATCTGGGATTGAATTCAGGGGTGCTCGACCACTGAGCCACATCCCCAGCTCTATTTTGTATTTTATTTAGAGACAGGCCTCACTGAATTGCTTAGCACATAGCCGCCATTGCTAAGGTTGGCTTGAACTCGCAATCCTCCTGCCTCAGCCTCCCAAGCCACTGGGATTATAGCCATACACCACCATGCTCAGCCACTTTATCTTAATTTTCAAGAAGCATTCCAGCAACTTTTATATTGTCTTTAATAATGTCACCTTATTTTTAATATTCATTTTTCCTTCAGATCTATGTCACTGTCCAGAGTTTGAATATTTCTTTCTTCCTGATAACATAAATGAAATTTCAAAAGTTGGATCTCTTTTATTAAGAAACTGATTTTTTATAAATATGTCAAAATAGACTCAACTGTCATGTATAACTACAAAGAAAATAAGAAAATGTGGTACGTCTCCTAAATGGAATAATATATTTAAACAAAAGCCAATTTCTACTCAGTATCCTAATTGGGTGATTCCTATAAAATTTTTTGAATCTTCACTTGTCACTCCCATGGAATTTGCCACTGCTTCTCAAATTCCTTATTCAGCTGAAGATCAGACTTTGTGGCTTCTCCTCAGTTGTTAATAAGTTGGGGGAGTCAGAGAGGCCAACTACTAAATGGATGGCATTTCACAGATGTCTCAATGAATAGCCTTAACAACTTCTTAGATTCTGGAGTTTATGCTGCTGAGGTCTTGGAAGCAACAAATTTAAGGACAGGAACACACATAGTACAGAAGCTGAACCTAATGGCCACTTTCAGGTGCCTGGGTTAGAATTCATCCAAAATGCAAAAATAATCAATGGACCACAGCTCATTACACAAGTCACAGAAGGGTTCAGGGAAAACTATTGATTTCATTTTCTATGCAATTTGCTTTAGAAAATTATTCAGCTATGTCTGATGCTTATGCTCCAAGGCTACTTTGCCTTGCTAATGTGCTTTCCTGAAAGGAGAAAGGGAGAAATTTATGCTCTTGTGGTCATCCAGTGGCTAAAATTATAAGCTGTCTTTTATGTAAGGAAATAAAATATACTTTTGACATGATAAGGGAAACCTCAACAAATAAGCCCCATACAATCCATCATTCATTTAAACTTTTCACTTGTAATTTAAGACCCTTTTCTGGTCATTTGTCCAATGTTTGGGGGACAGAAACTTGCCTTTGACAAAGGAAAATAATCACAGAAGGCTGAGGCAGAAATTATTCATAATTTTTAGCAAAATTTTAGAACACCCAAAAATAAATCTCAGATCAGGTCCAAGAATCCAGATGTTTGCTTTGGATGACTAAAGAAGACTCATCACTGGCAAGCTCATGGAGAGTTCTCATAACAAGTGAAGAATTGGAAAGGTAAATGCATGCCCACTCTATTAAACACTAAGCAGTAACCTTGGGCATCTCAAATTTACCATAAAAGAAGCATCTGGGATCATAACATAGAAGTTTTAAACATAAAGTGGTCCTGTACATGCCAAATCAAAAGATAGCCACATTAATAGAATGTTGGACTGTACACCTTGGCAGATGTCAGTTAGACAGAACACCCTATGTAACAAGACCACCACCACTTCCATCTTTACAAACCTCAAAAATGATTTATACTAGAATAGAAAAATATAATAACTATAATGAGAAACAACTTCGAAAATTGAAAGAAGTGAGAGAAAGGAGGTTAGGAAATAAGACAGATTGATAAAAATTCTGAAAGCTCCAATTTTTGATTTATCATTTTTATAGTGGAGGTAATGCTTTTATATCAACTTATCTGGTTACTATAACAAAAATGTAAGATAATCAGTGATAAAACATAATAGTCATATCAAAGGTTAAAAACCCTCTAATCATTTTGTGGAGAATCATAACTACTCAGTTGACAAAAAAAATGCTATTCTTAAGCTCTTCACATATGTACACACATACATAAAAATATTTAAATAAATATAATTTTATGGCATATTCAAAATTCATGTAACATTAGGCACAGGGAAAATGATACAATCACAGTATTTAAATATTACTTAAAAATTACAAACGTTTTTTAATTGGACTGAAAATTATCAATTGATTATTTTCTTTAAATACATTTCAGAGCCTTTATAGGTACATAAATTTAGAAATCTATACAGAGATTCCTCTAAGTCCCACATACACTTAGCTGCCCTCATTATCAACATCCCACCAGAGTGACATATTTGTTACAAGTGATGAAACTCTATTGACCCATCATCACCAAAAGTACACTATTCATGTGATTCACTCTTGACATTGTACAGTTTGTGTGTGTGAACAAATTTACAATGGCATGTATATATTTTCACTGTCCTAAAATCCTCTGTGCTATTACTATTCATTCTACCCTAACCCCTGTATTCTGGCAACCAATGATATTTCTGCTTTCCTTATAGATTTGCATTTTCCAGAATAGTGTATATTTAGAACCATAGAATACATAGTCATCACATTGTCTTCTTTCACTTAGCAATATGCACTTAAACTTGTTTTCCATATTTAATGAATTTCTATCTTGTTTCTTTTAAGTGCTAAATGATATTCCATTGTTTGGATGTACCAGTTTATTTAACCACTCACCCAACTGAAGAACACCTTGAATACTTTCATGTTTTGGCAACTAAAACTGCTTTCGACATCCAAGTGTGTTTTTGTGTTGATGTAAGTTTTAAATTCCTTTTGTTAAATACCAATGACACTGATTGATACATCAATTATATAGTATGAGAATGTTTCATTTTTTAAAAAGACACTTTGGATTGTCCTGCAAAGGCTTCCCATTTTGCATTCCCACAAGAATATAACGAGAATTCTTATTGTTTCCCATATTCACCAATATTTAGTGTTTCCACCAAATTACTCTGAATTTGGATTTCTCATCTTTTCAAGTGGGAAGTCTCATAAGAAACCCCTAGAATATAGTAGCTCTCCAAAGAGATTATTAATTGGTGAAAATGGGTTAATTTATTCTTTCATTTATTTCATTTATTGTGGATGTCAAATATTAAGAGATGTGTTGAAGCTAAAACATATAATCATAAATTTGAAGCATTTAATTATTTAATGTTTTTTTATTCAAATACAGGAGAACATTAGAAAAGAATGATAATACATTATCATATGTGTGAAGATAGAAAGATAAAAAATATAAAGGGTCTGAGACTAGATGCTTAGTCTGAGAAGGTATTTCAGAGAGAGATCACTTACATTAATTTGCTGTCTCAGTGTATATATAGGATATTTGCAGTTAGATCATTCAGTCACCTTATTATAGCTGTCATTTGTGATATTTCTATCAGTTGTTTGTGTTTTTCAATGACTGTTGCCTATTAGTACATTAACAAAAAAAATGTTAGCTTTTAAAAATCCATTGTCTTCCTTGGAGATTTCACAATAACAAGGCACTTGTAGATAACACAAATGTCATTCTATTTATCTCTCTTATTAACTCATGTTTGCTTTCATTCATCAGTTATCTAGCAAATCAAAGGTGACTTGACTTGGAGATAGAAGGGTACTAGAACAATTCACTTAATTTATCAGAAAAATCTTAGTGTTAATTATGTATAAAATTAATCTTAAAAATCTGTATAAATTTGTGAAGTGGGTGTTCCAGGAAAGCAAAGAGGTATAATAACATGAACAATTAAGTCTTCATCATAATCCCATTTTTCTTCTTTCTGGCAATGTTTTTTTTTTTTTTTTTTTTTTTGACTCACCAATTTGATAGTTTTATTTTTTTTTTATTTTTTTTTATTGTTGGTCGTTCAAAACATTACATAGTTCCTCATACATCATATTTCACAGTTTGATTCAAATGAGTTATGAACTCCCAATTTTATCCCGTATACAGATTGCTGCATCACATCAGTTACCCTTCCATTGATTGACATATTGCCTTTCTAGTGTCTGATGTATTCTGCTGTCTATATTATTCTCTACTATCCCCCCTCCCCTCCCCTCCCCTCCCCTTTTCTCTCTCTACCCCTAAAAAACAAATACCAAATGACTCCTCTGATATAAGGGGAGGAAACAAGGACAGGGTAGGGACGAAGAGCTTGAGACGAAGATTTTCATTAACAGGGTTGAGAGGTGGGAGGGAAAGGAAACGAGAAGGGGAATCGCATGGAAATGGAAGGCGATCCTCAGGGTTATACAAAATGACATATAAGAGGAAAGGAGGGGTAAGACAAGATAATTCTGGCAATGTTTTGATGAACTATTTTAACTTAACACCTGTGATATCATAGAGCATTGAAATATTGTATAAGCAAAAATATCATTCTCATGTGTCTACATTGTTCTCTTTTATAAAAAGATTTAATTCATTTTAATCAATCTCAAAACATGTTTAAAGTAAAATATTTTAAAGTAATATGTCCAAAGTATTGATCCAAGGTGGATTGGTGGCCTCCTGTGATGATGACAAAGTAAAGGAAATCTACACTATTGAATGCATGCCATTAAAAGCTTGTATTTAAAGACTCATGAGTTGGCATTATTTGTAGGAGTATTCTAGATGTCAGAAAAATCGCACTGCTGGATTCCATTATTTTAAATAAATCACATAATAGAAAATCACACATAATGAAAACTAGTAGAATAATACGTTTTTTAAAAAAATCTCCAAACATAATAACATGAAAGACAAACGTAAAGATATGGGAGGCACTAAAGTACATAGTTATTAGAAAAGGGAAAAAAAAGACAAAAGTATGAAATTGCTGAATAGCTTTCTTATTGTCCCACTTAGGAGAGACTATTTCATTACCAATTGTTAGAAATAATGCAGAATATTTTCTATATAAGTTCAGTGCTCTCAGCATCAATTAAGTATTATCAAAAATTGTGTGACATGTTTTCAGACTTAGAAGAAAATGTTGCTCACCAGTATTATAAATGTATCTTCTAATAATTCCTATTGTGAAAAGTAATTTTCATCTGAAAATTATCTTATCCAAAATAAATGCTTTATCATTCACTAACCCATTATTCCTCCAAGCAAATTGCATATTGGCTAAAAACTCTTTATAATTTTGCATAAGAAGAAAAAGGTTTCCTGCTCATGTTTAGAGATTCATTACATCCTGAGTTAAATGCCTATAAATTACTCCTTGTCTTCCTTAACCTACCAATCTGCACATTCAGCAACTCCTTGAAAAAATACCAAAGAGCCATAATAAACTTATATTTATAATTAAAGCTTAGATACTTGTTTGTCTATATCACTTGTAAATGGGGCCAACTAATTCAATGGTTCAATACTGAAGTATTGGTCCTAGTATTTTCTATCATACTACAACTCTCTCACATTTTTATTCTGCTTTTAAGTCATCCACTATTTTGTGTCACAATGAATTGATTTCCTAGAAGAATGAGGAAAATAGTCTACTGTACTAAAGCAACACAGACCATATTTATATCTTTTCTGAGAATAGATTAACTTAATTGTACAAAAAAATAATCTGAAGGGACATCCTCTTTTGTTTGGTTTATAATTTGGAAGACAGGAACTTTCAGGCCACATAAATTGTTCAGCCATTAAGACTGATGATGACAGGCTTCTCTCCTGTGCTTCCTTGGTTCACTTTCTGGTACCCATGGAATTAAGTCCTTTGTGCTGCACTCAGCATACAATCTACAGAATTTGTCCTTCTCGAGCTAGAATTTTTTTTCTAAACATTTTTATGTTTAGCTCCATATTGTAAAATCCCACTGTCTTGTATCTAATTGTCTTGAATTTTGCTCTGCAAATAATTGCTACTTTGTAATAAAATAGTAACTGTTTATATATTATTGTCTATTCATTTAAAAATTTCTATTCCTTTTACCTTATTGTATGTAATTTCTTCTGTATTTCATCTGAAAGCTTCAATAACTAACTCCAGATAATTTTGTTTTTTGGTAATTAAGTAAGTCATCAGGATAGGGAAAATACCTGTGTTAGTCTCAAAGACAGACATAGCATAGAAATGAGCAATGATTTCTGGTTAAGTGAACTAAGAGATGTTAAGATCCTTGTGTGGGGATATTTGTAATATATAGTCTTGAAAATCCCAAATTTAATATTCATCATTCTTAGTTTTTAAACCAAGTCTTAAAATATGTTGCAGTTTGTACTTTTTGCCACAATAAACATTATCTTAGCATTTATTGAATAATTTTAACAAGCGATCTCATGATTTCTGCATGAAATCCTCTACTTTATTTTTTTTTATTTTATTTTCATTCTCTTTGAGTGTCATGTTACTTTTTATGAGAAAATAAAGTCTTGAAAATCGATTTAAAAATGATTTCATTAATATTTAAGTGAATATGTCTAATAAAAGATATCTACTGAGTCATGAGTTTTAAAAGGTTTAATTAGAAAACAAAAGTATGATAGATATTAAAATGATCAACACAAGTTTTACTCATATAATCTATATGTCATGTACAACCTGTATATTCTTTATGTCACCTTATTTAGTTAGCCCACACTGGTCATTATGGTAAAAAAAAAATCAAGCCTTACCGTTTATTAGTAATTAAATTATGTTGATTACAGTTATGTGGCCCTAGAGGCCACATAACTGTAATCAACATAATTTCACTGAGATTCCAAAGGGAAGCCCAGGAGGCCAAGCAGTGTGTGGCATGAATCAGGGAGAGTGAAGACAAAAATGCTGTGTAAAGCTAAGAATAGAGACACCTTCCTTTCTGTGCCTTTTGGGAAAGAAACATTCACCCTGTGCCTGTCATGGCATTTTATATAAGAAGTATGAACTTTTCTTTCGATTAAAACAGGAGATCACATCTGAATTTGCTGGCTGTTGAGAACTTATTGAAATCAATGATTAAACTATAGAAGGCCAAGGCCCAATTTATTTGGCGGTTACTTATTGAAATCATAGATTTGACTCTATGGCTATGGTTGTCAGGATCCACAAAGCCTCATTTGTCAAATGAACATGGATTATTAAGGTTAGTTCAGCCCCCTTGGACACTGTAGCTTTGCCACAGAGAATAGCAGCTTTTCCAGTTCAAAAAAAAAAAAAAAAATTCCACCCCAAACTTCACTATCTGAAGCAAAATCACTAGGATATAGAATTCCCAATTTAGAGAGGATTCCTTTGATTACCAAGTTTTGGCTTAAGGATGTAAAACTAAACTAAAATCCATGGTGTCTACTGTAAATGTTCAAACAGCACAAGCTTCTCTGGGGCTATAATTGGCTAATGGCTGTTCTCAATGAGAAAAATCATGAGAAAGGTCTATTGCAAATTAGCAACACCTTCACCATTGGCCATGAACCATGGAACATCATGGATGCTGATTGTTCATCCATGGGAGGCCCAGTTTCTGATGAGGCCAACTGGATTCAAAATGGTAATCTAGATTCTGCTCTCCAGATTGCCTTGATCATTTTATGAATTAGTCATTATATTAATTATAGGTACCTCTCCAACATCATAGATTGAACCCATAAGTATAGACTCTCTTTCTGCTGCAAGATTCTACCACTTCATTACAGATTTGTGACCCTGCCAACAGTAGACCTGGTTTTCTCAAGGTGAAGGATTATATATTCCAGTTGGCATGACTCCCTACCCCTGTTAAGCAGTCTATTACATTGGATATTTCCCTTCCCAGACCTGTCAGTGTAATACTAATGTTACCAACACATTTTCATGTCCTGGGATTGCTGTTCTGCTCCAGACAGATTACTCTAGACACACTATTGCCATCCTTAAAACTAATCTGTGTGACGAGTTTGGCTTTCCAGATTTTTCAAAGTTTTACATGATGATAATTTTATTGCAACTGAAACTCAATATCTTGGACCTAAAGTAAGGTATAGCCCATGTATTTATCATGCTCAGGCATTTGTTATTGCTATTTTTTTGTTTTTATTATTTTCTGATTAACACATAATATTTGTATGTATATATTAAGTAATAACCTGCTCAAGGTAATTAGAATATGCATCATTTTTAGTTTTTTTTTATTTCTTTATAGTGAGAACATTCAAGATCTTCTCTTCTATTTTCAGATATATAATGCACTATTATTCATTATTTTCACACTGCTATGCCTTAGAATACTAGAATTGATTCCTCCAAAGTAATGTGACATTTTACCAGTTGACCAATCTCATCCCAAACTCTCCTTCTCTACTACTCTCTCCAGTCTGTGAAACCAACATTCTACAAAATCAACATTTCTAGAGATCACACGAGTATTATTATGTAGTGTTTGTCTTTCTGTGCCTGAGCTATCTCGTGTAACACAATATCATGAAGGTCCATTCATTTGTTGCAAATAATAGAATTTCATCCTTTTTAAAATGATGAGTAGTACTCTGTTTTGTGAATAATCACTTTTTTTATCTACTTGTACATTAGGTTGATACTATATTCTGGCTATTGTGAATAATGTTGCAATAGACATGAATAATTGTTCTCTTTCACATGCTGATTAATTTTCTTTGGGTATATACTCCGTAGTGGGATGGCTGCATCACATGGTAATGTGTTTTCAGTTATTTGAAGAAATTTAATACTGTTTTTTCATAATAGCTATACTAATTTATGTTAATTACACTAACTTCATAATTTTTTCTTTTTGATAATAACCATTGTAACTGAGATGGAGTGATGGTTCATTGTGGTTTGATTTGCATTTCTTTTGTAGTTAGTGATATTTAGCATTCTTTTACATTTCTGTTGACCATTTTTATGTACTCTTTTGTGAAATATCTATTCAGAATTTTTAACTCATTATTAATCAAATTATTTTTATTTTTTGTTTGCTACTGATTAATTTCAGTCTCTTATGTGTTTAGCAAGCCTTTGTCAGGTGTATAATTTGCAAATATATTTTTTTTCATTGTACAGGTTGTTCTAATGATTGTTTACTTTGATGTAAAGAAAAGATTTAAATCTTTAAAACTGTAAAGATTTCTGGTTCCATGAAATCGAATTTCTCATTCTTTTGTCTTTGTTTTTTGTGCATTTGGAGTTGTATCCAAAAATATTTGCACAGGCCAATATCCTAAAGTACTTTTTCTTATTTTCTTCTAGTAATAGTTTTGACACATGCCTTTAATTATTCAGTCCTTTTTTATTTAATAGTGGTAAATATTGAGAGATAGTGGTCTAGATTTATAATTCTGTTCGTGGATATAGTTTTCTCAGCACAAGTTATTGAAGAGATTGTTCTTTTCTCATGTCATGTTCTTGGACACATTGTTAAAAATCAGTTGGCTATAAATATGTGGAATCATTTCTAAACTCTATATTTTGTTCCATTGATCTATATTATTCAACATTGAGGTTCATCCTCAAAATTCCGCTCAAAATTATTTCTGTAAATATTTACTCTACTTTTTCCTTATATATGCAAATATATTATAATAGCACAGCTTTGTCATTAAATGTAGGTGCTCTCAGAAAGATAGTATCATCTCTAGGCTATTTATTGTAAATTGATCAGGCTCCTAGAAATGTAATTTATGTTGGCTTTTGAGAAAATTTGGAATTCATTCTTGGCCTATTCTGAGCAAGATTTTCTATTCTGTATATTAACAAAAATTTCAGATCCACCTATTTAGTATTCTAACTGAGGAGGGGATTAGAGGATTCAAACCTATCTCTCACTAAATCCAATAAAATTTATTCTGTCCCTTTTGTCCCCAAGATTGCTGGCTGAAAGGGCTGAGTATGAGATGACTGGTAAAGAGAGGCAGTGAGGATCTTTGAATTGATGCCAATGGAATTTGTGTAAATGAAAGGACTGAAAAATCTTCTACACCTTGACAAGGACTATCTTTGATAATGGCAGAATTAGAAAGGGAGTAAATTAATGAACTTTGTCATTTACAACCATCTCTGGAGGCTTCTTCTAAAGGAAAAATAGCATATTGCTTCTTTCTTTAACTGATACGAGGATCTATGGATTTAACTTTCCATGAGGTGCCTCATTTCTCAGCAGAAGACTCTGACAACCAAATGGACTGCTCAACACCCCAAACCTGTGGGTAATGTGCCTACTTCTCTTCTGTGTTACTTTGTGGAGACAGAATAATGCATTGGTGTCCTGAACAATTAAGACAGTTTGAAATTACTTCTCTTGAGATCCTGAAAACAAGGATGGGAGAATTGTGAATAATACATTGTAATCCCAAATTTATCTGCAGTCTGGAAGACACTATGGAATTATATGGAACACCTTGTCAAGATGTGCATGCTGATTGGTAGGTATTTCATTTGAATGGAATGAAGGCAGAAAGTTATAAACAAAAAATTATTTCTAACATCACTATATGTGTATATGAAATTATGCTTTGTGTGAGATCAAGATTCTGTCTTGCTTCCCTCACTTAAAACTCTGTAACTTGCATGGTAGGGTGGTTTTAAGAGACATGATTGATTTTAAAAACAGCACAATTAGATCAAGGAACCCACAGATAATTGCAAAGATATCACAAAGATGAAACTATTTTTTAGTTATTTGGAGAAATTTCCATGGTAATAACATAATGATCATTCATTTACATTGTTAAGCAGTTTCAATTATAATTGGAGCCTTCTAATCACAAAGAATATTGTAAAATGTTTACTCAAAATAATCGATAACACCATATTGGCCCTGGAAAACATTCAGGCCCTCTTCATGTTATCGTATAGCATATCATTAATAATAACAATATTCTCGACTTCCTATAAGAGGGCCAAAAAGGAAGTTTCTAGTTGCTGTTCTTAACTTGCTTAATGAATTAGAGAAGTTGAAAGAGTCATTACACAAATTTATGAAGAATGCTACCTTGCTTTCTAGGGCAGGCCTTGACAGCATGTGGTATTTTTAAAACTGGGTGGATCTAGGGCCTTGCTCATAGTTAAAGTCAACACTCTAAGTTTTGGTGCCATTATGGATTACAGTGGAGTAGCATATACTTGGAAAATTTTGCCAGAGGCAAGAACCAAGTGAAATCAAGAAATAAATACTTGGAGAAAAATTCTTCTTTAGTTCCTTAATGTTCCAAGATATCTGATAAATCATTGCAAAGGAAATTTACAAGTTATAACAAAGATAGAGAATATCTCCCCACTCCTCCTTTGCAGGCATTTTCTTGCATTTCATGGTTATAAAAATGTTGGACCTTTCCCTATACCACACAGAGAGAATTTGTTTACATTATTAAAAGAAAGGTTAGATTTTATGTGTGTGTTTGTCGAGGGGAGAATGTCAGAAATGCCAGCAGGTTATGTGCTTGTTTTTCTATGGAGAAAGCATTACATGTACAGAATCATCTCTGTCCATTACTATTTGCTCTGTCAAAAACTGGTGTGAGGGGAACTTCTGTGAAATGATATCATGTCTGCTGTAGTGGTTCTGTATAGTAAATTCTGTTCTTTCACAGAAACATCAGACCTGTGTATGAAAGAACAGACCATTACTCACTTTCAAAATGTCTGGGTATGTATATATGCTTATGTTTGTGTGTGTGTGTGTGTGTGTGTGTGTGTGTGTTTGTGTGTTTGTAGTTTAGTTAAGAAAACAAACTACCTACAGTTTAAAAACACATGAGTGTGTGTGTGTTTGTATTTATAAAAGTTAATCAAATTCTGGCCAATCTGATTGAGTACTATTGTCTTGGGTTTCTGTGAAATTTTATTTCCAAACTAAACATTATACAAAACATATTATTTTCTCAGATATTTTATGTCATATCCTTACAAATAACTTTAAAACTTATTACAAGAATGATATAACTATATCATTTGCCTATTTTTAAAATTTATCCATGGGTCCCTATTTTAAATTCATTTGAACTTAAACTATATTTGAATTTGACTACATTCATTATTTATCATATACTGAAATACATAGTAAGATCTAGCAAAAAATATTATCTTTAAAGAAAATTAACTTGAAAATTATTTCATCTACAGCCTGATTATTGATTTGAATTTCTTTCAAACCTAAACTTCTAATATTTTAGATTATTCTGAATGTGTCCATTGCAGTACTATAATTTTTGTAAAAGTTGGGCTTTCCCATTTTTTTCTAAATTGATTATAATTATGATAGCTTTAATATATTATTTTATATAAAATTTCCTTTTGTTCCTTTCTAAATTACGTTGTTCTCCACACCACTCAAGGTCAGAACAATTATTACAGGAACTATTTAATTCTTGTTTCTTTTTTAATTTAAGCCATTAAATAGAAGAAAAGTATTGATAAAGCTTATTGGGTTTAAAAAATACATTTTTATTAGTGTACAAAAACTTTTTTCACATGGCATAGTTATTTAAAGGTTTTTAGCAAAATATTTGATGCCATTAATTAATGCAATGACAAAGCTATTGAATAAGTTCAAATGTCTTTAAGAATTCTATTTTTATCTGCAAACTAATGCCAAAAAAATCAGTTGCTGCCTCCTATTTTTTGAAAGTAATTTAATCTAGAAACTAATTGCAGACAAAAATTTGGCAATTTCTTAAGTAGATAAATTGGGTAAACATCAAATAAGATAGCAAATGAATACTTGGGTGTTTAACACAGAAAAAAAAACATACAAAAGAGTTAGACAAGAATGTCCACATCCACTTTATTCATGAAAAACAAAAACTGCAATAGTCTCCAATATTTTTGAACAGGTGAATGACTAAACAAACTGTGGTACATCTACAACATAAAATAACTCAGTAATAATGGCAAATTTGACTAATGATTAACACATAGAATGATGACTCCTAAGAATGGCATCAAGTGAAGAAAGGCAATCCCAAAAAGTCAAACACTAAATTGATTTACATAAACTTGTGAGATTATAGAATAGCTAATTGTATTATTTCAAGTTAAAAGAATTTTCCAAACCAGTTCATGATTATGTAAATGCAAGGTAATAGGGATATGGCAGTGGTATAGAAAAGAATTCTGAGAGTAGCAGTAGCAAAGGAAGTCTTAGTATTAATTGAACAATATTAATAATCACACCTATTTTCAAATTACTTCTGATTTGGAATACCAATATGACCTGTATTATTCATAATCATCTACCTTTCCTAAAAACAATTTTCATTTAATAAAACAAATATAGAAGTTTATTGTTTTAATTGATTAGGATCATAAATGTTCATAATTTTATTTTTAAATTAAATTATCATAGTTTTTCCACTTCTGTCTTTACAATGATTTGGACTTTATAAAAGACACCTTCCCTGAACATTTCTGAAGGACAGATGGGAAACATGTTGGATCTCTTTGCTTACACAGTTCCCTATTGAGTGTGAAATTAGTAGGAACATCCGAAATTATTATGCCTGATTTTCAGTGGAACTTCATCACAGGCATTCTTTCAGGATTCTGGGAAGTTACCAGTTTTAGGGATTCCCAGAGTAACAATAGGTCTGCTAATTTAATTTTAATGTTGTCAGCTTCCTTGTCTCAAAAGGGTAATTCTGATTTTAATTAAATTATTTCTGAATGGATAATATATTTGGAGATTAAACAGACATATTTTTTACTCCTAAATCTTGATGCACAATGAATGAAAATGTTAGAGCTTCTCAAAAGAAGATTAAAATATCAAATTTAACTGCTGAATGTTGATTTGCCAGATTAAATTTGGAGATGGTTCAGAGTGATTCAGTGGTCTTTGGAATTGGGCTTCATTAATAGTGCTTGGAAATTAAAGATGGAAAGAAATTATTTTACGTGTTTCCTATCAAGAAGTGGAACATTTTTCCTTCTCTTTAACATTCACTGACCCAGTGACATGCTTTGACTAATAGAATGTACCGAAAGAGATATTGCTTAACTTCTGTGACAAAAATTTATTGAATCATTTTTGGATTCTTAGAACCCACATTTAAAGATAAAGATATCTTAAACTGCATGGAAAGGACTCTAGAAGAACAAGGGTACTGATCAATAGACCAAACTCGGTTCCAAGCCAATGGCTAGCATCATCTGCCAGCCATGTGCAAAAGTCATCTTGAAAATTCCAGCACAGTCAATCTTCCAGATGACTATGCACTCATTAAATATCACCTTACAGAGAAGATTTTCCTTTCCAGGCCCAATTAACATAGAGAGTCGTTTGTAAATAGTAAGTTGATCTTGTTTTAACCTACTAAATTTTAGGCTAGACAGTTGTACAGAAACAGATAACTGAACCAAGTGTGATATATTTTCTAAGTTCCAAAATTTCCATTAATAATTCAAGACACACTTAGCCAATTTGGGAAATAGCTTCATAGTATGCAGAAGGAAGGTAAAATTCACAGTTTGAAATAATGCATCCCTTATAGAAGGCATTGTTCCACTCCTTCTAGTGTTAAGACTAAAACAAGAACAGAACAGAATTAGAATCACAGGAGAGCAAATGGCAAAAGGCACTTTTTACAACATTCAGATGGGTTTAGCTGCCTGTGGCTTTGAGTTAACATTCTTCATAAGAGCAAAAACAGGGCACTAATGGATAGATTTCTATACAACATGGAAGTGGTGTTGTTTTGCAAAAGATGTGCATGCTTCTACATGCCCCCAGAGATGCTACGAGAACAAATAAGATTTGGATCATACAATGGAGACCACAGAAAATATAACTATTCTGAAAGAGCAGGAGATAAATGTGCATATGAAGGAGCTCAATGATACCTATAATTGCCATGAGAATACTCAATTAGGGCATAGCCTAAAGCTCAAACAAGCCATGATGACAAGGTAGCACAATATCATAAATGTTGGAGAAAAGGATGTGAACAGGAGAGTCCTTCCACTTAAAGGCACTGTTATGAACTATATAGGTATCATTCATTTGTAGCCTATATCAAGGCTCTATAAGAATCTCTTCATTAACTTTGCTAATACACTGAACTTGCCTTTAAAGAGGTTCTACTAGTTTGTCAGACATGAGGATGCCTTAGGATAAATCTTGTCCACATCTCTTGCACATTTGATACACATAACAAATTAAATCTACAACAATATCATTGTGTGATACAGGGTTGGGATTATAGAACTATGAGGGGATCCTTGAGGGTCTTTGTGCTCCGAACTTAGATTAATGACAGGAATAAAGTGAGCCTCTGGTGTCAGCCCTTCTCACCTTGGGTTTTCTTACTTCCTGTGAACGACACCACTCAACAAAATAGGAAAAAAAAATAGGAAGAAAACCACATACTTAGCCAAGTGCAGTGGCGCATGCCTGTAATCCCACTGTCTCAGGAGACTGAGACAAGAAGATCACAAGTTCAAAACCAGCCTCAGCAAAGGGGAGGCTCTAAGCAACTCAGTGAGACCCTGTCTTTAAATAAAAATAGGGCTGGAGACGTGGCTCAGTGGTTGAGTGTCCCTGAGTCCAATTCCTGTTACCCAAAAAAAGAAAACCACACACTTTATCTTTTCAGATGCTTATATATCTTTGCCATATGTTTTTGAATGGTTGTCTTCTACTTTGTAAAAAGTTAAAGCAAACACAATTTTTTCCAAGTATGCCTTTTCATTCTCTCCAAACTCTAAAAGAAGATGAATTTATTAAGATTAACCGGAAATTATCATTTTAGGTGTTAGGAGTGCATTCTCATAAGATATTTGATGAAAGTATCTTTCGGAGCACATTAATGGGAGATAGCAAGAAGTTTAGACAACATAAAATTAAAGGCACAAAGAGGAATGATAGCAAGTGAAAGACTGTAGATATAGTTCACAGCAATCAAACATTGTTGGGGAAAATGTAGAGAAGGCATCAGTGGTTGAATTAGAGACCACAAGGTAACCCATAGATGAACAAAATCAAAATTATGGCAGATTATATATGAGGCATTATAAAGAGAAATCAAGTTATCTAAAGTATCTGAAGCTGGCACTGGAAAACCAGTTTATTTTACTTTGTTGTTCTCCTCAGTAGCCTCAGAATAAAATTTCTACAAGTAAGGATACTGAAAATTGTCTTTTTCTTGTCACCTGAAAGAATCAATTTGTAATTTTTAGGGTAAGGCTATATGAATTTCAAACAGTTTAATGTTACCTTAAATTAAACTTCAAAAATGTGTTCCAATTTTTTTCTATACATTTTAGCTTACAGTATAAATTAGCTGGCTTAACATTTATATTTATTCTTTGAAGCTAAAAAGTGATTTATTAATAGGATTTCTTGTTTTAATACACTCTTATAGCTTCAATTTCTTTCCATTAAAAAAGCAATGAAGGAGATGGAAAAAGATAAGAAAACTTTCAAATTTCATATGCAGTGAAACTAGAATACAGAAGAAATCAAAGGATCCAAATTTTGATAAAGGTTATTTTAAAAAGCTTAGATATAATCTCAGAAGAAAGAAGTAAATAATGTAATGAAGTGTTAGAATAGTACAAAGGTAATGAATTTCAGGAAAAAATACAGTAAAATATTTTACAAAAGTAAAACACACACACACACACACATACACAGACACACACACACACACACACACACACACACACACACACTCACACGACCTTTTCTTTGAAATCAGATGTGAAATGAATTTGAACTCCATCAGAATTTTTCTAGGACTATCTTGGTCTAAGAAAAGTTGTTCAGGTAAATACAAATAATGACCTACACAAGTCACCTCGGAGAAAGCAGTGTCTGTCACTTTGAAATTTGGGGGGGGAAAGTATGTCTTTGGATTTTAACAAAAAAAAAAAAAAAAAAGGTGACTCTGGTTCTTCCTCTTCAGGATTATCCTGAACAGCTTTCATATAACTTCTTAAAAAACCTGTTTCACCCATTGCCTAGGAAAAATCTAAAATAAAATAAATTAACACACATAAATACAGTAACATCACAATGAAAATATAACAAAACATAAAAACATGATGAAAACAGCAGGAAAAAGGTTAAAATACTAACAAATAATATTTAAATTTCATAAAATAGGTTTCCATTTATTAATCAGTAGCCAATGATTTAATTTTCTCTGTGAAGGGAGATCAAAATGAAAAACAACATGATACAAATAATTAGACACAATGAGACTAAAATATGTTGAAATACAAAAGAAAAATTCTTAAAACATAAGGGCAAGGAAACTACAAATAGGGAAAGATGTTGAGTGATATGAAAATATAAAACTAAATGAAAAAAAATAAAAGTGTTAGGACTGGAGAAAAATTTCACTTCAAGCACAAGTGGAATTGATTGTTAAAGAGAAATCCTCTGAGTGAATCTAAATAAGATGGAAGACAAAAAGAAGCAGAGTAAAATGGTGACTAAGGAAAGGGAAAAGACAAAGACCTGAGGAAAACAAAGAAGGACAAGGAAAAGCAGCAGCCTCATCTACACCCACATACCACTAAAAACGCATTGAGTCACCTCTGCTGATTTTATACCAAATGTCTTGTGCTCCAATAAAAATAGACAAACATAAAAGAAGTAAGAATTTACCAAAGAACAACATCGATTTACAAAAGAAAGCATAAAGCTAAAAGGTATGAAAGGGGCACAAATGGAGGTGACCAGACATGAACATGGAAAAAGTGTCATTAAATATTTAAAAATGAGAGAAAAAACTTAGACAAAAATTGGAGATTATTCTATTATTTAAACACATGTAATTTTCAATGCTAAAAAAGCGAATCTTTTAAAACATAAATTAACGTACTAAGTCCGAAGTTTTCAATTCTGTATCTTTCAAGAAATTGACAAAAGTACATTAAAAGTATATAAAAGTAAATTCCCTCTAAAAACTGGAATAAAATAGGGATGCCCTCTTTCAATCATGGCATTTTCAGGTAAATAGATGGAGTTGGACAACATCATGCTAAGTGAAGTTAGCCAATCCCAAAAAATCAAATGCCGAATGTTTTCTCTGATATAAGGAGGGTTGGCAGGGGGAACTTGGGAGGATTAGATGAACTATAGATAGGTCAAAAGGGTGGGAGTGGAAGGGAGGGGACATGGAAGTAGGAAAAATGGTCAAATGAGATGGACATCATTACCTTAAGTACATGTATGAAGACACAAATGGTGTGACTCTACTTTCTGTACAAACAGACATATGAAAAATTGTGCTCTATATGTGTAATATGAATTGTAATACATTCTGGTGTCATATATATTAAATTATAATTAAAAAACAATTGGAAATCATAATCAAGAGCTTATTATATTAATATTAATTATGCTATTATATTACAATTATACATTATACATTAATATATTCTATATTATATTTAACTTTTATAGGTTTTCCACATCTGGAATGATGATATAAAATGGGTTTAGCTTTATATCAAAAGGATTAATGAAAGTAAATAAATAATTTAAAGGGAACTAGTGATTTGGAATACAAGTAAGGGAAAAAAACAGATATAAGCAGAGTTGTACTATAATGGGGATAAATAAAGGTTATAAAAATGTGAAATATATTAATTAGATATATATTACATTTAAAGATGTTTATCTCAGAATATTTAATATATACATAATGAATGCTCTTAGAGCAAAGAACAGGTAAATAGCACATAGCTAAGGAGATACAAAAGGCAAATTTCAATACAGGTAAAAATTGTCTCTCTGCAGATCCAACAAACTCTGGATTTTCCCTCTCTCAGTATGGATAAATATAAATATAATACCACTAGGTGCATAACAAAATATGAGAGAAATACAAAAGTTGAAAAATAGCTTATAAGACTAAAATTTAAATTAAAATTATTTAAAGGAAGATGAAATAGTCAGCTGACTTTTTAATAGAAATAATGTGTATTTGTTAGCTATTCCTAAAATATTGATTTGTAACTTTTATAAAATTTTTGTGGTTTAATGCAAACATCTATATATATGTTTGTTTTTTTTCTGTTTAGTGGATCTTTTATAATAGCATGAGTTGAAAGTGCTTGCCTTTCAGAAAGGGACTCAGATAAAAAATTATTGCTCTTTTCCTGTGTAAATGTTCCAGAAGTGGGGGACTATTTCAAATAGTCCCTTTCAAATAATTTAATGATAAAAAAAAATTTAAAAAGCAACAAGAGAGAAACAACAGTTTACAATACTTTATTATTCATAGTGCAATCTCTGCCATATGCTCAAGTTTTAGCTCCTCCTTAGCTGTGTGAACATGGGAACATAATTAACTTCCTTCATAGCTCAGTTATCTTAATTACACAGTCACAGTAATAGTAGTACTTATGTAGGACCTCATTCTGTGTGTATGACTGAAAACATGTAAGTAATTATGGGGTGGTTTGCATGTGACTATGTTCTCAAAGTTTATTAAAGATGAAAATGTGTTGATGTTCTTAGCTACATATAATGAGCTATTTCTGGGGGAAAAAAGAATGCTTTGAAGACCCCACTCATACACCACATTCTTCCTTGCTCTTCAAGTAAAAGTAATTATCATTTCCAAGATAATTCATCTACCTCTCTCAATTGATAAGAACAATCAGAATAACAGCTTTAAGATATATCCAAGCATAGAAGGAAATTGAAGGATCAATGGACTTTTGTCCTGGTGGAGAAATAGTTGGAGTATGATACATATGCCATTTCTTTTGTATCTATGGAGTAATAAACACAATTAGGATTATTAAGAGGTATCTGAGCAAAAGTGAAGATGTAGGGATTGATAGACCTTCATGCTGGAATAGGAATAATCAGAGTGTGGCAATGTGTATAATGGAAAAAAAATCATTCATTTCACTTACTGTTTTAGTAATATAAATCCCATAATGTGAAGTTTGGCAATATCTTTTAAAACATTGAGGGAAAAATAATGAGGGGATACTGATATAAGTTATTTTTTAAGTGCATTGAAAATTTTTTCTGGAAATGCAGCTCAGTAGTAGAGCACTTTCCTAAGCACGTGCAAGGCTCCTGGGTTCAGTGCCCCCAAATCAAAAAGCATTAAAATGGATTACAGTATTTCAGTATGGTTCCTATGCTCCTAAAATGTTGATATTGTCAATTCTCTAAAATTAATCAATAGTTACAAAATCCCAAAACAAATTAATGTGTAGGTAATGAAGCTGCTATGCTATAAATGGTGTGATCATACAGTGGCAAGACAGATATCATAAACACCACTCTCATTATTATTCAATAACAGAGTTTTTGCTCATTCTTCATAACCACTAAAAACCACTTTTTATTTAGGAAGAAAAATTTTACCAAAGGGAGATATAGGGCATGACTTAAAAAAATTCACTTTAGTCACTATAGTTCCAGAAAGCTAATTATACAATATGAAACTCAGAATAAAGTATATATTATAATTATTCTTACAAAATGACAAAACATGCTGCCGAATTTTTGGTATTAGGGGAAATATAATTATCATTGGTGTAAGCTCAGGTGAAACTGTCTTAAAACAGAATTGGTGTTTTAAGCAACTCTTTATTCTTACTGAAACTGAGGAAGTTCAAGATTAATATTTTGAATTTCAAAAAAAATATTAAAGTACATTGAAAAAATTCCTGGGAATGCAGCTCAGAAGTAGAACATTTTAGAATATTCTCTATGTCAAGATTCTACTACATACGTCTATGAAGACTGTTTAATTATTCCCTGAAAATTACCATTCTACGTTCTAAAATTATTTCACTACTAAACTTTTCAACTATTGATATTTCCTGTGGTGATAATCGACCAAATTAAGAGATTAATGATTATTCATTTCCAGAAGTATCTTTCAAAAAGTAACAAAATATATGATGAATGAAAATTTACTTTATTGACAAGACAGAAATGTGGCAACTCCTGTGTGGTTTACTCTGACAGTGTTGCAGATAGAAATACATGACCTTAGAAATGGTTCATAATTTAGCAGACAACTCTTTCAATACATAGCAAAGAATAAATGGGAAGTGATCTAAAACTATCATCATCATAAGTAGGCAAAAGATCAGTTCAAATTGCAATGTTTGTGAAAATTGAGATTAAATCTTTCCATTAGAAAAAATAACAACAAAAATAATTACAATTTATTAAGTATAATAACATAATGTCCAAAGGAGTGACTATAAAGTCAATAATTTAAAAATCTTGTAAAAATGACCTTTTAGAGACTTGTAGGAGGAAAGAGATCAGAATTGCATGATTAAGTTCTTAAATCCATCTATCTTCAATACTGAATATATGAAGTGTTTCATGTCACTCTTATAAGCTTAATCATCCAGACACTGTATAGGAATAAATACATACATACACACACATATATATGTATTTCAATCATCTAAATATCAGAATACAGCATCAGGAGTTGAAAATGCTTGACAATGAGAAGGAAACTCAAATGAGAAAATGTGAGAAAATATATATGTAATATATAAAATATTATATAATATATAATATATTAATTACTTCCAGAAGAAATAATTCACTATTGAAGTTAAATTCACTTTTAAATGTCATATTGACTTAATGAAAAAAAAAATGATTTTCAAAATCTGAATACAAAGAAGAATAACAGAAATAGAGAGTACATTTCTTCTGGGTGTGGTGGCTCATGTCTGTAATCCCAGATGCTCAGGAGAAACTAGGCAGGAGGATCACAAGTTCAGAGCCAGCCTTAGCAACTATTGCAACATAGTGAAACCCTGCCTGGGACCTTTTTATAATTCAGTCTGTGACAAAGAAGAGGAATATCATGATTGACAAATCCACCAAAATTATAAAAATGAAGCTGTGATGGAAAAGGAAACAACCAATTATTAAGTGAGACAATTGGGTTTTAAAAGAAACCTAACAATTAATATTTATTTTACTATGCTTAAAATCATATGAGAAAATTGCATAAACATATATATATATATATATATATATATATATATATATATATATTATTAAAGTTAAAAAATGCTTTTAGAGGAGCTGTTCTTTATTTGCATGTCTATTTCAGTCTGAATCAGTAAAATAATAGAACTTATTAACTATAGCAATAGTACCGCTATAAACAAAATTTACATATTCTATGATTTTGACTGTAATTTATAATTGAAAAACATGAGCTATTAACAATATTATAATAATTATAACACATTTGAAAAATTTAAAAAGATCTTAATGTGTTGATGTACCCAAAATTAAAATATCATGTTTCTTTTCCTTTCTTAAATGAACAGGGAGATTAAATATTACATATACTTCTTTCTGCATTCATGAATGTAATACCCAAAGGAGCTTTATTGTAAATAAGATAATGATTAAGTAAAACATCAGAAAATATTAAAAATGCTAAAATATACGTTGATAAATAATGGCATAGAAAAATTACTGTAGTTATACAAAAAATCCTTACTAATAACTCATGAAAAATATAGGAATAATTTAAAAAATAAATTTCAGAAAGGAAAATGTAGTATCCACAATGGGAGAAAAATCTTCCTTTTTAAAAAAATTTTGTAGAAAACTTGACCTCTTGGTCCTTGCAAAGGTCACATCTTCCACACCTGAGCTGGATCTTTACGGTTGCCTCCTGAGGACTCACTCCAACAAAGTCCATCAGGTTTCCTGCAGGATCAAAGACACTGACTAGGAGCTTATTGTTGCCCATTTCTTACCCACCACTTTGTCTTAACTGAACTTAAGTCAATACTTCTCTATTTTCTATAAGACCCTGAACTCTTCAAGCCTCCAAGACTCAGTGAAAGAGAGAGAGAGAGAGAGAGAGAGAGAGAGAGAGAGAGAGAGAGAGAGAGAGAAGGAAGGAGAGAGACAAGAAGGGAGAGAGAGAAGGAGAGGGAGACAAGCTACATTATCAGTTTAAGAACTGGCTGACTGAACAGAACCTTTATCTGTTAATCACACCAATAATTTCCTCTTGCTGGACAAGCTACACCTAAAAAGATTCTGCTCTTATCTTTTTTGTTCCTTCTATTACTGATAAAAGAAAATCACTGCTTAGTTTGATTTTGAGACAAATTGCAGAATTATGAGTTTGGAGCATTCTATCTACTACTACTGTACAATAGTCTTTGTAGGAACCTTTGTATCCAAAGTCCAGCTTTGTTTTTCTTAGACAGCACATATGGTTATACCACTCATTTGAAATTAAATATTCGTGGATACTCCAAATTTTTATAGCTATTGCACCAATTTTCTTCTTCTTTTCAAAATAAAATTCCTGATGCTGACATGATTATTTTTCAATTTAAAATAAAATTCCTTCATTCTCAGTATCTCCAATGTTTCTTCTTTCATGGCCTCCACCATTCCAAAAATTCAGCAGCACCAATCACCATTTCAGTACCCATGTACACAATCACCAGGTATTTCTAAAATAAAATGCCATATTGTAGCACATACCTATTTTTAAACTATTTGACATTTGAGAAACTGTGCTACTTCTTTGATTTCTATATTTTTGTCATTGATGTTATTTTAGTTCTATGTCTCTAACAACATTTTTTCCATAAATCTTGAGATGTTTGCTTCACAATTTTGCATCAAATAATGTTTTAAAATGTATATGTCTTGTCATAGCAAAAGTTCTTACACATACAAAACTTACATTATGCAGATTTATCCTCCCTTCCAATTCTAGAAAAATAATTATTACTTTATTTATTTAAATAATTATCTTTCTGTTGCCTATTGTTTTGTTTCTTTTTTCAGGAACTTCAATTAAGCACATGTAGATAAACAACATTAAAATTACAGACATCTTTTTATTCTTTTTCAAAATTAATAACATCAAATAGAAACCAAGGGAGAAAATTTGAATAATCATCCTAGTAAATATAATTAAAAATTGTTACAAGTTCTTTGTAAAGCATATTGTAATTACACTTAAAAAGACTTATATAATTTGTTCACATTAGAATACAATTTTCATTACTAGGAATTTATTTAATGATGTTATAATACATATGACTCATTTAGCACCTTCCATTAGGTATTACATTATTAGGTATTTAAGTATATTACCTACCACTACAAGAGTTCGAGTGTTAATTTGCATGATAATTTTTAAATGTATGGAACCTAAATCCTCAGAGTAGGAAAAATTCTATAAGATCATGCAGCTGAACAAACAAGCCAGATTTTAAGTTTATTTTTGTTGAACTTCAATGTCTATTATTTCCTCTTTCTGTGAGTACACCATGTTTATTTAATGATTCAATAAATCAAGTTGTTTATTTTAATTTAATGTTTCCTGTAATATTAAAATCAGAAAAGCTAAATATTATATTATGTGGATGACTGCAAAAATATTTTAATATTAAAACATTGTTAAGATTTTTTCTATGTACACAATATAGAAATGTCATTTTTATACTATATAAAAGTAAGCATGAATTTACTAACTTCATCCAACAGACTATACTGAAACATAAGAATATTAAATAAATGTATAAGTATGAAAAACTGCAAACTTTTAGCCTTTCAGAAAATCTTAAAACTAGTAGTGTAAGGTAAGTGAATTGATTTACAAAGCCAATAGATAATAGGAGTAGTAGAGTCTTCTGCAAAGCTTCATGGAAAATAACTACAACAAATATTAAAGCAATGAAACTCAGTAGAAGTGCAAAGAATCAGCTCTTACATCCACCATGTCATAGAAGACATAATCACAAATTAAGAATTTATTTTTAGGATTATAAGAGAGGAAGGGCTGGAACTTCCCCAACCATGAAGATTGATTTCCAGATGCTTCTATTGAGATGGCATAAAAACAAGAGAAAATTTGGATCAGTGCTCTTCTACTTGACATGTGAGGAGTAATGTTAACAGCCCACGCAATAAGGGAGAGACAGAACCAGTTATGATCTATACTGGTGTCTTTCCAATTTATTTGAGTTTAGCCTCTGATGAGATCAGAGACCAGTGGACTTCTCCATGTCATGCACCTTAAATGTTTCTTGGTCCAAAGGGCATCTCCAGGAATCTACTCTCTACCCATACCAGATGTCAAGGCATTCACTATAATTGTAATGAGGAATGGCAAATCCAGAGTCTACCAGTAATTTTATTTTAGTGTTTAGCATGTATTTAAAATTTATGTTTTATTTTAAACAAAAATGTTTTCAAAGGATTCATTTTACTTAATAACTATAACATAAAGATCATTAATTTAATATAACTAGAGTGGCCTTGCAAATGTGACACATTTCTATTTCACAGTGGATACTCATATAAATGTATAAAATGACATTTGGATTGTATGTTTTAAAGCTTTATTATATTTAGACTAAAATTATAGAATGTAATTTTTTTAAATTGAGAAATGGTTGTTTTCAATTTACATATTACAGTTTAATTTATTAATTTAAAATTAAATTCAATATACTTGTGATAATAAGCCCTACTATTGTTGAAATTTAATACTAAAAATATTCTTGTAAAATATGCAGCCTGGCTGGTGGAAAGAAATGCAGATGGCTTTGTTTGAAAATCAATGTCATTGGAGAAATATACCAGATTGACAGTAAAATGTGTTGATAGAATTATAATCAGTTGACTAACTTCACTGAGCAAACAGGAAAATTATGGTAGTTATTCTGAGATCTAAGACTTTTGTTAATTATTAGTGTTTTTAAAGGCCATCAATGAACAGTTTTATTATGTAGATACCAACAAACATATACATTCATGGGCATGCATATTTTCACAATTGAAATAAGAAATATGTATACTCATTTATTATATTTATATTTATTATGTTATTTTTCTTGGCCTTGACCATTTTTTTAATTCTGAAAATGGATGTGGTATCTATAGGTTATTGCTTATATTGTTAAAATACAATATTTGCAGGTGTTATCATTTGGATATGTAGTGTCCCCCTAAAGCTCATGTGTGAGACAATATAAGAATGTTCAGAGGTGAAATAATTAGATTATAAGAGACATAACCTAATCAGTAGGTTAACCCACTTGTATACATTAACTAGGTGATTACTGGAGGTAGGTACCTAGAAAGAACTAGATCACTATGATATGCCTTTGGGGTTCACATTTTGTCCCTGGTGGATAGAGCTTAGTCTCTCTCTGCTTGCTGGTTGCCATGTCCTGACCTGCCTTTCACCATCACACTTGTTTCTAAGATGTTCTCCCTCACCTCATGCTCACAGCAATAAGTTCAGCCATTTAAGGACAGAGACCTCTGAGACCATCAGCCAAAATAAACATTTCCTCCTTTAAATTGCTCTTGTTGAGTATTTTGGTCCCAGAAATGCAAATCTGACTAAAACACTGGTATCAAGATTCAACATTTCAGGATTCAAACTGTATGACTATTATATACTGGAAACTATGAGAAACCCAATATATAAGATACCTTAAGGGATAGACAGTAGCATTACTTATCCTTTTAATTTGATATTTGTCATTATTTTGATTTAGGGATAGACAAGTTATTTTCTTCTTCTATATAAACATAATAATTCTTGTGCCTGGAGATGAATGTAAAAATTTTGGTGTAACAAAATTTGTGTATGGGAAATAATTTGCTTCCAGCCATTATAGAGAAGACTCGACTCTGTCCTCCCACAATATACAAAAAATACAGCAACAAAACTGGGCAAAACATATGGAACTCCTCTTTTTACACATTGAGAAAACACCAGATATATACTAAGATCAAAGAGGGTGGTAATTGCAGTAGTTAATAGTTCTATGATTTCACTGGCTTTCATGTGCTCCTATGATTACAGCAGTAAGGAGGTTGAATAGAGTAGAACAGTTGTAAGGATTAGGTAGAGAGAATCCAATAAAGAATTCAATGACACCAAGGTGGTTGGAAATTGAAGGTAGATTTGTGGATAAGAGAAAACTATTCTGAAAAAGCTCAAGAGATCTGCATGGAAAACAGATATTCTGACTGACTACAAAACTGGGCTTCTTTAAAGTGAAATTCTAACAAGTCAGTCAAAAACAACTTTGGGGAGAACTATCAAGGAATTATTAATTAAAAAACAAAGCAAAACAAAAAACCTCAAATGCATTACAACAGAATAAACAGTCAAATTCTCAACATCTAGAGGGGAGTTTCTGTTATTATCCAGGGATTTCAGTAGGACCTGGGAAAAGTTATACATGAACAGTAGTAACAAACAACTCTTGAAGTAAAGGTTATCCCATGGAGTGCACAGCGTTTTCTACAAAGAAGATCATGCCCACTACAAACTTCCAATTATATGCCTTTCATTTATTTATTTATTTTTGCTTGGTACAGAAAAACAAATTTGCAAACTGAGGAATACGAAATGAACATGCAAAAATCTGTTACGTGTATACACACTAACAAGAAACTAACCAGAAAGGAAATGAAGAAAACAATGCCATTAAAAAAATCACAAGAATCAAAAATGCAGGAATAAACTTGACTAAAAAGGTGATAAATTTGTACACTGAAAGCAATAAAACATTGATGAAAAATATTAAAGGCTTCCATAAATGGAAAGAAACTTTGTATTTACTGACTGGAAGACTTAATATTATTTTAATCTCTACAGTTTCCAGAGCAATCTACAAATTCAATTAGATCTCTACTAAAAACCAAATCACATAGTAAGAAAAATATTTAAAAATTTTATGAAACCACCAAGGACTAGGAACAGCAAAACAATCTTAAGAAAGAAGTACAAAGACAAAGCAATGATACACCCCAATTTCAAGATAAATTTTAAAATGGTACCAATAAAATAAGGTGATATTGAACAAAAAACTATGCATATACCAAACAGATAACACAGAAATGAAACTACATAAATATAGTCAATTAATATTCAACAAAGTTACTAAAAACACCCAAAGGGGAAATAAATATTTCATCAATGAATGGTATTAATAAAACTGATATACATGTGTAAGAGAATGAAATAGAAGACTTATTTCATCATGGTCCAACCAACCTCAACTCAAAATAGATTAAAGACATCAATGTAAGGTCTCAAACTGTAAAATTACTAAAAGAAAGTGTAGAGGAAAAACCTACTGACATAGTTCCTGGTAATGTTTCCTTGGATATGACACCAAAATTGTAAAAAAAAAAATAATAAACAAATGGACCACACCAAGCTAGAAACTTCCTACTAACCAAAGGAAACAGCAGAGAGAAAAGGCAGAATGGTAAGAAATATTCGCAAATCATATATTTGTTAAGAGGCTAATGTCTAAAATGTAAGAGATGCTTATCCCTCACTGGAAAACACCAATAGAAAAAATCTATCTTAAAATATGGACAAAGGTCTTGAACAGAACTTTCTACATTGAAGACATAAAAATGGCGAACAAATATGTGGAAAAAAGTTCATCTTCATTAATCATAAGGAAAATTCATATAAAAACACAATTAGATACTACCTTACACCTCCAAGGCTGGCTGTTATATGAATATTAACAGAGAAATACCAAGTATTGGTTAAGATGTAGAGAAACTGAAACCATTTTTATGATATTGGTGAGAATGTGAAATGTTATAGCACCTGGGAAGAACAATAGAGAGGTTCCTAATAAAGTTAAAAAAAATTACCATGTTTCTGTAATCCTTCCTTTGAGTATAAACCCAAAGGAAATGAAATAAATATCTTGAAGATATCGCTGACCTCTTATGTTCATCACAGCACTATTCACAATAACCAAGATATGTAAACAACCTAAATGTTCACTCATAGATAAATGGACTTCAAAAATGTGATATATATGTATACATATATACATATGTACATTTTTGTGACATTTTTACATACACATATAAATTTTATATACACATAAAAATCACATTTTTGTATACACTCATAAATTCATATTCAATTAGATTTTAAAGGGAAATATTCTATAATATGGTAAATAAAATATGACTTAACCTTAAGAACATTATTCTAAGTAAAATAAACCAGTGACAGAAAGAAAGGTTCCAATTACATATGCTATTTAAAATGGTCAAACTCATAGAAGCTGAGAATGAATAGTTGTTGCCAGGGAAAAGGGCAATGGGGAAATGGAAGCAGTTCCATGGATATAAAGTTTCAGTTATGCAAGATGAGTAAGTTTTAGAGCTCTGCTGTACAGTATCGTGCCTATAGTTAGACATGTGGACAATTCTCTATTGCACACTTAACATTTTGCTTAGAGGGTTGATCTCATGTTAAATTTTCTTTCCACAGTAAAAATAATTGAGGCTATTATGAGAACACTTCAAGAATCTTAAAAACCAAACTTTAGAGAATCAGAAAGAAAACTTCCTGTTTTGATGAAAAACACAATGTTGATCAAAGTTTAGAAAATGACAACTTGGTCTATTTCTAATACTTCTATTAAGCTTTGGAGTGTAGGCTTTTGGAACTGAAACAAGACAATTAATGAAATGTAAGATGAACAGTCAAGGGAATACTAAGTGATACTCAAGGTAATAGGCATATATTAAAAAGTCAATTGTATTTTCTTATGCTGATAGTGAACAATAAGAAATAGAAACAAAAATTTGTCATAGAAATGTTATTAAAACTTTGAGACACTAAGAAAAATAACAAAACATGTACAAATTCTGTACATTGAAACATGTTATTAAAAGAAACTGCAGATTAAAAATAGATATGCAGTGTTGAATTGAAAAACTAATTTAAGTTAAAGTCTTATTGAAATTAAGGTGATAAGAATTAATCTTATTCCAACAAAGGGGTTGATTTGATATTGAATCACTGATATTATTATTATTATTTAGTGGGGGCTGAACTCAGGGGCACTCAACCACTGACATACATCCCCAGTCCTATTTTGTATTTTATTTAGAGACAAGGTCTCACTGAGTTGCTTAGTTCCTTGCCATTGCTGAGCCTGGCTTTGAACTCACAATCCTCTGTCTCAGCCTCCTGAGCCGCTGGGAATACAGGAGTGCACCAGCACTGATATTATTTTTTAAATAACAGTTTTCTTTTCATTTTTGAGGTTCATCATTATAAAATAGGGTACTTTTCCAAATAAATGTTCAGAATATTTTAAAGATATGATAATAAAGTTTCAAACAATTTCTTTATAAAATGAAATATAAAGAATAAAAGAACATAAGGAACATTTGCTTTTGCATTCAAAATAATAAGTGCTTCTTTTTAAATTATATCTTAAAGATACTTAAGCCATGGGAATAATTAACTTGCCTTAAAAGGAAACACTAACTTCAAGAAATTTTTTTCAGCAATCCCCACAGCTGTCTCTTACACTGAATACATAATACCATTCTGGCGCTATGGCATATGTACAGCAGCATTAACATACTGCTTTCTGACTAGCAATATTATTCATGATCTTCACAATTAGTTTTGCTTAAAATGAAGACAGCTGTTAAAGTGGATTCTTTCATCACATAAATGTATTGTTAAATTTGTTTCAAAATGACAATGAAACCCTGAATGATTTTCAAGGTAGAAGACATTCATAAGAAAACAAACAACTATATTAAAAAAAAAAGTATATCTTAAGCACTTTCTCTTAGCCAAAGCATTTTACCAATTATATTGTTCCAAATCGCCACTAATCCTCTACAATACTTTAAGTTAGATATTTTCTCCATTTTATCAAGGAGAATATTGAATTGTTAAAAAAGAAAAAAAATTTCCAATTTTAAATAGTTAGCAAAGACAAGAATGTATCTTTGGCCACTCTGACAACCATGCCTGTGAAGTGACTATCATTTCTTGGCCCCATCTTCTTCTTCCTTCATCAAAGCCCTAAGAGCTTAAAGCTAGATATTGTAAAAATAAAAATAAAGTGAAGTAAAATATAAAAGTAAATTTGTATACTTCATACCTAGAAAAAAACAAACAAGATATGTATGAGATTGTGAATTTTGCCAGACATGCTATCATCTATTGTTTTTTTAAGAAATTAAAAAAATTGATTTAAAATCTTGAGTTCATTATTGATGAAGGAAAAAAATAATGCGTTCAAAGGGTAGTAAAGAGAAACTAGAACATTTTATGATATATCTAAAAGGAGAAAATTAATAAGCTGAACTGTGAATATTGATTGCTACAATAGTTAAAGAGGTACATAATAAATGTTGCTGTAAGCAAAGAGCCTTATAGAATAAAAGTCTGACTTTAAGTTAAAAACATATAATAAAAGTAAAAAATCAGAGAAAAATTACTTATGTTTAAATTATGAAGAATTAGCTTAAAAGTTTGAATTTAAAACATTAGCCCAATCAGAAAATTGGATTTAATGTGTTGCATTTTGGAGATTAGAATTGTATCACATATTTTAATTTGCCTGCTATATCCCTTTACTGGAAACTGCTTAACACAATAAACAGTTTTTTTTTTTGGGGGGGGGAAATAGTTCATGTTACTACCAGTAAAATCAAATGAATGTTTTTTTTTAAATGAGTTAGAAATATAAGCAAAAACATTTCCTAATATTAGATACTGAACTTCACAAAGCTTAAATCACCATACTGAAGTGTCTGTCAAATATAAATTTAAAGTTATTTCATTCTGTTAATAATCTTTGTATAAAATGTCATTCCCCATGCTTTCCATTTTAACATGGAATAGTTTTGGATATTCTGTGTGAATTATGTAAAAGCCTAGAATATCTAAGCTTTCATATTTCTAGGAATTTTACCATCCTGGGATAGAAAAATGTGAGTTAGCAACTTCTTTAGTATCAGTCAGCATTATATTTAAACTGTCACTAAAATGTAAAGACCCAAAGAAGACTTTTGAAATGTGGGGCCAAATTTATATGTCAATGAACATTCATCATGATTTTTGACATGACAAAATACAAAAATCATTTGTTTTCCTAGATTTTAAGGACTTTCTTTATGTATATGTATAGGTGTACATATATATGATATTACTTGTACCTACAATATATGTGATGTGTTTTCATGTATGTGTAATAGTATTGCAATTTAAATAATATTCTATAATTTCAAGGTCTTTCTCATCAAAATTGTATGCTTCCATGTATTAATACACAAACTCATTTACTATATTGTGGATATTCATACCTCCCTTAGAAATGTTGTGAAAATTGTGAAAGTTCATTAAACCTTATTTATGTATTCATACATTTGTACTACTTTGATTGTGAAGGTATTTTTTAATTAAATAATCAAAGAATCTTTCAACAGAATATTCATGTAAAGAATAGGAAAAAATCTTCTGGTTTAGTACAATTTGAACATACTAAGCAATGTATCAGAGTATTTCCTTTAACATGATAAGACTTATAAAGTCTAGGTAATAAGTAGAACGTCTTTAGCCTATTCCAAAATCTTAGACTTTAAGAGCTTGTATTGTTGTCAAAACATACATTCATAGCCCTAGATCCTCATTAGTTAGTGTGTGTGTCCCACAACACACAGGACTCTAGGTGTAATGATGGTGATTTCTGTATTCCTTCCAATTGTGTTCTTTGGCCAATAGCAATGTGTAATAGCTTTTAAATTTTTTATAATAAAAAAGAACATGATATTCCTTTCAGTTAATATTGAGTGATTACTGAGAATAAGACACATTACGCTTTAAGAAAAAATGAAAAGACCAACAAACAAACATTTCAGAGTAGGACAAAATCTTTGAAATGTGTTGGCTGATACAGAGTTGAATAGGAGAAATTTACTAGTTATACGAGTAGGTAGATTGATTTACACATTCATAAAATAGTCAAGAATGAGAAGTATGTTTCTAGTAGTGTCTTTGCCACCCACAAAATCCCCTGATATCTGAGCCCCAACACTAATTTTCAAACTCAACCACTCTTTAAAAATCCCCAAACTACCCTCCTGCATTCCAAGCTACTACTGTTTCTCAAGTAGTCATCTCCCTGATTTCTGTCTTGTCTGCCTGATTGCTCTTGGTCTCCTCATCCTCAACCCACTTTCTAATTGTCAAGAAGATTATCTCTTTTTTTGTTTCATTTAAAGCATACATATCCTCACTATGTGATATGCAGTCTATCCAGGGAGGACTTACCTATCTATTCTCTTTTTTATGTTTATTTGAGATGTGGTGGCAAGTTGTACTAAAAGTACCTTTACAGAAGCCACAGTATGTGGAGATAAGTGTAAACATCACTGAAGGTCCAAGATTTATTGAAAAAATTGTTCCAGAGTAGTATGGACAAGAAGGTGCTTTGGGAATGGCAAAGTGATGATTTAACTATGGTTGGAATAGAATACAAAACATCAAGAGAAGGAAGTTTTAACACATCCATCAACATTGCCGACACCAAACATTATGAAGTTTTCTTATAATTAAGAGTGCTTGGCTGCAATGAAGCCCTTTTGTAAATCCTGGCCCTAAATCTCTAAATCACCAATAATAACCAAACTATACTGAGGTAGTACCACTGAACAATTTCTTTATACAGAACTAAGTGAGGAAGGATTCAACTTGTGAGCAGGTCAGAAAGCATATATGTATGACAAAACAATATAGAAATATCCTTAAGGAAGTCACATTTCATGAAGATGTAAATGCAAATTGCATAACTTTAGGTAAAAACAATCACAAACCCATAAAATATCATACTACCTGAATTTCCTTTTTATGGTTAAGGTATGAGATGTTGCTCCAAAGCTTATAGGTGGAACAAAGTGAGAAATCTCAAAGGTGAAATGATTAGATTATAAGAGATGCAAACATATTGGTAGCTTAATCTTCTGATATGGATTACTGGACAGCAACTTCAGGCAGGTAGGTGTGGCTGGAGGAAATAGATCACTGTTTGTGTGCCTTTGAGTTTTACATTTTGTCTTTGGTGAGTGTTGTTCTCTCTCTCTCTTTCTCACTATCCTGGCTTTCATGAACTAAACTGCTTTCCTTTGCTGCATTTTTCTGCTACAATGTTCTCCATCACCTGGGGCACAGAGTTATTGAGTCATCCAGTGCCAGGACCAGCTAAGCCAAATTAGCAGGTTCTGGCAAGGTGCAATGGGAGATTGGAAGAGATAAAGAGTCATCCCATGCAGATCTTGAAGATAAAACAGCTGGGGTCAGATGGAGAGCTGCTCTCTGATGGAGAAGCAGGTCTAAAGAATTACACCAGAAATCTTTATTATATATGTCTCCAAATCAGATTAAAGACTATGCAAGCATTATTCTTTGTATTAATGAAATTTACAGAGTTAGCAACAGTATGCAACTATTTTCTCAGTTATATTCTACAGTTGCGATGTGCTATGTTACGAGAATTGTGCAGCTCTCAAAAAAATTTGTTGTTTAAAGTTGCTAATTAGTAGACAGATTCAGGAGCAGCTGAACTGGTGAAACATTGTGGTTATCTTAGAAAGGAAGTTCCTTAATTCCCTGGAGCTTCTGTGCCTAAGAATAAGGTCAAAGCTGATAAGACTTTAGCATGGAGGACATCTCCATAGCAACCAGGCATCCTATGTCTTTGCACAAAAACTTTCCCAGTCATCAAGTATGCCATAGCCATGAAGTCATCAAGGACCCCAGTCTCAGACACGGGTCTCCCAGTCACTGTCACTGTTATCCACATTGCAGACATGGACTGAACTTCTGAAATTACAAGCCAAGATAAGCTTTCCTCCTCTGAGTTGCTGTTGTTGTGTCTTTAGTTCACAGGAATGACAAAATTAAATCATTCCTCAGCCTCAAAACTACATCATATAATTCATTATTAAAAATCTCTGTACTCATCTAAGATTGTACACATTGCCCCCAGTGCTTTCACTTAGGAAAAAAAATTAATCAATTTGGTTTTAAATTTATTTTATTTAATAAAATTTTATTTTTTCAATAACTTTGACAGTGACCAGCAATATCATCTTCTCTTAATTGCTTTCTAAATATCTACCTTCTTAATCTTCTTTTTATATCAAATTTTATACTTCTCAGGAAATCAAAACCATATGTTCCAGGGGAATCTTTTCTTCATTCAGATCCAAGGGTATGTCAGAGAAAATATGTTTCCTTGATTTAAGATTTGGGAAGAAGGGACTTGGTTTTGCCAATATATTTTGAAGTATACTATGAGAATACAGGAAAAAAAAACATATGAGAAGAAACCTGCCCACTTGAGTTAAGATAGTAGCAGTGTGAATACAGAATAAAAATGTAGGAATCATTGGTATAGGAAAACTTAGCAGAAGGTGGTTAATGATCTACCATGTCCAAGGAAAATGATATGCACAGTATCAGCTCTAAGATCCCTATAAAAATAACAATAAATCCTGGCCCTGAATCTCTAAATTTCCAGCAATAACCAAACTATACTGATGTAGTACCACTGAACAATTTCTTTATACAAAGCTAAGCAAGGAAGGGTTCAATTTGTGAACAGGTCAGAAAGCATATATGTATGGCAAAACAATAAGGAAGTATTCTTAAGGAAGTCATATTTCACATAGATGTAAATGCAAATGCATAACTTTAGGTAAAAACAATCACAAACCCATAAAATATCATACTACCTGTATTTCCTTTTTATGGTTAAGGTAGGAGTTGTTGTTCCTCCAAAGCTTATAGGTGGGACAATGTGAGAAATCTCTAAGCTCGATTAGCTCTAAGATTCCTCTTTAAATAAAAAGACAGCAAGATACTCTTAAATAAAATCACCCATAATATGACAAAATATTTGGGAATACATAACTAGGATTTAAGGGATTTTCTAAGGATAACATAAATGTTGGTAATTTGAACACACTGAGGTAAAAATCAGCTTTGTGAGAATGTGGGGTCCTGGCACAACATGTAGCTTTAAAATGGTTATAGTATCCAACCATACACAGAATGCAAATAATTAGGAGGATGAATAAGAGAGGTAAGAAGTATCTGAGTGATCACTTAGACAACTCACCAATAGAGAATGGAAAATATGGAGAAAATGAGAAAGAAAATTTCTCATTTGGAAGTGGAAATTATTAACTGGAAAGAATATTATGCAGAGTTCAAAAAAGTTAGAACTGTAGAAGGATCACTGAATTCTTAACTAAATGGGAAGAAAACATCTAGTGTACTTTTATATACAGGGTTTCTGAAGACAATTTTATTTTGCAACTCATGAAAATAGACCTTTGGGAGATAATGTGAAATTACTAAACATTTGGGAGATTTCTTAAGGAACATGGATGTGGGAAATGAGTCCACAGTAAGTGGTTGATTCTTCATGTGTACAACAGACACATCCTGATGTTCTTTGGTTGTATATTCTTAGCACAAAATTGTGTTTAATCATAGTATGGTAATCCTGGCCAACATCCATAAGCATAGGATGGAAAGGAATGTGGAAGTGAATTAATGAAAACATATTTTGAAAGCTCTGCTGAACTAGCAACAGCTGTCATAGAGTAATGGCCTAAGGAGGTGCAGGCCTCAGTCATCAGCACTGACAGTGTTGTTCCCAGAAGCAATAACACTTCAAACATTTTGTTGGCAGTGACACTCATACAATAAAAAGGAAAACAAATTCAGTGGGAAAATAATGCGTAGGTTGAATGAGAATTTCATCCTTTACTGATCAGCTTTTTGAACTTCTAATGTGAATTGCTTTAAAAGAGAATTGGTTCATATAGGACTTTATATTTGCATGCTATTTTAATCAAGATTATATCACTAAACTACATTAAATATGGACATGAATTGTGAAGAAAGTGTATGAGTATATTACACTGAGGCTTAACAGTTTTCTCTTTTATTCAGGAAACTAGATGAGAGTTGTCCCTTTACTAATTGGAGAGGATTATACATTTGTTCCTAAAGGGAATTTTGCAATGAAAAGGGAAAAGACAATAAGACAGAGATTTGGACAGGGATGAACATATTCAAAGTTTAATGATACATTGTGAAGAATAATAAAAATATTAAAGGTGGACAAAAAAATTTAGGTGAGCATGTTTTAGCAAATAATGGCATAATGATGCATATTCCCTAGAGACCTAATTATAAGCTCTTCTGAATTGTGCACCTCAAATATTGACAGACAGATTGTTTATGTTTGTTTTTTAATTAAAGACTCTCCCCTCATACTACTGAAAGAGTTTATCAAAGATATCTTCCCTGACTAACAAGCATACTGTGAACCACATGTTGGGAAGCAAAAATAAATGAACAAAGAATATAGTGTCTAAATATCTTCACAGATTGGGAAAGAGAAACTTTTCTATAACTTTCAAGAAAAAAAATTCTTTTAATTTAGCTGTCTAGGTTTCCAGTTCTTTTTTTTTTTTATATTTCCCATATTGCACATAAAGGTTAATCATACATTTTTAAACTCCCCAAAGAGCAGCTATAGTGGTAAGTTTTATCAAAAATTGTAATCTTGGGATAAACCTTATGAAAATGGTTTCTCTCTTCAGTTTTTTGATCAATGTTTTTAATTCAATTTTTATCTAGAAATTGCTCAACATTTTCACTTTCCATTTTTATATAAAAGTAAATAGGAAATGAACAATTTTCTATTTATATCTATTTCATATTAGAAATAACCCCATTCCTTGGGAATATTTCAAAAAAGAAAGAAACATTAACCTTCTGAGCAGAATAGCACTTAAACATATTTATTTATTGAAGAGTTAAATGGAAAAGAATAGAACATCAAAACTGGATGTAAGCAGAGGGAATATGTTTCAGACTGAGACAAGTTGTAACTATAGAGCAGTATCTTGCCATGGACATTCTAAGTTTATAATTTAATTGAGTTCCCATGTAAAACAATTCATGTATATCTATCCTCATGTTATGCAGACCGGAATTCAAAAGTAGATCTGTAAAACAGAATTCTTAAAATTTCCCGGACTCTTGTGCAGGCCCAACCCTTACTGGGGAAAATGCTCTCACTGAGTCACTTTCCTTCACCAAGGAAAGTGAAGAGTCACTTTCCTTGGTTCCTTCTAAATGGACTGTACATTGCTTATATTTGTTTGGCACAATTTTTGTTTTTCCTTCTAATGGTGGATTTGAACCACTCTAGACTAATGATGCAGTTAGGATTCTTATTAATTTTTTGGCCTTGTATTTTCTTTATATTCTGCTGTTGTCCTTCAGATTGCTCTTCTTTGCTAGTATTTAAATTTTTAATTATATTTTTAGGAACTTGTGTCACTCCTAACTATCTATATTCCTATTTGGCCATATGATATATAGACTTTATTTTAGGAGGGTTACCTTGTTCTTGTTAAGTAACAAAAATATATTTTAGTTATAACAAAAATATAGCAATATTTAAGACATGTAAAACATTAGTGATGTCCCAGGAGAATAGCTAAAACATCCATAATCTTCTCAATGTGTAGACCATTCTGAAATAGACAATGAAATACTGCATTTACAATACATTACATTTACACTAAGGAAAATGAAGTCATCTTCCAGTTACATGTTTTAAGTATTAAAACCTATGTTTCAAGTGATGAAAACATTTTTATCAAATTATCACATATTCTAAAGAAAAGATGGAGTTTAGAGCCATGCTCTTGTGGAAGAATTAAATCAGGTCAAGTAGTATAGCTCTCTGCTTTTCCTTTCACATGTCTTGCCATGGTGATTTTATTGTGGTGACATTTGACTAAAATGAGACCACTGGGATTAAAGCATACTCCTAAATGTCAGTAAAATTTCTCCTTTTAATGTTAATGTATTTTCCAGCCTCCTTCATCATTTATGCTGAAGACTGAAAGCCAACTTTTTTTGAAACCCTTGCCAAAAAGATCTAATTGCAATTATTTAATATAGTTATATTAAATTTGTTTAAAATAATGATGATATGTATATTTATTGATAGATGAAAGATGATCAAAAGACACACATATGTACTATACTACGAACACAATGACAAAATTGGATTTAGAGAAGAAAAACAAATAAAACCTTTGAGAGTTCTCAGAAGATGATATACAATCAAGAAACATATGGGAAAAAATGTTCAACATCTCTAGCAATTACAGAAATGCAAATCAAAACTACTCTAAGATTTCATCTCACTCCAATCAGAATGGCTGCTATTAAGAATAAAAAACAACAATAAATGATGGCAAAGATGTGAGGGAAAAAAGGCAGTCATACATTGCTAGTGGGACTACAAACTGGTGCAGCCAATGTGGAAAGCAGTATGGAGATTCCTTGGAAAAAATGGGAATGGAATCACCTTTTGACCCAGCTTTCCCACTCTTTGGTCATACCCAAAATACTTAAAAACCACATATTACAGGGACACAGCCACATCAATATTTATAGCAGCACAATTCAACATAGCTACGCTGTGGAACCAACCTAGATGCCCTTCAGTAGAATAATGGACAAAGACACTGTGGTATACATACACAATGGAATATTACTCAGCATTAAAAGAGAATAAACTCATGGCATTTGCTGTTAAATGGATGGAATTGGAGAATATAATGCTAAGTGAAGTTAAGCCAATCCCAAAAAAACAAATGCTGAATGTTTTCTCTGATTTAAGGATGCTGGTTCATAA